>NC_035434.2:155481412-155807718 GCF_002127325.2 Helianthus annuus | reverse complement strand
ATGTTCCTTTCATGATGGTTAATCTTCTTAAGGATATTTGAGCTCCGACTTGGTAATCAATCCTGCAAAACAGAACACCGTTACTCGTTAAGAGGGGAATGTGGGGGTTTCCCTCTTAACCAGGCTCCGGCGTGAGAATAAGCGACTGCTTTGAGAGTAATTAAGTGCAAAGAGTGAGAGTAGAGGGAATAGAATGTTTAACCTGTGGAATGAGGTCTCTATTTATAGCCGGAGAGGTGTAAGGGGTTATGGGCTGATGGGCCTTGGGCCAGAAGCGGACAACAAAACGGATATGCTCTTTGTCTCACTGGCGTCGACCGCTTAGTGGCTTCTAGACGCTCGTCGGTGCTGGTGCACCTTGATTGGAGCCACGTGTCATTGTTGTCGGCCTTGTTGTCCTTCTGTCATCAGCAAACAAGTGGAGATCGTGGGACAGTTGTCTCCGTTCTCTGATTGGTGCCACGTAGGCGTCCTTGTGTACTTCTCGTCAGGCGATCGTGGCGCACGATTGACCAGAGCCTGCTAGACGCTCATTGGCTCCTTTTACTGCCACTTGTACCTTATGTACCACTGTAGGTAGCCGTGCGCTTCCCTACTGAGTGGCTCTTGTTGGACAACAAACTAACCCGCGCGGGGTTAGCATGCTCATTTGTTCCATTGTTTTATGCTAAGTGCTGATATCTGGGCCTCTTGCGAGCCTTGCCTCGCGCGGGACAAACTACAACGCGTGTAAGTCGCGCGTGGATACTGTTAATAAGTTTTCTGAAATAAGGAGTATGGTTCCGCGCGCAACCTGGGCGGAGGTTTGCGCGACTTTTTGGGACCATACCCCTTCAAGTCCCCCCAGTCCAGTGCTGCACCATGCGCAACGCAAGTGGTTGGAGCTCTGGACTTAATAAAATTAGGAGAAATAAGTGTAATAGGGGAAATGTTCTTTTGATCCTGATTGGTGTGGCGCATGTGGAAATTGTTGTTTTCAATTGCGCAGGTGCCAATGCAGGTATTTAGGGATTGCCGTTTGTCTGATCAGGCGTGCGGGTTTATTGGAGGTGACGTGTAGCTTGCGCAGCTCATGTAACTTTTGCATGAAGTTACTTGTAGTTTTTATGGCGGGAAACTTCGAAATTTGAACTTCTGACAAGTTGGTGGGATAAGTCGTTGAGTGCGACGTTTGAGTTGACCTCTGGCACGGGTGTCATCATGCCGTCTGCGGCGGTTGCACTTCGTGTCAGGAGAGTGAGGCCCACGCGCGCGTGGTAACCGTCAACCCTGGTTTCCCGCTTGACGTGGCAGCCCCTCGTTGGTTAGCCTAGCGGCGAACGCGGCACGGTTACCCATCGCATTAAATGCGATGGGTATATATATCCGAAGAGAGGTGAGAGACTCTTCACTTCTTTTCGTTTCTTCTCTATTTTCTTCTCAACTTCTCTTTGAATCTTCAAACCTGTTCATATCTTCAAGATTTCTTCAGATCTTCAAAGTTTTTTCCAGAATTTTCAGATATGAGCGAAGAACACCAAGAAGTTGCTGTTACTGAGGAAGGACCAGTTCCTGTCCTCAGATGGGATCTAGGGCTTTTTGAACAAATTGTTCGAAGCTTTCGATTCCCGTCGGAGTGGGATGCCCGGTATCCGGCTCAGGGCCAAACCGCGGCTGATGCACCACCCGGATATATTACTTTATATGAAGACTTCTTTCTTCAGGGCAATTTCCGACTGCCGGCGACCAACTTCCTGGGCAATATCCTCCATCACTACAACTTCCATCTATCGCAGATGAGCCCACCGGGAATGGTTAGGATACGACACTTCGAGTTTTTGTGCCATTCTCATGGCATTGAGCCGTCGGTGGATAAATTCCGGGCCTTTTATCAGTTGCAAAGGACGATGGGCTTCTTCTCCTTTGCGAGCCGTGGTGCGGCTAAGAAGATCTTGTTAAACCCACCGAAGAGTTTCCACGACTGGAAACCTAAGTTCTTCTTCATCCGGGAGGAGGTTTTGCCGATTGCTATGCCCTTTAGGGACTGGACCGAGGCAATACCGAAGGAAGACCTACCGATTCCCAAAAACGCCCTGTGGTACCAGCAGCTAACCCCAACCCCGAATCGGGTATTTGGGGAAAACGTTTTGGTCGCAACGAAGATGAGTGACCAGTGGTCACCTAGCAGCAGGGAGGTTCCGGTGTTGAAGCTTGGCGATCAAGGTTAGTTATTTCTTTGTTCTTTTTTCAAGTAGGTTTGCTTTAATTGTTACTTACTTCCATGTGTAGAAGCGCAACTCTATCAAGCTGCCTTCTCGACATTTGGTGGCTCCATGGGCGTTCGCCCGTTGCGCGATGATGAGGAAAGCTGGTATGACCAGATTAGAGGCAACTTCATGTTCCCAGCTGCTGATGCCTTTGCTTCGCCGCCAACCACTACTGAAGGTGCGCAATACCCTAAACCTCGTCCTTTGCGCTCTGTGACTTTCGCTGGGAAAGAGACTCTCTATCTTTCCAGCGAGGAGTCAGTAGGTTCTTCCAGCGGCGAGCTAAGTTCCTGGTCTAAAATCTTTGCAGGTGTGTTGCGCGACCTGGGGATTGACCCTGAGGAGAAGAAAAAGAAACCTGTGAAGAAGAAGAAGAAGGTGGAGCCTGAAGTGACCAGCAAGGGCACTGGCCCTAGTCGCGCGACAACTGCTGCTGTCAAAGGTACTCTTCGCCTTCGTCAACGTGACTTAGAGGATTATGTGATCATCAGTGACTCATTTGAAGGCTTGTCACGTGCAGCTAAGGGAAAAACTGGTGCTGGTGGGTCGAAAAGCTCTGGGAGCGCGGGTTCTCGTAACCCTGAAGCTGGCGCGACTCCATCTTTTCCTGAAGATGACGAAGCTGAAGAAGAAGATGCTGGTGCCCAGCTTATTGGGCGGAAGAGGGGTAGGAGCGAAGCCACGACTGGTGTGGCTTCCGCCCCTACATCTGTTGTGATTCCCGCGGTTGGGAAAACGAGCAAGCTGCGCTCGTTATACAAATTTTCTCCTGGTATGTTCTTCGCTTCTCTTCTTAATACTTTTCTCTTTGCTTAAATGCACTTGCTTTATTTTTCAGAAATCAAGAAGAAGACCCCTGAGAAGGGTGTCACGTTCAGTGAGGCTGTGGCGAAGAGGCCCAAGATTACCATCAAGTCCACTGACACTGCTGCTCAGGATGCCGCGAAGGCTGCTGAGGCGCAGCGAAAGGTGGAGGAGGGTCGGAAGAGAGAGGAAGAGAAGAAGAGAGTTGCAGATAAGAAGAGGAAGGATGAAGAAGAGAGGAAGAGGAAGGAGGAGGAGGAGAAGAAAAAAGAAAGAGGAGGAGAGAAAGCAGAAGGCGGAGCAGGAGAGGTTGGCCGAAGCGGCGAAGAAGAGGGCCTTGGAGGAGTCAGAAAAGAAGAAGGCTATGGAACAGCCTGTTAATGTCCAAGGGCCTGAGGTCACAAAATCTACCCACCCCGCGCACGTCCAAGGGCCTAAGGGGTCAGGACGTTTCTCCTCTAGCGGCGCGAGCTCTGGTGGAGCTGGGGGTTATAACCCAAATGTGGTTGGGGCGAAGGACACCGTTGGCGATATCTACTATAAAACTTACAATGAAGAAGAACGCGGCGATGCTCCTCACTAAGCCCCTTGGAGCTTAAAGCAAAAAGATACATTTCATGAATTTGCCCCTTGCCGCGAGTGGTTTTTGAATTCGTTTACCCCTGCAGAGGTCAACCGTCAAAGGGCGAAACCCCATGAAATGTTATATCGCACCTTTATACTTGGAGAAGCCAACGCTCGTGCTGCCAACCACCAGATAGTTCGCGAATGGCGGACAATGGTTAGAGAACGCGCCGACTGGGAGGGTTATCGTGAGCGCTCGTTAAAACGCATTGCTGAGTTTGAGAAGTCCAAGGCTGCTCTTGATGAGGAGAGAGCCAAGTTTGAAGCCGATAAGAAGGCCGAAGAATGGGGCCGCGAAGGCCTGCAAAAGAAACTTCATAATGTTGAAGAGCAACTGGCCAAAGAGAAGGCCGAGTTTAAACGTATTTGTGCCCAAGACAACGAGCGCGCCTACGCGGCTCGACAGAAGATTGTTGATCTTGAGGCTAAAGTTGCTGATTTGACATCGAATCTAGAGGAGGCGCAGGGAGAGAAGGCTGCCAAGCAACAGGTGGAGGTTAGTCTTATTTGTTTTCCTTTATTTTGGCTATGTTGTTAACAAACCAGCCTAAGTTGTTTTGTCGGCCTTCAGGTTGAGTTGTCTGAGGCCAAGGTGCAGCTGTCTAGCAAGGACAGAGATCTCCGCGCCAAGGACGTTGAGATTGCGGAGCTCAAACGTCGCTTGAACGAGCAAATCGACAGATGTGAGTCGTTGGAGATCGACCTGGAGGCCGAGAGGGTTAAGGCTGCTACAGCTGAGGAGGCGCGTGCTGTCAGTACTGCCGCGCTTAACGTGGCTCAAACCAACTACTCCGAGGCCCAAGGAATCGTTGATACGCTTGTCTCGGAGGCTGAATGGATGCGCACTCGTGGAGTAGCGCTTGTAAGTTTGTACTTCTGTTTTTTATGATTCCATCTGGTTAAGGGTTGTTCTTAACGCTTCCCTTTTGTTGAAGGTTGCCAACTCCATCTTAAATGCTGGCGAGCTTGATCGCGCCGTTGCTGCTCTCACAGATGCGGCGCGTGCGGTGGGTCATCGAGGAGGTTACTTGGAATGTGCCAGTCACGTTGAGCAGATACTAGGGCAAGAATTTGATGTAAGCCATTGCTCGGTGACTGATCGTGCTGATGCTGCGCTTGCACAAGCTGAAAACTCGTATGACAACCTTAGCTTGCCTATCATGGATCTGGTTGTGGAATCTTTGAAAAAAGACGACTGGTGCCAGCGTCTTAAAGCATTCCTCGACCCACCAGTTACCGTCGAACTATCCGATGAAGACCCAGCTGGTGATGACGGTGGAGATGGAGATGATGATGGCGACGATGACGATGGTGAGGATGCCGGAGATGATGATGGTGATCGACGCGATGAATAGAATAGGTTGTTAAATAGGTTGTTGATAGGCGTTTGTGCCTTATAAGTGTCTTTTGCAACTTGATTGTAAATGCTGCGCTGTTGCGCAAGTTTATTATATGAACCGTTTTCGTTTTTTCCGTTGCAATTATTGCATTGCTGTCGAAACTTAGGTTAAATTAGCTCGAATAAATGGAAGTATTTTTTAAGTAAAAAGTGACCGCCCGGTCTCGCGCTTTGTTCGCGGAGGACCTTGGAGGCGGTTCGTCAGCAAATTTTTAAAATGCTGGAGTGTTTTCGCGCTAATCAAAAGTTTAGCATGCATTTGTAACGAAAAAATGTCGTAGAAGAACATGTCGTATGTTTTCATTAAGTCTGGAATGGGCGCATAGGCCTTCATACATTAATTGTAATGGCGTTTAGCCGACATAGGAAAGTAAAAACGGGCGCAAGGCCGAAGTAAGTTACATATAACATTTGCGCAGTTGTTGCGCGTTCCATGTTCGTGGCAAGATGTGGCCATCTAGGATGCGTAACTTGTAGGCCCCTTTGCCCAGGACCTCGTGGATCAGGTACGGGCCTTCCCATTTAGGTGCCAACTTTCCTGGACGTTCCGCATTTGACGCTTCATTGTCGCGGAAGACGTATTCCCCTGGGGTGAAGGTACAGATACGGACCCTTGTGTTGTAGTACCTTTCTAGCTGGGTCTTGTACTTGGCCTCTTTGATTCGCGCGATTTCGCGTCTTTCTTCTAACAAGTCCAAGTCAAGGCGTCTTTCCGCTTCATTGTCAACTGTATTGACCGCTGTCATGCGTGGTGAGGGTAGGCCAATCTCCGCCGGGATAACCGCCTCTGAGCCATAAACCAAGCTGAAGGGGGTCTCGCCGGTACTTGTTTTTGGCATGGTTCGATGAGCCCATAAGATGCTCGGGAGCTCATCAACCCATCCTCGTCGCCTTGTCCCCAATCTGGCCTTTATCCCCTCGACAATGCATTTGTTCACGCTTTCCACTTGTCTGTTGCCTTGGGGGTGTGCAACAGATGTGAAAGTGTGTTCAATTTTCATCTCCTTCATCCACTTCTTGAGATCCTCCGATGCAAAGTTGGTGCCATTGTCTGTTACAATCTTGAGCGGGAGGCCAAATCTGCATATGATGTGCTCCCAGATGAACTTGCGCACAATCATAGCTGTGGTGGATGCAAGGGCTTTGGCCTCCACCCACTTTGTGAAGTAATCAACAGCCACAATGATGAATTTTACGGCGCCGGGAGCATCCGGGAAGGGTCCCACCATGTCAATTCCCCACTGCTGGAAGGGCCATGCAGTGGATACGGGGATAAGATCGTTCTTGGGGCGCAGTGTTTTTAGAGAGTGCCTCTGGCAAGAGTCACATTTGCGGATCTCCTTCAGCACGTCGACATGCATACCAGGCCAGTAGTAACCGGCGCTCATGATCTTCGCGACAACCATCCGTGGCCCGGAGTGAATACCGCAGATCCCCTCATGGATTTCCCTTATCAGGTAGTTCGCATCCTGGGGGTCCACGCAGCGCAGTAGTGGCCCCAGGAAGGACTTTCGGTACAGAATACCGCCGTTCATTTCATATTGTAGGGCTTTGTTTTGGATCTTTCTCGCTTCCGCTTTGTTTTCAGGGAGTAACCCCTCTTGCAAGTACTTGATTATCGGGGTCATCCATGAAGATTGGGCCGTTTCGATCACGTTCACTTGTCGCAGCAGCACCGATGGATTCTTGAGTACCTCTATCCTTACATCTTTGGCAAGATGTTGAAAGGAGGTCGAGGCAAGCTTGCTCAAGGCATCAGCTGGCTTGTTTTCGGAGCGATTGATGTGTATAACTTTGTGGGATTTGAATTGTTGGAGCAATTCTTTCGCTTGTTCCAGATACAAAGCCATGACTTCTCCCTTCGCGTCGTATATGCCATTCACTTGACTGGCTATTAGGAGTGAGTCAACATGTGCGCGCAAGCTTTTGGCTCCCATTTTGATGGCGAGGCGTAAGCCTGCCAGAAATGCTTCGTACTCAGCCTCGTTGTTGGTGTTTTTGAAGTCCAACTTAATGGCGTAAGTAAACTCGTGATTCTCTGGGCTCACCAGGCGCAATCCTGCTCCCGCGCCATCTTCATTTGATGCCCCATCGGTGTAAAGCATCCAAGTTTCATCTGTTGTATCTTTCTCGGGAGTCTCTATCAGTTCGCACTCCTTAATTTTATCGGCCGGCACTTCTGTGATGAAGTCGGCTAGGACCTGACCCTTAATGGCCGGGCGCGGCCTGTACAAGATGTTATGGCCGCCTAGTTCAATGGCCCATTTTGCCAACCTGCCTGATGTCTCAGGCTTCTGTAGTATAGTGCCAATGTGGAAATTTGTAAGCACGGTTATCACATGGCCTGTGAAGTATCGACGCAGCCTCCGGGAGGCGTGTAATAGCGCAAGAACCAGCTTCTCCATTGTGGAATATCTTGTTTCTGGGTCAGTGAGTACCCTGCTGACATAGTAGATCGGGGTTTGTACTCTGCTTCTGTCGACCAACAATACTGACCCTACTGCCTTATCCGAGGAGGACAAGTATAGTACGAGGGGCTCCTTTTCAAATGGTGCAGTCAGGGTAGGGAGTTCGATCAGACATGCTTTCATTTGTTGAAAAGCTGTTTCGGCTTCGGGGGTCCATTTGAACTCTTGTTTCTTCACACAGTTGCGCAACGTGCTAATGAAGGGATACGACTTTGCGGCGTGATTGGAGAGAAAACGATTAAGCGCGGCCAGCCGGCCGGCCAGTCGTTGCATTTCCTTGATGTTTCTCGGTGAGGGCATTCGTTCTATAGCTTGTACTTTCTCTGGATTCACCTTGAAACCGCCGTTTGTGACAATGAAGCCTAGAAACTTACCTTCTTCCATGCCAAAGGAACACTTGGCTGGATTTAGCTTCATATTTACGCTGCGCAATGAGTTGAACGTTTTCTCGATGTCTTTCAACATTTGGTCCTCCTCAGGACTTTTAACCACTAGATCATCGATATAAACCTCAATATGCTTTCCGATGTCACCTGCAAAGGTCTTGTCCATCAAGCGTTGATATGTCGCGCCTGCATTCTTCAGGCCAAAAGGCATCTTTGTGTAGCAGAAGATTCCAAGATCCGTTCTGAACGCTGTCTTGTCTTCATCTTCTAGCTTCATCTGCACTTGATGGTAGCCTTTGTAGCAGTCCAAAAAGCACTTCCATCGGTATGGCGCGAGAGAATCTATTTTTTTATCGATCTCAGGCAAGGAATAGCAATCCTTTGGGCACGCCTTGTTGAGATCAGTGTAGTCTACGCACATGCGCCATCCGCCATTTGATTTTTCGACCATCACGGGGTTCGCCACCCAACTCTGATATCTTACCTCTCGCAGGATCCCGGCTTTGAGCAGCTCACATACCTGCTCGTTCATTGCTTTTGTCTTGTCTGCCCCTAGGCTGCGCCTTCTTTGGACCTTTGGCTCGACAGATGGGTATGTGTTTAAGTAATGCTCGGTGATGTTGCGCGGGACACCGGTCATGTCTGCCGGTGTCCAGGCAAATATATCCATGTTTCGAAACAGCAGTTGCTTTAGACGTGTTCTGATGTCTGACGAAATGGCGTGGCCAATTGTCACAGTCTGCTCAGGGTATTTTCGGTTTAAAACCCATTTCTCTGGCTCGGTCGTGGAGACCTTCGCCGCCTTTGTTGGGCGCAGCTCTTCAGTTGACATTACTTCTTTCTTGGCATATATGATTGCTACTCCTGTCTTGGTTGGGAAACCTATCGCAGAATGAGGCGTTGAAGTCACCATGTTCAGCTCGCCTTGTGTTTCCCTACCAATAAGCACATCATGCCTCGATTTCACTGGCATTACCATGAAGTTCACATTTGTTGTTCTTGAGTGTTTCCCGTCAGAGAGCGTGACGGGGAAACTGATCTGTCCGAGAGGAAAAACCATCTCGTTGCAAAATCCAGACAAAGGATAATCGACTGGCTCGAGTCGCGCTTTATCCTCCTCATCCAACTGATTGAAACACTGTTCGTAAATGATGTCGGCAGTACTTCCCGGGTCTATGAATATGTAGTCAGTTTCATAATGCCCGATTATACCGGTAATGACCACGGGACGTGTGGCGCGAGGTCCGCCGCGCACTACCGGAAATATAACTTGCTGCTCTTGCCAAGAAGGTTCATAAGGGCGTTTGCCTTTCTCTTTCGCGCTATACCTGGGTCCGTTGACCATGTGAGTTTCTAGTCGTCGGACCTTTTTGTGGTTCCCTTCATCGTGGCGCTGGAGTTGACGGGTTTCCTTGCGTACATTCTTCACTAAATGGCTTAGCTTACCGCTTTTGAGCGCTCTCTCGATTTCTTGGCGCAAGCTGTAACAGTCGTCGGTCAGGTGCCCTGAATCTTTGTGAAAATCGCAGTACAAGTTGGGGTCTTGCCCTTTCTTGTTTGTCATTGGCCTGGGAGCCTTGAAATCGATATTCTCCGTCATCAATACCTCCTTTGGCGTTTTTGTGAGCGGAGTCCAGTGTTTGTCACGATTGTCGTCTCTGACCGCCTTCTTGTAACCGATTCGGTCAATCGTTTCTCGCGCATCTTCTCTGTAGCGCGGCCTGTCGTCACGGCCTCTTGGTCTCTCAGACTTCCAGTCATGACTCTTGTATTTGTTACGCTTGTTGTTGTTGTCGCGCGTACTTCCTCTTGAGAATCGATCTTCTGGGTACTAGCCCTTTCCACCAGCAAGGGACTCCTCAGTTTGCGCGACGATTTTTGCGGCTTCCATTAGTTTATCCCACTCCTTTGGCATTCCATCTTTGCCTGTGATGGTTCTAATGAGACTATCGCAGCGTATAGCCTTTTTGAAGTGACAGCGCATGAGTTGCTCACTGACGCCGCCTATTTCCAGACACTCTTTGTTAAAACGCGTGATGAAGTCCTCCAGACCTTCACCATCTCTTCGCCAAATATCTTCTACTTCGGCTGTGTCACGTTGGTAGCGACGTTTTTGGCTAAAGTAGCTTAAGAATTGCGTCTTGAAATCTGTCCATGATTTAATCTTCCCAGGCGGAAGGCTGTCAAACCAGGCGCGAGCCGCTCTGGTAAGAGTTTGAATGAACAGGTGGCACCACATGGGCATGTTCCACCCTCCCATGCAGCCCACACTCGTGAATGTTCTGACGTGATCGTCTGGGTCAGTCAACCCATTGAATTTCCCAACAGTTGGGGGTAGCTTCTCTCGTGAAAGCGGCGCGAGTGCAATTTTCGGGATAAACTTGGAGTGTTCCGCAGCTTCCGCTGGTCTGTATGCCAGGCGGAAATCTCTTTCAGCTTCTTCTGTGTAGCCAATGTGTTGTCTTGGCTTGTAGTACTCATGATTTTTTGGTAAACGATTAAAGACTGACGATTCCTCGTCACCTTCCCATGTGGGATCATACGGGTCCGTTTCTTCCCATTCGTTGTTCATGTTGCGCGGCGTGAGCCGGCTGTGAACAGGGCCTCGCTGAAGGTTCGACGGATAGTCGTAGTAACTATCCGTTTCCCCTCTTGTATCGCGCGTGTCTTGTACGCTTAAACGTCTTGTAGGGGGAGGCCTGTTGATTCTGCCTTGTAGGTTGGCTGGCGGGGGCATTTGGCGCACCCCCTGACTCTGAGGGGTGACCAAGGACGGTTCTGCCGTCAAAACTGCTTGCTGCGCGATGAGCGATTGGTATGCTGCATTGATGGTGGCGATGTTCTTGGCATACCACGAGGCTGGGGTTTCGCCTTCTGGTAAGCCAAGTAATGCAGATACATTTTGAGGTGGCGCTGTGTTCGAAGGTCCTTCTCCGTTGTTCCCTGGGGTGACCACTTGGGTGATGCGGGTGAAGCTCCCGCGCGGACCCCCAGTATTGTTGATTTCAACTTCGCCGATTTCTTCGATTTGTTGGGCTTGGAAGTTTTGGATTCCTTCACCCAACGCCGTGTTAGAGTTGGTTCCGAAACCGAACTCTGGGATGATTCCTTGACCAGTCATAGTCGAAGGAAGAAAAAGGTGTCAAAGGCTCAAATAAAAGAAGATGAGGGTGGTTATAGAAAAAATCGATGGGCGCCAATGAAGAAACAGTGATCTAATTAGGGCGTTAATTAGATTGGTTATGTTCCTTTCATGATGGTTAATCTTCTTAAGGATATTTGAGCTCCGACTTGGTAATCAATCCTGCAAAACAGAACACCGTTACTCGTTAAGAGGGGAATGTGGGGGTTTCCCTCTTAACCAGGCTCCGGCGTGAGAATAAGCGACTGCTTTGAGAGTAATTAAGTGCAAAGAGTGAGAGTAGAGGGAATAGAATGTTTAACCTGTGGAATGAGGTCTCTATTTATAGCCGGAGAGGTGTAAGGGGTTATGGGCTGATGGGCCTTGGGCCAGAAGCGGACAACAAAAAGGATATGCTCTTTGTCTCACTGGCGTCGACCGCTTAGTGGCTTCTAGACGCTCGTCGGTGCTGGCGCACCTTGATTGGAGCCACGTGTCATTGTTGTCGGCCTTGTTGTCCTTTTGTCATCAGCAGACAAGTGGAGATCGTGGGACAGTTGTCTCCGTCCTCTGATTGGTGCCACGTAGGCGTCCTTGTGTACTTCTCGTCAGGCGATCGTGGCGCACGATTGACCAGAGCCTGCTAGACGCTCATTGGCTCCTTTTACTGCCACTTGTACCTTATGTACCACTGTAGGTAGCCGTGCGCTTCCCTACTGAGTGGCTCTTGTTGGACAACAAACTAACCCGCGCGGGGTTAGCATGCTCATTTGTTCCATTGTTTTATGCTAAGTGCTGATATCTGGGCCTCTTGTGAGCCTTGCCTCGCGCGGGACAAACTACAACGCGTGTAAGTCGCGCGTGGATACTGTTAATAAGTTTTCTGAAATAAGGAGTATGGTTCCGCGCGCAACCTGGGCGGAGGTTTGCGCGACTTTTTGGGACCATACCCCTTCAGTATGGTAGCCGAGTGGGCAGATTGATGGACATAAGGCCTGGGCCAGAAATTTTGATTTTGATCCAAAACTTGTAGATAGTTACACAAATAGTCCCTTAAATAAAAGGTTTAAATTAAAATAAAAATAAAAAGGAATTATTAAAATTGCTCCTCAGCAAAAGAGTTCCATGGATGAGGTTAACTCATTTAGATTAAAATGACAATGTTAAAAACTTTTTGGACCCACAGACGATAAATCAAAACCGTTAGACTAAAGTAACAAAAGTACCGAAACATATGATCTAATAAAACTTAATAAAAAAACTATAAATTTGTGACCATACAAATACTATTTCAATAAACCAAAAAACTCTAACCTCACATATTTAAATTATAATATCCTAGCAATCAGTTGGACTATTTAACATTCTTACTTTCTTAAAACACAAAAACAATTTTATATAGCAATCAGTTGGACTAAAATGAGAATGTTAGGCTATGGGGGTATGGGGCTTGGGTTGGGGTGTGAGTTGGGGGAAAACGTCCAAGTCACCATCCTGGGTGGGCTTGGGTTGGGGCGTGGCCCTTGGGGCGGGGGAGCAAGCTGACATGGCAGGTTGTGAATGGCCCTTTCAAACTAGTCGTTGGTTAGCCGTTGGGGTCTATATTTAAAAAAAAATCCTTTATAAATACTTACCACATTTAACATCTTTGTCACACAATATCAAACACATAAAACACAATATTGCCATGAGTTCTTCAAGTTATAGTGAATCGTCATCATCATCTGACGATGGTGCGGAAATATTTCTACAAACGATCGCGACGGTGGTGAAAGCTATCGTGGAAGACGAAGACGATGAGGAAGAGACTCAACAACCTAAACGGAGGAGAAGGTACATCGCTCGTGAACGGCACACCGCTAACGATTTGTTGGTAAGCGATTACTTCTCAGCGGAACCTAAGTATGATGAAAAAATGTTTAGGCATCGTTTTCGTATGAGTAGAAACTTATTTTTAAGGATATCTAGAGATCTTGAGGAGAAGTATGTTTATTTCCAACAAAAACCCGATGTAACCGGGCAATTAGGATTTAGTACGTGGAAAAAGGTCACGGCCGCACTTAGGCAGTTAGCGTACGGCAATAGTTCGGACATTATGGATGACTATTTAAAAATGTCTGCACGTGTAGCTAGAGAAACTATTCACAACTTTTGTTCGTGTATTCTAGAACTTTATAGGAAAAGATATTTGAGAAAGCCCTCCTTCAGTGACATGCAACAAATATTGGAACATCACGCAGATTATCATGGGCTACCCGGGATGCTAGGTAGTTTAGATTGTATGAAATGGCCTTGGGAACTTTGTCCTGCCCAATGGCAAGGCGCTCACACTAGTGGATTTCACGGGGTGCCAGCCATCATGCTTGAAGCGGTTGCGTCCCAAGATCTTTGGATATGGCATGCGTTCTTCGGTATGCCAGGTTCATATAATGATATTACCATCATAAACCACTCGCCTCTTTTCAATGATCGGGTAAATGGTATAGGACCCAAAGAAACTTTCTTTATAAACGGGTTGAGTACGTGTACGGGTACTACCTAGTTGATGGGATTTACCCAGAGTGGAGGGTTTTCGTAAAATAGTTCACAAGCACGGTACCGCAGATCCAAAAAGATTAAAGTTTAACAGGGTCCAGATGGCTGCACGTAAAGACGTCGAGCGAGCATTCGGTGTTTTGAAGAAAAGGTGGCGAATATTGGCAATGCCTTGTCGACTATGGGACAAGGATCAAATTGGAAACGTGATGTACACATGTATCATTCTTCATAACATGATTTTGGAGGATGAAGGTAGAGCGGTCGTAACCTACTATGATGATGATGACCCCCAACCAGGTAACGTAACAGACGAAGATAAAGCGACAAATGAATTTTTAATAAAGTCAAGGGATATACATCACAACCTTCGAGCTGCTTTGGTGGAACATGTTTCAACGATTCCTGGGTTCGAAACCGACGAAGACGACGAAGAATGATAGGTTTTTATTTTGATAATTATTTTGTATGTTTATTTTACTAATTATGTTGTATGTTTAGTAGTTTTTGGTTATAAATATATATATATACATTAAAAAAAAAAGCTGATGTGGTTTGGCCACGCAAGCCAAGCCAAGCCACGCCCACCATACCCCCTTCAAAAGTGGGTTGAAGCCTTGAGTTTATGCCCAACCCAAGTCCAAACCAAGCCCCACCATATCCATGGTCTTAAACATTTTTACTTTCTTAAAACACAAAACAATTTTATATTTTCTCAAACTTTAAAACATAAAACAAAAGCCAAATCTCGAACATCCATCCGACGGCCCAGATTTCCCCACTTTCTTAGCACACGAATCGCAATCCAAATCCAAACAAAACCCCCAACCAAAAGCCATTTCAAAATTTTAATCTTTCACCGCCAAAATCCCAAACCCTCCACTATACATAACCCACCACAAACCAACAATCACAATATCACCATCTTCACAAACCTACATTCAATTCTCAAATTCAAACAAAATCCATGGCCCGTACAAAGCAAACAGCCAGAAAATCCACTGGAGGAAAGGCTCCAAGGAAGCAACTAGCCACCAAAGCAGCCCGAAAATCAGCACCTGCAACCGGAGGCGTAAAAAAGCCTCACAGATTCAGGCCTGGAACCGTGGCATTGAGGGAGATCAGGAAGTACCAGAAGAGCACTGAGCTTTTGATCCGGAAGCTTCCGTTCCAGCGCCTTGTGAGAGAGATTGCTCAGGATTTCAAGACCGATTTAAGGTTTCAGAGTTCTGCTGTTGCTGCTCTTCAGGAAGCTGCTGAGGCGTATTTGGTTGGGTTGTTTGAGGATACAAATTTGTGTGCGATTCATGCGAAGAGAGTTACGATTATGCCGAAAGATATGCAGCTTGCCAGGAGGATCCGTGGGGAAAGGGCTTAGGGTTTGAGTTGTAGTGTTTGGATCTAAATGTTTTTTTTGCTTTGGTGTTTTGGTATTATCTGAATATATGCAATGAACATTTGAATTTGGTTCATAGTTATGAATGATTTTGAACTTGAATCAGCCACAAATGCATATCCAATTGCATCTTCTTCAGGGCAAACTTGACTCCAGTCGTAACCTTCATCGTCATGAATAACTGCAAGAGCCCTTGATCTTTCTTCCGGCTGTTTCAATCTTGGTGGCTCTGCCTTGTTCTGATGATAGATCGCTTTCTTGTAATAATCTTCTTTGAACGGGTTTTCAGAATCATCAGCATACGCATTTCTGCACTCGCGCTTAAAGTGACCTTTTTGTTTGCATTTAAAACATGTCACCTTAGACTTGTCAAATCCTAGTTTGGTAGATGGTCCACCAATTGACTTCCTCCCCGTGATCTCCATGAACCGCTGTGCCCGACGAACCGCACTGGCCATGCACCATCTTATATCAATCAGTTCCATCTCCTCGGGGTCTATTTGATCGTAATCTTCTTTCGTCAAGTTGGTGTTGCCTATCTTCCCTGCAACGAGGCTTTCATACGATTCAAGTACAGATGCCAAGAAAACCATCTGTTGTTTCGCTGACTCTTCACTGAAATTCTGCCCATTCTTCAGATCTACTGCGATATTACACTGGAATAAATTCTTTGAAGCAGTTTGGCTTGAAGTTGTTGAAGAAGATCCACCGTGAAAACCACTGTGAAGACTTTCATTGTTCACTGAATTTGAGCTTTCTGCAGAAAACGCTGTTCTTGAAGATCCAGCCTGTGGTATATTTCCTCTGTAGTAAAGTTCCACATTCTGCTGATGAGATGTATTGTTGACTTTAGATCTCTTTATTTCCAACTCATGGCATTCAAGCCTTTCAATCAGCAAATCCACTGTTAACTCTTCAGGCTTGATTGTGTTTTTCAACATTAGAGCGAAGTATTGTCAATCTTGATCATTTGGCAATGAATCAAACAATTTATCCATCAGCTCCTCTTCAGTATATTTGATTTTGTGTCTGGCCAGCTCCATTTTCAGATGTCCAAATCTTTCGATCATTTTACAAACAGACTCATTTTTCATGCAACTAAATAGATCAAACTCTTTACGCAACAATTTCTTTTTGTTTTTTACAATCTCATTACTTCCTACACATTTTCTCTCTAACGCTTCCCACAAACTTTTTGAAGTTTTCTCTTGTTCAAGAAGCGAAATAATATCTTCTCTTACTGACTGTTTGATTTATGTGATCATTTATATTCAGCCACAACATTTTTTAATGTCTATGTCTGTGAAATCTTTTGCATCTATTAACTCTCCTCCCTCTTTCACTGGTTCAATATATCCATTTTTCAGTTTTAACCAGCTTTCAGGAGCGAAAGCTTTTACCCAACCCTCAAATCGGTTTTTCCACCAGTTATAATCTTCAGTCTTCATTAGCTTCGGTGGTTTCTGTTGACTTCCATACATGTTTTCAAACTTCAAATTTTCTGAAATCTCTCTCGAATATTCTTTCACCTCAGATCTTCTATCTGTCGATTCGGAAGTGAACGCGTTGTAGAATGTGTTGTAAAATTCTTCACCACTGCTAGACATCTTCAATTACCTGAGAACAAACAAACAAACTTAATCAGTTTAAACAATATCAGATATTCTGAAATAAACCAACACTCGATTGTTGTGAAATAATCTTGACGCGAAAAAGTTCACTTTCGAGCGAAATATAATTCTTCGAGCGAAAACAGATTCAAACGGAATCTGTTCAAGCGGAATGGTTCAAACGGTATGGTTTCAAACGAAATGGTTTTCTTCAAACGAAATGGACTATTCCGTTTGAGATAACACAAATTTCAAACGAAACCCCTTCAAACGATATCCCCACTTTCAAACGAAACCCACTTTCAAACGAAACCCACTTTCAAACGAACAGTTTCAAACGGAATCCATTTTCAAACGACAATTTCAAACGGAATGTCAGTTTCAAACGATTGTTCAAACGATAGTGACAATTTCAAATGGAAAGGATCAGTTTCAAACGGAATACATTCTTCGTTCAAACGGAACTCTGTTTTTAGTCAATTTTTACCATTTTTACGTCGAATTTTGATTCAAAACTTTCAAGGATTCGTTATCAAAGTGTTTCGCTTGACATGTGAGAGTTTTAGACCATTTTAACCGTAACAACTAGTTCAAATCAGAAAAGAAAGGTAGAAGAAAGATAATCCGGTGATTTCAAGCTGAATTTGGTATGAACTCCTTGTCCTGAGCTCTGATACCACTTGTAGGACCGATCCGGTGACCTTAAATGTCAGTTAAGGTAGTTCATCTTGATTTACAGAGGCGGAATCAAAGTAAATCAAGTCAAAACAGCTTGTTCCTTTCAATCTTTCTTTCTTTTACTGATTGCGAGCTTTTACAATGATTTCTAACAAAAATTCGGCAGCCCCTTCGCTCACATACACACACATGCATACCTGCCCATTTGAGATGAACTCCTATATATAGACCCAAGCCCTTCCGTTTGAAGATGACACCACTAGTTCAAACGGACACGCCTCAAACGATCAGACTTCTTCAAACGGTTAGGGCAAGTTCAAACGGTCAAGACCATTTCAAACGGACAGGACCATTTCAAACGGTCAGCCTTCCTAAAACCTATACAAACCCTATTTCAAACACTTTAGTGCACTCGTTTAACCTATCTATACACAAGACTCGATAAGACGTAGTCAGCAGACATTCAGTGCACCAACAACTGTACTGTTAACATTTCAAATTGTACAATCAAAAAATTTGTACTGTTAACATTTCAAAAAATTTGTACTGTTAACATTTCAAATTGTTAATACCATCGTGGACTTCATATCGATTTGTCATTGTCGTAGAATTCACTCGCACTGACACACACAATCCCACGCACTCATAGATTCATTTTCATGAACGAATTTATGTATATTCACTATCCATGTTTATCTTTGTTAACTCACAAGTATAACCTGCGTACGTAAACTCACTCACAACACCAATTGTATGTAATTATTCCATATATAAATTAGCAACTTTCTTGTGCATCATGACTTGTACATTATGCTTTGGAACTTTTTTAAACAAAAAAACTTCATTTCCACTTTAAACCTTAAAGTTTTTTCTTTTACATTTTAACCCAATTCAAATTTTTTACTTTTAGCTCAAACTTTTTCATATTTTATAATTTAACACAACACTTTATTATTTACAACTTTGGTCCCCCATACTTTTTGTCTTTCACAAGTTTTTCGTTTTACATTTCGTTCTAAATTTTGCGAGTTAACATGTCGTAGCGTGCATGTGAGGTTCAATGTTTTTTGCTCTATTTTTCCATATTTGACAAACCCGTCGCAACGCGTCCATTTTTTCCCTTTTGAAAAGTTCGTCGCAACGGGCGGGTCCTAGATCGACTAAGTTATTATTTTCTACGTTTTACGTTTCTGATTAATTTCTTCGTATTAACACACTGTAACGGGTGTGCGTGGTTCAACGATTTTAGTCTGTTTTTCGTTCAGTGTAATTTTTACCATTTTATCTACTTTTTTTTACGATGTTGAGAGTCGATGTCGTTGTGGCATTGGTGCTACTTGGCACGGTTTTACGAACGTTTTTAACCTATTAAATTTTTTTACTAATATTTTATTTCAGTTTACTCCTATATTTCCTTTACTTAAAAACTATTTTTTACATGCATATTTTATGTACGGGTATGTATAAATATGCTTTGTGCTACATTCCGACGTAAAATTTTTTTATAGACGAGCCAGGTCAAATATAATACGTTTTCGTTTAAAGAAACCATTTCTACATGCATATTTTTATGTATGTTTTGGTATAAATTCAAGTTCTACGTTTGGACGTAAACTTTTTTGGGAAATGATTCAGGTTAAATATAATATGTTTTCGTGTTTATTTTATGTATGTTTCGTAAAGTTTGTTTTGAACCGAGTGGAGTCAAATTTTGGTTTCTTTTTCTTCCTTTTTTTTCAAAAGCTCTAACTAATCCCTTTTGATTACATGTGCATATTTTCCTTCATACCCTTTATGTTTTTTATGTATGAGTTGGGTCACATATAATACGTTATGATTGTTCGATATGAATTTGATTTACTTTACGTTTGATCCAATCACAATGCTTATACAGGTTACATTGAGTTCAACTGGATACGTCGAAATGTGTGTTTTCATATGGTTAATGCATCATATAACATTTGGAGTAATCCATTCAATGTTTACGATGTACCTACGCCGCAACGCGGGCGGGTCTTAACCCTAGTTTATCCTAATTTCTAAAACACACAGTCTTGCATCACTCACCTAGATCGAATAAATCAATCACATGCTTTCTACACATTTGTTTGGACTCGTTTAGCCCAAAACTGCCACTACCCTCAACTGCTACTATTTACCAACGCTGCCTTGATTGTCGATTTTGGACCACTAGTAGCCCCTTGATTGTTCAGTATGGTAGCCCAGTGGACAGATTGATGGACATAAGGCCTGGGCCAGAAATTTTGATTTTGGTTCAAAACTTGAAGCTGGTTACACAAAAAATAGTCTTTCTGATAAAAGCTTTAAATTAAAATAAAAATGAATTGATAAACTTGCTACTGAGCAAAAGAGTTCCATGAATAGGTTAAGTCAGTTGGACTAAAATGACAATGTTAAAAACTTTTTGGTTCAACAGACGATAAATCAAAACCTTTAGACTAAAGTGAAAAAAATACCAAAACCATATGAACTACGAACTAAATGATATTTTACTCTATACATAAATACAAACATAGTAAAAATTTATAAAAATAACTATAAATTTGTGACCATACAAATACTATTTCAATAAACCCAAAAACTCGAACCTCACATATTTAAATTATAATATTCTAGCTAAATATATATATATATATAGGTAGAGGATTCTGTAAAAAGTGTTCAAAGTGTGAGAAGTGTATTATAACATTATATATAATACTATATAACACCATATAAACACCGTATAACAATTTGTAACACCATATAATACCATATAACACTATGTCACACTATATATCATTATATAACAAATATAACACTATAGGTTGTCTGATAGCATGTCTATGATAGATGTATAGTGTTATATTTGTTATATAATGATATATAGTGTTACATAGTGTTATATGGTATTACATATTGTTATACGGTGTTTATATGGTATTACATATTGTTATACGGTGTTTATATGGTGTTATATAGTATTATATATAGTGTTATAATACACTTCTTACACTTCTCATACTTTGAGCATTTTTACAGGATCCTTACCCTATATATATATATATATATATTTTTTCATTCTAGCAATTTTTAGTCATAACCCTAAACATTTTTGCTTTCTTAAAACACAAAACAATTATATATTTTCTCAAACGTTAAAACATAAAACAAAAGCCAAATCTCGAACATCCATCCGACGGCCCAGATTTCCCCACTTTCTTAGCACATGGATCGCAATCCAAAACCAAAGCCATTTCAAAATTTTAATCTTTCACCGCCAAAATCCCAAACCCTCCACTATACATAACCCACACCACAAACCACCAATCACAATATCCCCATCTTCACAAACCAGCATTCAATTCTCAAATTCAAACAAAATCCATGGCCCGTACAAAGCAAACAGCCAGAAAATCCACCGGAGGAAAGGCTCCAAGGAAGCAACTAGCCACCAAAGCAGCCCGAAAATCAGCACCCGCAACCGGAGGCGTAAAAAAGCCTCACAGATTCAGGCCTGGAACCGTTGCGTTGAGGGAGATCAGGAAGTACCAGAAGAGCACTGAGCTTTTGATCCGGAAGCTTCCGTTCCAGCGCCTTGTGAGAGAGATTGCTCAGGATTTTAAGACGGATTTACGGTTTCAAAGCTCTGCTGTTGCTGCTCTTCAGGAGGCTGCTGAGGCGTATTTGGTTGGGTTGTTTGAGGATACAAATTTGTGTGCGATTCATGCGAAGAGAGTCACGATTATGCCGAAAGATATGCAGCTTGCCAGGAGGATCCGTGGGGAAAGGGCTTAGGGTTTGAGTTGTAGTGTTTGGATTGGATCTAAATGTTTTTTTTGCTTTGGTGTTTTGGTATTATCTGAATATATGCAATGAACATTTGAATTTGGTTCATAGTTATGAATGATTTTGTTAATTTACAGTTTTGTTGTCAAATTACTGTTTGGTTGTATATAAATCCATGAGTCCATCCTCTATGCGCACACTTCATTCTAGAATCCACAAGAAGTGCCACAACACACCAACCCTTATTATGGTGTCTTTTGAGTAACCAATGTGAAATTGATTGTAGATTGGGTGAAATTAGGACCGACATTAGGAAAAATCATCGCCATGGTTATTCAATGTCTCAAATTTCAATCAGAATTGCTGATTTTATTTATACCAATACTATAGGGGCCCATCTTTGTAGTTCACTTAGGACCTCCAAAAAAAAACGTTGAAACAGCTGCTATGTTGCGGCAGCGATTTGGAGCAAGGTGAGTCTTTGGTGTAAAATTCCACAAGTGTTTGTCTTCTCAACTAGAGACCTGTTGAAAATTTAGAAGGTACCCGGGCTACACGAGGTAAAGAAAAAAGCGATACAAGGAGTTATGAGGGTGCCATGTTGGGCGATATGGAAGAGTCGTAACTTGGAATGAGCTAATTTTTTTTCGGAAAAAGGATGGTACTTGACCGAATATTTGGGGAAATCCAATCTTCGGCTTTCTTGTGGTTCAAGTATCGGACAAAGGCATGTGATTTGGACTGGGAGAAGTGGTGTACTTCAGTTTTGTTTGAGATTTGGGAGATGTAATTGCTAGGACATTTGAGACATACCACTTTTATTGGTGGTTACAATACAACAAATGAAACACTTGTCAGTTGTCACCTCACTACAGTTCACAAGATAACGAAAAAACTCAAATTGAATTTCGGATTTCTTGTGTTAATCAAATCGAGTTCATCGAATTTGGAATTATTGATTAGGGAATTTATAATAGATTTAGAAAATTCGAATTGATTAGGGAATTTATAATAGATTTAGAAAATTCGAATTCTGTTTGATTCAGGTTAATACGATCTGGTTTGAATTACAATAAAAATTATAAGCAATGTAATTCGATTCTAGGGACAAAGACTATGTAGTGACTTGTGAAAGGTGACAACTGTGACTTGGTTAGTGACTTAAGGCTCCTATTGGCTGTTGAGCGGAAAACCCAGTATTACTAAATACAAATACCGAAGGCCCAATGTATATACATACACACATACATATATCAGAAACTCGAATTCCATTCAAAAGTCTGCTACAAATATTAGACACCTGTAAAAGAATCCTACGAAGAACAAGAAACTACATTTGAATAGACGATATGATTTTTTCCTTTGTTAACGTATACCAGATAGATCCAACTGTTTTGGTAAATGACATGAGAAGAGGATTAACACATGAACATATAATACGGAAATATAGAAAGTACATGTCTTGGATGCTCACATATGTCAACAAATCTATATGCATACAGAAAATCATGCACTTGCTTACAGGCCAGGTGGGCGTGGAACATCTTGCCATCCTGTACAATGTTGTAGAACATGTTTGAGCTCGTTTGTTGCAGGCACAACCGTCCATATCTGGTAGTATTCGTTAGGATGAAACGGGCTACTTGTTGCGGCTGGTTCCAATAAGCCCGATTTAGTACCGTCCAGAAACAGGTCACCCTCGGATATAATGCAGCCTGTGCACTCCTCCTCTTTGTCAGCCGCCTACACAACATAATACGATCTTACGCTAATTATAAACAGCTATAAAAAATATCAGGAGAATATCAACTTTATAAACTTGCCTTCTCCGTAAGGTATTTAAAAGCGACCTTCTTCTGACCCGCTTCGTATATATTGCATTGTGAGTATATCTGAATCCATAAGTTGTATAATAATTACATGTGTTCTAACTTCTAAGAACAAATAAAAAAAAGAGTTAATTGCCATTTTAGTCCTTGTGGTTTGGGCCATTTTGCCAGTTTAGTCCAAAGGTTTTATTTTTAACATCTGGATCCAAAAAGGTTTCATCGTTGCCATTTTGGTCCAACTGACTTAACTCCATCCATATCTGTTAAGTCTGCCAAGGGCATTTTTGTCATTTCATTTTTCTTTTTATTAACCCTTTTTTCTTTATTGCCTTTTCTTTTAAATGAAATGACAAAAATGCCCTTGGCAGACTTAACAGATATGGATGGAGTTAAGTCAGTTGGACCAAAATGGTACCGATGAAACCTTTTTGGATCCGGATGTTAAAAATAAAACCTTTGGACTAAACTGGCAAAAAGGCCCAAACCACAGGGACTAAAATGGCAATTAACTCTAAAAAAAAACATAAATCAACAAGTCTTGTCCAGTAATTTGACCTGTGATTCGACACTGGCGCACACAGCATAAATGCCCCAGTCTCTGGTGTAATTGTTGTACAGATGTACTTTAGCAAACCTAACACGAGGATGCCGTTGTCGGGTCCCATCAAAGAAACAATGGTGAATAGTGACACGCATACATCTATCACCACAGTTGGAAGCATCACCTCCGATAAGTATTGTTTTGTCATGGTTCGAAAAGTGACAACTGTATCCACAAAGTAAGATTAAGAACGTCAAATAACAATAAAAGTATATCGAAACACTATCTCATGACGTTTAGTTACAAAGTTTCGAAACGCATTGCCAAACACTCTAATAGTAATCTATGCAGTTCATATCGCCAATATATCATTGATATATCAGTTATCGGTCCCCTGTGAGATATTGGTGCAAATATCGGTAACGATATTATCGGCGATATTGACCGGTACTGGACCAATATTTGACCGATATATCACCGATTTTCCAGATATCAATACCTTTCTTCTTAGTTCTACCATTCGTCTTTCTTCTTATTGCTGCTATTAGTGTTTTAAGTCTTTAAAACTACGATATCCCACCGGATTTTTACCGCATTAACTGCATAGAAAGTAATTACCGAGAAATGGTAACATTTGTGCTTTCTTTGGTGATATCAATCAATCCATCTGCATAATCTTTGAGGCTACAACGATCAATCCATATGTGTTTCGAATTGGGCTTGATTTGAATGGCATCTACATCGTGTCCTCTACCGCCTTCAAACTCTAAGTTGCATATGATCACATGTTCACATTCTTTTAGCCTAAGCCCCATGCCTGTTAACTTAATTCGTTGTCCCCGCCCATCAATGGTCTTGTAAGACGAAACACTCAAATGAGACCGAAGTTCAATAGTACCCGAAACTTCAAAAACAATCCACAAAGGTTCTTTCTTTCGACATCCAAAGCGTAGTGATCCGGGCCCGTCATCTACAACAAATTCAAAACTCAAAATTGGTTATGTATATGTATTATGTATATGTATATGTATCATGGAGTGTACAAATCAGAATCACGAAATATGTTGACTACTGCGAGAACGAAGATATCATAAGACACTTGCACATGTTGCTTTGAATGTTATACATAAGACGGTTGCATAACGGCCATATTTTCTCTCCCACTACCTTGATTATCTCCAATATTAAATTATAACTTCTTAATCCATGTGAGTTAGAACTTAGAAGCGACGCCTTCATGGGTCGCGTTGGTTCATGGAACGATTCAAGGGGTATCGACCTTGTATAAATAGGGTGTCAACTGTCAGTCGGTCACGAACATGTTTATACATATAATCATTAATCAAGAAATCAAGCCTACCGGTAGTGTTTATAATTGTGTTCATAAAGATATTGGGCAACATCCCAATGCATTATATACAAGCATAGTTATTGAAGGCGTTAAGCGCACTCAAGGCGCATAGCATCGCTTGGGGCCTAGGCGCAAGGCGCAAAAAAAGCGTGGGCCCGAGAAAAAAAAAGCATACAACAAAAAAAAGACTTAAAATATTTTTATATAATAGAAAATTATACTATTCTTCAAATAAAATAAAATAAAGCTATTATATAACATTTAATATCGTCTATTTAGTACCAAAAGTTATAAAATTGCTAGTTTATTAGTGTAGAAAAGTAGTTTTATTAGATAAAAGTAGAAATCTAGCTAGAATCTTGAAAGAATTTAGAGAATTTGGTCGAAAACTCTCAGGAATCTAGGGATCTCGCTGGAACCTACGCATGAGCCATTACTTGGAGAATTAAAGCGCAATTGCCTCGCCTTGCTAGGAAATTGGGCCTAGGCGCAAGAGGCGATGGCTTTTAACAACTATGTATACAAGTACATTATGCGATTCTTGAAGTTTCCAACATATTGTTTTTTTAAACGATCAACAAAAGCCCGATCATCCTGGTAAACCCAATGGCAAAAGGTCACACACGCCCGTGAACGCAAATGACACTGGTAACCTGGCTTGCCACCATTTTCAGAGGAAACTCACCGCACGAAGTCCTACTGTGGTAAAGTTTACCCTGTGGCCCAACCCATAGCAATTTTGCGCCAGCTGAGACTCGAACCCATGACCTCCACTTTAGAAGGTCATGGTGTTGCCAACATATTGTTGATTTGGATAAGAATGTATCCCTAAACATGTATATGTATATCCATATCCATATGTGTATTACATTCCATCTTTATTTCTCAATTAATTGTAAAACTGGCAAAAGATTCCACTTCCATCCTCAACACAAACAACAATTTCAAAATTTAAAAAATAATTTCCTATTGAAACACCAATCATCTCACAAATGAAAACACATAAACCTTCAACCAATTGAAAACAAACAAACAAAAGGATTGAGCCTGCGAGTGTAGGCGATCTATAACTATAAAACTGACAATCGTATCAAAATCTACCACACAAATTAACGAACAATTCGTGCATTCTATATCACAAAACCCTAACTATTTAACAAAGATGATTAACTACTAATTAAACTGACCTGATAAGGTTGTAACATGATAGATGGCTCCGTGATGTCCACCGACAGTGAAGTGACCGAAGCCCTCTGCCTGACCGGCGAGAGCTCGCAAGCTGCAGTCGACATGAGAGTAAGGAACTGACACCCCTTTAGCCATTTTATTGTTAGTGCGATCTGAGTGACGGAGTAATAATATATTATAACTGGCGTAGTGGCGTTTAACCACCTGTGGTGGGAGTTATGGTTCCACATTAATGAGTGGAAGTTTATAGCCATCGATGGGTTTGTCACTTTTTTGTTCACCGACACAATGAGTGAACTATGTAAAAGTTGTGGTGACATATACTTAGACTACAAGGTATGGTGATGGACCATCCTTGGAGGATGATCCGCCACGTAGGCGACACGTCATAGTCCTCCCAAGGATGGATCATCCTCCAAAGCTAGGGGGCATGGGAGGATGGTCCTAGTCATAGTCTTCCACCACTTTTATGTTTTTTTTTTTTATTTTTTTAATCTTCTACTTTTTTTTAACATTTAACAAATAAAGTAACAAAATATTTTCATTAATATTAAAAAACATTACATAAACTTAAAAAAAATAATGAATTATGTTGGTAGATAAGAAATACCCCTTTAAGATTTTTATAAACAATTAACGCATTAGTAATATTATACAAAACGATATTATTATGATAATGTAAATCTTAAAAAAAAGATCTAGATGGTTGTGTGTATTAAAATTAGGCTTTAGGCAACTTTTACCTGTGTGACTTATTGGGCCCATCGTTTTATTCATTTATTTATTAATTTTCTTTATTATTCTACCAACAACACTCATCTTCTCCAAATTCATCACACCCTCTCTCTCTCTCTAAAACCAGACCTTCTCTCTCTCTCTCTAAAATGCCATGTCTCCATTTACCATTTTTCTCACAACATCCTCCTTATCCTCCTACAAACTTAAATTACAAAACCAGACAGTTGAAGGGGGGCCCACCAATCTGGATCGTCGGGAACGTCTTCAGCAGGACGTAGAGGACGGGGACGGGGGGTGGCGGGATGGTGTGACGGCCGTCGCCGTTCCTCGACGGGGTGGGGACGAACCCCATACCCCTTAGCCTTATAACTAGCTTAGAACCCCGTGTATTAGACCATGCGTAATGGTTAAACATTATAATGCCCCCACCATGGGGCGTTTTGCGCCATGTGGCAGCCTAGTCAGCAAGGGGCATTATACCATAAAATGGTGTAGTGGGGCATTATTCAAATAATGCCCATGCAATCATTTCCCAATTATTTTTTTTAAACTTTAAATACTTTATTAAATAAAAAAAATACAATACTAGAAATAAAAAACATAAAATCCGGTTAAATAAAAAAAAATACTACAAATAAAAAAATTAAAATCCGAATTAAAAAAAAAAACACTAGTTTTCATCTTCGCTTTCTTCACCCTCGTCCTCCGTTTCTTCCTCTCCCTCCGGTGGTACATACCGAACCGACCATGCGTGGTGTAGTAAATCAACCATTAACTGGGAATGGTACGGTTCGTAACGCAACTCTCGCGCATTATTCACTCTTTCTTCCATTGACGCCTGTGGATGCTCCTCTTGAACGACTTCTGGCACATAATTCTGGCATATTGCCTTTCCTTCGTCTTCCAAAATCATGTTGTGCATGATTATACACGCGTACATAGCATCTCTCATTTTTTGCTTGCTCCATGCACGACAAGGATTTCTCAAATAATGCCAGCGTTGTTTAAGAACCCCAAAGCATTTCTCAATGTCTTTTCGTGAAGACTCTTGAACCTTTTTAAAATATGCTCTTTTTTCATCAAAAGGATCACTATACGTCTTCACGAAAATCGAATACCTAGGATATATTCCGTCGCTCAAATAATATCCATGAGGGTAGTAGTTTCCATTTGCGTAAAACGACGCTTTAGGAGCTTTGCCAGAAATCCACTCCTCTAACAGCGGAGATTGTTCAAAAACATTGATATCATTGCATGACCCGACCACGCCAAAGTAAGCAGACCAAACCCAAAGGTCCTGTGAAGCAACCGCCTGAAGAATAATAGTGGGTCCTTTTTGGTCACCCCGTGTGTGTTGGCCTCGCCATGCAGTCGGGCAGTTATTCCAACGCCAATGCATGCAATCTATGCTCCCGATCATACCAGGCAAACCATGCTCAGCATTATGTACCTCGTAGATCTTTTGAAGGTCGTCCCATGTGGGCGTTCTAAGATAACGCGCACCGTACACATCAATTATACCTTTATAAAAAAAGATAGACACAAAAAAAAAAATAAATTATAGGAATTGTAAACATAGACAAAAAAATAAATTATAGGAATTGTATAGGAATTTTACCGCGACAAAAATGCTCCAAGCTATCTCTCGTTGTTTTCTCCCCCATTTTTAGATACTCGTCATTGATGTCGGTAGTGTTTCCATAAGCAAGGATTCGTAACGCCGAGGTACACTTTTGGATACCGGTAAATCCAAGTTCCCCTCTCGCATCCGCTTTTTGTTTAAAATAATCGTAGTTGGCTTCCAAGTCGTGGACTATACGTAGAAATAACCGCTTACTCATTCGGAAACGACGTCTAAACATTTCGTTCGAATATGTCGGCTCCTCATCAAAATAATCTTTCATCAAACGATCGTGTGCCCCGCGTCGGTCTCGTTCAATATAACCTCTTTTACCTTTTTTTGCTTGGGGGCGACGACAATGCTCGGCATATCTCATCGCTAGTTTACAAGCACCCATAACCGCCTCTTGCTCAACCTCCTCATCGGTTGAACCATCGCCATCCGCAAAAAACTCGTGGTAGCAATAGTTTAGCATGGATGAAGAACTAGGAGAATCCATCAAGTTTTTATAAAATGCTTGTATTTTTTAGAGGGTTATTGTGATTTTTTTGGTTGAAAATGAATGAGTATATATATATATAGGGGGAAATGAAATTAAAAAAAAAAATAAAATAAAAACTAGCCGTTTAAAAACTAGCCGTTGAGAGTTGGGATTGGGCAGTCAACATTGTTCCAGCGTTTTAATAAACACGCCGGCCTCAAATTTTTTCAAAAAAAACGCCCGGAAACGCCCCATGTAGTGGGGACCTAGGCGTTTTCCGGCGTTTTTTTTGAAATTTTTTTAAAAACAACGCCCCATTACGGGGGGACTTACACGGGTTGAATAAATGTAATTTTATATATTAGATAATAAAAAGTTTTATTTTTATGAACCCCGTATATTGTACGGGTTAAATAAATGTAATTTTATACATTAAATAATAAAAAAATTATATCTTTAAAAACCATGTGTATTACACAGATTAAATAAATGTAATTTTGTATACTAAATACTAAAAACGTCGTATCTTTAAAAAAAAAACTCGTGTATATTCGGGTTGAATAAATCTACCAAATAATAAAAAAATTACATCCTTAAAATCCCTATATACCACACGTGTTGTTGAATAGATCTAAAAAAGACTTGTACCTTTAAAAACCATGTGTATTACACAGATTAAATAAATGTAAGAGTTAATTGCTCGGATGGTCCCTGTGGTTTCAAGTTTTTTCACGTTTAGTCCCCACCTTTTGAAAATAGCAGGTATGCTCCCTATGGTTTGTCATTTTGTTACTCGGATAGTCCCTGAGTAGATGCCAGTTAGTTTGGAAATAGCAGGTGTGCTCCCTATGGTTTGTCATTTTGTTACTCGGATAGTCCCCAGAGTAAATGTTGGGGGACTATCCGAGTAACAAAATGACAAACCATAGAGAGCATACATGCTATTTTCAAAAGGTGGGGACTAAACGTGAAAAAACGTGAAACCACAGGGACCATCCGAGCAATTAACTCTAAATGTAATTTTGTGTACTAAATATTAAAAACGTCGTATCTTTTAAAAAACCCGTTTATAATCGGGTTGAATAAATCTACCAAATAATAAAAAAAAATTACATCCTTAAAACCCCGTATATTACACGTGTTATCGAAATTTTTAGAAAAAAAATTGTAATGTAAAATATGAGATTTTTATGAGCCCAAGTCTCACCGATTTGGATTTTGAGTGTTCGGCCTCCATCGAGTTTTCGTTCAAGCTTCATCACTGAGAATGAGAAACCATAGGTTTTGTTTGCCACCAGTTTGCTTTAAAACATGACGGTTTATCAATTGGGGTCCCATAGTTTTTTTACCGTAGGGGCGGATAGAAATCATAGAATACCTAAGGGGGTGGAGAGACAGTGTCTCAAAAATAAAATTGTAGTGAAAATGATTTTTTTTGTAAGGTTAATAGATAAAAAGTATACGGGACCCACCTTATGAAAGTAAAAGTCCAATAGTCAAGTCCAAATGTAAAGCCTTGCAAATGAGTACAATTGTTCAAACATCACCAAACCCAATCGGCAATTGCTGTTCTTAGCCCATATGTGTATAATGTAAACTAATTATCTGGTATGTTTCATTTAAGAAGTATTTTTATCGTAACATGTTGTAAATTATTTAGAATGGATAAGATTTATATTAATTCAATTAATATTTAATAATTTAAGTTAAATAATAATTATCTACAATTAAGGATGGTCTAGAATAATGACAAGTGTCCCTTTATTGGTTTCTTTTATTATATAGTATAGATTAAGAGTTAACTGCCATTTTCGTCCCTGTGGTTTGGTCACTTTGGCCATTTCAGTCCATTTTTCAAAAATGCGCCATTTTCCTCCCCGACGTTCTGGAAAGGTGCCATTTTAATCCAAAAATCATAACCCAGTTAAGTCGGTTAGTAAATAAGGACTGATTGTGTAAATTTGTAACATAAAGGACTGATTGTGTAAATTTGTAACACCACCACCACTAGCCCTGCCACCACCACCACTCCGCTGCCACCACCACCACCACCACCACCGCCACCACCACCACTCCGCTGCCACCGCCACCACCACCACTCCACTGCCACCACCACCACCACCACCACCACCACCACCACCGCCGCCACCACCACCACTCCGCTGCCACCGCCACCACCACCACTCCGCTGCCACCACCACCACCACTCCGCTGCCACCGCCACCACCAATTTTGTTGATGATAATGTTGTTGCTGATAATGTTGTTGCTGATAATGTTGTTGCTGCTGTTACTGTTGCTTCCTTCAAATATTAATAGAGGCGATGATGATGATGATGAATTTGTCGTTCATCACCGCACCACCACAGCCCTGCCACCACCACTCTGACAGATGTCAACAGTGTCATCTCCCCCAAAGCGGTCAACAGAAGGTCAAACAGGAAAGTCAACGGCTCAAATTAACGACCAAAATCAGGTTATATTCCAATTAACCTGGTGCAAACATTGTACAAGTATAAACGAATGAACCGGAACAAGAAAAACGAACCGTTAACGGCTGGAACGACGTGTTGACTGATTCCGGCCACTGTGAAGATTCCGGCGAAGTTGCAGGTTCGGTTCCGGCTAAAATCGATGTGTTTGAGCATTGTGAGGGGTGTAAAATGTTTGTGGGGATCTAAGGAACTTCAGATGTCCGTTCAATTCGACCCAGATCGACAGAAACAGAAGATTAACACGTGGGGGTGTGGGGTGTCGGAAAGATGGTCGGATTTACTCCGGTCACCGGAGTAGAGAGGTAAAGGTGATGGTGGTGATTGCAGAGCATAGAGAGAGAGAGAGAGAGAGTAGAGAGAGAGTGTGTGGTGGTGGTGATGGCAGTGGTGGTGGTGGCAGCGGAGTGGTGGTGGTGGCAGGGCTGTGGTGGCGGTGGCGGTGGTGGTGGTGGCAGCGGAGTGGTGGTGGTGGCAGGGCTGTGGTGGCGGTGGTGGTGGTGGTGGCAGCGGAGTGGTGGTGGTGGCAGGGCTAGTGGTGGTGGTGTTTAATATTTACTTAAATGGTCCCTTATGTTACAAATTTACACAATCAGTCCTTATTTACTAACCGACTTAACTGTGTTATGATTTTTGGACTGAAATGGCACCTTTCCAGAACGTCTGGGAGGAAAATGGAGCATTTTTGAAAAATGGACTGAAATGGCCAAAGTGACCAAACCACAGGGACGAAAATGGCAGTTAACTCTATAATTAAATTAAAATTAATCGTCTTCACATCATACTGTCTGATCTTAAAAAGTAAAAAAACATATTCGACGTTTTCAAACCTTTACACGTTATATTCTTTAACCCTAACTCAGTTTTCTTGGTTAATTCCGATCAAGTGTACCCTACATAGGGGTTCCGGTTAAGTATCATCCGTACAACGTAACAATCTTCAAAAGTCCGTCTGATTCCTTGTAAGCTGGTGAAGTAAACCACTCGATCTTCGTTCCAGGTAACTGAATAGCCGACAAATTGTTAGAAACTGGCTTTTTAGATTTCATTTTGGTTTGAAATTAGGAAGAGGGTTTGGGAGCTCTCCGATCTTCGTTCCAGGTAACCGAATCTATAACAACCCTCCAAAATGTTTCCAACACCCTTATTATATTTAAAATGTCCCTATACGTCTTACAATACACCCCGTATATGAAAACCGAGCCCAAAACACCTTATATAATTAAAAATTAAATAAAAACAAGAATTTGGGGTCGCTCGCGGGCCGCGAAGACCTTAGTGGTCTTCTACGCGGGGCGCGACAGCTCAAGGTCAGGGCGCACCCGGTGCTGCCACGTGTCGGGTTGTGTGTCGAGCCTATAATGTTGACTGGTCATAGCTAGGCCCTACCCACCCTACGTCGCGGGCCGCGAAGGCCTTGCCTTCTATTTACGCGGGCCGTGAGAACCTGGTCGACCAGTCCTATAAAATGGGAGCTCAGCAGTTCATTTTCGTCGCTCATTTCCCTAGAATTCTCTCTCAATTTCCGTAGTGTAATCACAATACCCGGGAATTATACCCCATAATTAACGAAGTTCCGCCTCGTTGTAAGTATCATAACCCCCGGTTACGTATTAGATACGCTGCCCGATTGATCTAGGGTTCCGTAACGGCTGTCGAGGCTCTGCCCGACGTAGTCGTTGGAATTCTGTCTCGGGGAGGGTATAACTAATGTAAATATTGGGTTATCATACTAACGCGTGTGCCTTGTGTAATTAATAGATAATCACCAGGAAATCACAAAGGAAAACCCTAAGATAGCAATGTGAGTAATCTCCTTTTTGCAAACTGTTTTTTACAAAACCTCAAATGATTTACATTATATTAAACAGTGATTGAGTATTTGTATTCTACAATTATCGTCGGTATGTTGGGGTTTTGTATACAAAATTTGTTACTACACTGTGAGTAGTAACATGACCACAAGTCGGGTTGACAGTACCGTGGGTGGTAATTAAAGTAGAAAATAAACAAATGTAATTGCGCGACCGCCCTCAATGCTGTAAACGGTTTTACTTGTCTTGATTAAACTGGGATTCACTCACCAGTATTTCCCACTGACAAAATGTTTTTAAACGCGTTTCAGGTAACAAAATGTGAAAGCCAAATAGAAGTCAGCTGAATAGCACTGAAGGCTTGGAAAAGTGGCTAAAAGTTACCTAAATAAAGAGATGTTTTTATTTAAATAAAATAGAGTTTTATCGTTATAAAAATGTGTGTACTGGAAACTTGGAAATTTCCCACGTGTTTAATATTATAAAAGTGTGGTATTTTACTCTGATAAAATATTTCCTAACTACGGTCCTGATGTAATTTCCGCTGCCAAACTGATAAACACCGATACCACTAAAACTGACCGTGGCCGCCCGTTCCCGGGTGGGGGGTTGCGACAGAATCTTCATTCAACTTCCAAGTAACCTAATAATCTCTGATGAATTGCTTGAGGGATTCACAACGTTGGATCATGGATGGTTTTTTTGGATTTAATGTTACGGTGAGAAATAAAATCTAGGGTTAGGGTTCTTATAAATTAGAGTTTTCTAGGTAAACAAAGATCTTTTTTTTTGTGATGTTTGTGATGGGTTTGAAAGGCGGTCACATATAGTGTGGTGTGGGGTTTGGTGTGTGGAGGTGGGGTGGGGTGATAGTGTGGGTTTGAGTGGTGGTGACAGGTGGTGTGAGGTGTCTGGAGGTGGTGGTGGGTTCGAGTGGCGGGTGACAAGTAGTGGCAGGTGGGTGGTGGTGGTGGGGGTGGGGGCCCGGTGGAGAGAGAGAGAGAGAGTTGAGACTTGAGATGGATAGGGAGAGAGTCTATGTATATATAAATGTATGTGTTTATATTAAACAAAAAAATATATAGGGTATAATGACAAAAATAGCTCATGTGAGGTACACTTTGTCAAATTTAACCATGGAAATTAACCGAGTTAGGGTTAAAGGACATAACATGCAAATGTTTGCAAACATCTAGTACGTTTTTCGTACTTTTTGAAGACAAAGGACACACTTTGCAGTCTAGTGTCAACATAAAGGACGATTTTTGTTCACGCAATTACATGGTCCTAAGTTATGCATAAACGTAATATGATTGATTGGTCTTCGGCCATAGATGAGATTATAAGATAATCTGATCTACGACCAATGTTTAGTTTATAACTTGGGACTAGTAATATAATTTCGAATAAATATGTATCAAAGTTGTAACATGAACATACCACAATAACTAACCATGTAATCAATTCTTTATTTAATTATTAATACTAGTTTCTTTTATAAATAAAACTATTTGAAAATAGGCAAATAACAATACCTTTATTTTTTAGTGGTTATAACTAATGTAATATTTGAATGTAACTAGTATTAAATGTTGGAAGTTTAGTGTGAATGAAAGTCTCAAGTTGGTAATTCAATTTGTCCCACATCGGTGTGGGAGAGAAAAGATAGGCTATATATAAGGAGAAACCTTAATGAAGCCTTTGAAGTCTTATGACATGTTTTACCACAAGTCCTATCCGCGCGCACGCAGGGGGGGGGGGGTGTAACACCTCGAATTTTTGTGTCCAATGATGTGTTAACACGTGTCATTTGTTTACACGTGGCATCTATAATAAATAAAGGATTAATTTTGACAAACCTTGAAAGTATATAAATTCGAGGGTTATAATTGTCAACAAGGGTAAATATACTGTATAGTATCCCTAAATAATGCTTAAACCTTCAAACGAATAAATTATAGATCGTACAAAACTAAAACGCGGAAGAAAGTGAGAGATTACAAACTGCAGGGGTTAACTGTGTCAACATGTTTAATAATACCTCTGAGTGACCCTTTAACGTTCCAAAGACTTTGTAACGGTGTTATACCCTCACTAAAATAATATATATGAATTTCGCGAAGTTTCGATATGAAACGAGAAAGTTACGATCGAATTCGTAGAAGAAGGGTTAAAAGCGTAAACATTGAAAGTTAAGGCTTTCCAATATAATTAATAAATAAACCGGGGACTTAATAATGCGGGTAATTAACACGAGACCCCTATCGGTAAATAACCGAGGGCCAAACCGCAAAGTTACCCCTTCAAAACCGAAAGGTCAGGCGAATCATTACGAAAGATTTCGTTATTAATGGCCAGATTCTGTAATAATTACAAAAAGATTTAAAAATCCTGAAAATATAACCTTAGGCGACCCGCGTGAAGTTTCAACATAAGTTGAGGCGGGCCGCGAGCCTCCTCTATTTCGCGTCTGATTTTTGAACTTTAGGCGACCCGCGTTAAAAAGCATGGAAAGTCCCATGCGGGCCGCGTAAAGTGCCCAGATGCAGAAAAATGGTAACTACTTGGCTTTTGGAACTTGTGAACGATTATGCATGTAATTATGGGGCATGGGCACCCTACAAATGACCCATACATTTAGGGGACAACTACCCATCAGCTCTGGACTGATAGTAGAGCTTGTAATGATCATAAGTGGCCTTCTTTGGCTATAAATAGCCACTTCTTGTGCATTACCAATCACACAACTCAAAAACACTTATAACTGATCATTCAAGAGCTCTCTAGCTTTCCCTTCTGTTCTCTCATCAAGAGTTAACTTCTGTAAGTCGTTCATAACCATTGTGGTGTCACATTTCCTTAGTTATAGCCTATAAACGCAACCGTCGTAACTAACGGTTGTCATTGCAATATCTTGCAAATGATTCAGTCTTATGACGAATCAAAAATGGTTATGAGTTGGTATTTATGTGGGTATTAAACCTCTAAAATGGTTCCCCCTGATCACCACTCTAACTATGTCAATTATCGAGTCAAACGTGCGGTTAAAAAGTCAACAGAAAGCTATTTTGGCGATTTATGCATAATCTGTAATATATATGTTATGGAACCTGTTTTGATAATCATAAAACATGATAATAAGTATATAAACATGTTTGCGCTCGTTTGAATCGATTATTTGCTATATAGAACCGGTTCGGAGCCGAAAGTCGCAAAAGTTTGACTTTTGCTTTGACTTCAGTTCTGACCCGTTTTAGTAAGGTATAAATATACCCTAAGACTCTCTTAGGACCAGGTCACATGTTGGTATAAGCCTCTGTGGTCGGTTCATGAGTTATCCGAGTCTTTAGCGCATTTCCGTCATTCGCCTAAAAGTTGACCGTAACGGCCTTTTGAAATTAAAACGAGTATTTCGGACACGTGAACGGACCAAAACCTTGCTTATTAAATTATAAGCATGTCCTTAAAGTTTCACGTCAATCCGAGGTCTAGAATGAGAGTTATGCTAAAAGGCGCACTTTTGAGAAAGTTTTGTAATTAACGGCGCAATTAGCATAACGCTCATCTAACCCAAGTTTTCGGCACCAAAATTTTTACCCACTGTGGTAAAATAATATTTTGAGAATTTTAAAGATTTTTAATAATTTTTACCTTGCTCATAACCTGCGGTTATGGCTACGGTTCGGTAAATACCGAATATGCCCTTTTTGGCCAAAACGGGAGTTCTACAAGGTCTTTTGACCCGATTCCAGTTGCCACTGATTTTAAATGATAAATAAAGTATTTTAAACTTTATAAACTGTTCGGGAAACTCAGATTTCCTGTAGAACCCGAAAAGCTCTTTTAAAGTCTTTAAAATGACCGAAAAGCCCCTACGGGGCATAATCTTAACTTAAACTCGTTACGGGCATTACGGAAGGTATCCTACTGATACCAAAATACTTTTAAGGCATATTGACTTAGGAAATAAGCGTACGACTCTTATGGTTAACCGTTTCGCCTATTTGCGCACACGGTACGGCCCACGGAACTAGTTTTCGTGCAATAGCCGATATGGGTCAAATTATATTATTTTGAACCCCAAAATCCCGAGTATGAACAATAAACCCATATAAAACAAGTCACTGAACTTGTTGGGTCCAAATCATACTCCATTCTCGGTTTTCGCCTTTTCGTGCGAATTAACCATATCTATATATCGGAATCAACCGGTTTAAGCTACGGCTAATACAAGGACCGTTAGGATTCTAAGAGGTTAATTAAAACCTTCGTTCCAGATTAGGAGCCCCAGTAAAAGCTATCGGTGACTTGATCTTAATTAAGGATTAATACTTGCAAAGGTAAATACTTTTGACTTATTTCCCCTATATGGGCTTGGGTTACGGTATATTAATACCGCTTGATTGAGCATTATATTCATCCATCGCTTAGGTGGATAACTAAATAATATGATTGGCTCATTTAAACAGTTTTGTTGCTTATAAGCCTTTGGGGGGTTTAATGACCGTTGTCCCGGATATCCTTGGCATCATTTTACGAAATGGCCACGACCATCGACATCCCGGTGTAGGCGTACACCCGGTATAAAGTGTCGACATTAAAACTAAAAGACGTAGCCGTTGGTTTCTGTACTACGGTTTTACGCGAACGTGGTGTGTCTATAAATCTTTAACCCGGCACGACCCGGGCTACTGAACGCATAAAAGAACATGTAAAACGTTCACAAGATTTTATTATGAATTTTCCCAAGTTATAAAAGAGTTTGTGCCTTGTGCATTCAAATCAATTTTAATAAACATTTTCAAATGTGTCAGTTGAATGTATTTACCAGTGTAAACTGACGTATTTTCCCCAAAAAGATTAAGTGCAGGTACCTAAACGTAATTGGCTGGTATTAGCTCCCTAGCGTCGGGATAAGCCTCGCAAGCTTGATTGCAGTATCTGATGGAACAATACTTTATCTGTATTTACGATCCACTGTGGATATCCAACTTCTGTAATACATTTTGATATTACAATCAGAGGTTGAAATTATATATTTAAATTATGCTTCCGCTGTGCATTATATAATTGTGTGGTTTGACTATATTGTTGCCAACATCGTCACGGTAATCCCCCACCGGGCCCACCGGTGAGACACGTGGAAATCGGGGTGTGACAGGTTGGTATCAGAGCCAACATTGAGTGAATTAAACACTATCCTAATGTGTTTAATCTCAGTGACACAATTGCACATACTTGAGTCTAGACAAGAACTTAGGACAAATTCGGATTATTACTCCTTTTTGTCTTTATTTTCGATTTGATTTTTAATAAGTTTTGGAGCAGGAAAATGCCACCCGTTATATTCCGAGGAAGAGGAAGGGGACGAAGAGGCCGAGGAGAAATCGTGACTCATCACGATCAAGAAGCTGGACCATCTGGTACAAGACATCCTTCGATGACACGAAGCGAAGAGCCACAACGACGAAGAGATCTTTACGAACCAGCGAGGCATTCCACTTCGCACAGCTCAACGCCATCCTACCGGCACTCCTTTGGGCCAGATTCAGAAAATAATCCCAACAACCCACAACCTTCCTTCATACCTCTACAACGTTCGGTTTCGCACCGGAATTATGACGACCCTACTCCATACTACGTAGCTCAGTTTAATCCGGCTGACTACATACAGGAACCTTCAGGTTTTGTTCCACTAGGGCCACAAGACCATTTTTCTGAAGATCCCATGGAGGAAGATGAGGATCCAACTGAACCAGCTCGTGGTACGCCCACGCATCCGATAGAAGTATCTGATGGATCTTCATATCATGGTCCACAGTATCAAGGCCCAGACAGCTTTATGGCCTTGTTTGACCGACATGAGTGGTACAACACACCATCTCATCAGACACAACAACCGAGACATCCACAGGATCCCTCTGAGGATTCACGCTTTGAGGCAGTTACGCCACCACCTCCGCCACCGGCACAACCAGTAATACCTGATCCGCCGAGGCGTAGGAGGACCAATGCTCGTATGTCTACACGAGGAGGAGGGGGTAACCACTTCAGCACTCCTCGACATTCAAGTAGCAGCCACTATCCGCCGCTACATGAAGAAGGACCTTCAAGTCCTATACAAGAAGCGAACTCCGCACCTACTGCACGAAATTCGCCACCATTTGGGTATGACCAACCCATACCAGCTTACACAGGTCCAACGGCTTACAACCCGTTTGAACCGTCACAAGCACAATACAACTACGGCTATGAGCGCGACCCATATGTGGTGTCGGCTAGATATAATGCGCGCTACCCTGACGGAGCACATGGAAACATGGGATCACCGGATTACTCAGCTCATGGGTATCCAATACCTCCCAGACCTCCAGTTCCGCATCAAGCGCCACAACCACGATTCTCTCCTCCTGAACAGGAAGAAATACTCCATCGACTAGATCGTGTGGAGAGAGAGTTCGAGGAAGAAAAGAAAAGCCACCGAGGATTTCTCAAGGGCTTGGCGAATCTACTAAAGGGCAAAAAGAAGAAACGTGACCATTAGCCCTTAATAGTAATACGAATGTAATTTCTATTTTGAAATAAGTCCCTATGTGGACAACTTATCGTATTTCAGTCCCTACGTGGACATATCTTTAGTCCTTGCATGGACACTTATCTTGTATTAGTCCCTGCGTGGACTTGTCACTTATTTTAAAAACCTCTATGGAGGTATGTATTATTTGAAAGACCCGTTTAGGGCAATATGTAATTGTATTTGAGATTTTGGAATGTATGTTATGAGTTTTGTTTTAATATATATAAAAATAAATCAAAACCATTCCTTTTACATTTGATCTGCCTAATAAAGAATCTTAAGGGGGTGAAACCTAGCTTGGGGTCTTTTAAGATCAGTCAAGATGGTACGACCTAGCTGAAAAGATTCTGATTCCCTGTTAACCTCTGTACGCATGTTAACATTCATGGCAGATGTGATTCGTTATAATCACGCACGTCATTCTTATACAATAATCCTTTGAGGATTTCAAAACCCAACTAAATGATATATAGATCGTGGGTTAAATCACCAACAAAGGTGATCAATATTATAAAGACATCCATTTAGCGATGCAATGCCTACGGGCCTATATTATAAAGACATCCATTTAGCGATGCAATGCCTACGGGCCTATATTATAAAGACATCCATTTAGCGATGCAATGCCTACGGGCCTATATTATAAAGACATCCATTTAGCGATGCAATGCCTACGGGCCTATATTATAAAGACATCCATTTAGCGATGCAATGCCTACGGGCCAGTATTATAAAAGACATCCATTAGTGATGCATTGCCTACGGGCCAACATATTAAAGCATCCATTAGTGATGCAGTGCCTACGGGCAAGAATTATTAAAACATCCATTAGTGATGCAGTGCCTACGGGCCGGTATTATTAAAACATCCATTAGTGATGTAGTGCCTACGGGCCAATATTATCAAAACATCCATTAGTGATGTAGTGCCTACGGGCCAACCATATTAAGACATCCATTAGAGGTGTAGTGCCTATGGGCCATAATAATTGTCTTATAAGACAAAAGGCAGTAGTAGTCTATGACTCTCTGTCAGAAAGAGATAAAAGAACTACGGTTCAACTCTCTATGCCTTTGATTCTATGAAATCTCGGCTAACATTATAAAACATCATCATGATTAGGCTTTGTGCCGCCAATACTATTTATATAGTTGAAATAGGAGATATTCAGATCCTAATATATAATGAAATAATAAGTTAACCAGATATGGTCTCTGTACCATGGTTGACAAAGTGTCATAAAAGACAATCACATAATAATCTCATAAATTAAAATTTTGTTATCTTCTGTAACAGATTCAAGTTACAAATGGCGGATCCCAATGGTGAGAACAGCCACACGAATGAAGATGACTATGACAATGCGTCAGTTCATTTGACAGGCGCACAGCTAAAGGCTCTGATCAACAATGCTGTCCAGGCAGCGATTGATCGTCAAAATACTGAGTCTCAAGGCAGATCTGTGTCAAAGCCACTCTCTAAACCAAAGACACACTCCAAACCACCCTCTGAACCCAAGAAAGATGACGACAAGCATTCGTCTACTGACCACAGCGTTCACCGCGATAGAGAATATACTGATGCGTCTGGTGCTAAGGGTTGCACTTACAAATACTTTGTATCATGTAAGCCCCGTGAATTTACAGGGGAAAAAGGTGCGGTTGACTGTATCACCTGGCTGGACGAGATGGACACGATTGTGGACATCAGCGGGTGCGCTGAGAGGGACGTGGTTAAGTTTGTGTCCCAGTCATTCAAGGGCGAGGCCCTGGCGTGGTGGAGAGCTCTGGTGCAGGCTTCAGGTAAGTCTGCCTTGTACAAAATGTCATGGGGGGAGTTTATTACCCTCATAAAAGAAAACTACTGCCCTCAGCACGAGGTTGAGAAGATTGAGGCAGATTTTGTCTCACTGGTGATGACAAACCTGGATTGTCAAGCTTATCTGACAAGTTTTAACACTATGTCACGCCTGGTGCCATATCTTGTGACACCGGAACCACGAAGAATTGCCCGATTCATTGGGGGCTTAGAGCCGGCGATCAAGGCCAGCGTGAAGGCCTCTAGGCCGACGACCTTCAGGTCAGTTACTGACCTCTCCTTGTCTCTTACACTTGATGCTGTCCGTCTGAGGGCACAAAGGAGCAAGGAGGCTGAGAAGCGAAAGCGTGAGGATGATACCTCACGAAAGTCCGGTAAAAAGCACCGTGGAAACGGTGAGGGCAAGAAAGGGTCGGAGGCAAGAAAGGAGGGGCAAGCTGATGGAAGACCTTACTGTAAGGTCTGCAAGAAACCTCACTCCGGAAAGTGTAGGTTTGCGTCTGGTTCGCAGTCGCAACAAAGGACTCCACCCTGTGGGCTATGCAAGTCCAAGGAGCATAAGACAGTGGAGTGCAAAAAGATAAAGGACGCAACCTGCTTTAATTGCAATGAAAAGGGGCACATAAAGAGTAATTGCCCGAAGTATGCCAAGAAGGCGGAAGAAACGAAGAAATCAAATGCGAGAATTTTTCGTTTGGATGCAAAGGAAGCAGTCAAGGACGACACTGTGCTTACAGGTACTTTTCTCGTAAATAATATATTTGCAAGAGTACTGTTCGATTCTGGCGCTGACAAGTCCTTTGTAGACCAGAAATTTTGCCAACTACTAAATATGCCAATCAAAACCCTAGACGTAAAATACGAAGTAGAGTTGGCAGACGGCACGATAGAAACCGTCTCTACTGTTCTAGAAGGATGTGAAATATCCATTAGGAACCATTCTTTTCCTTTATCTCTACTTCCTTTCAAACTTGCGGGTTTTGACATCGTGCTAGGCATGGACTGGTTATCCCACAACCAGGCCCAAATCATTTGCGGCAAGAGGCAAATTGTCTTAAAGACTCCGAGTGGTGAATCTCTTACCATTCGAGGGGATACGCATTACGGATTGCCCGAAGACGTATCTATGCTGAAAGCTTCAAGGTGTTTAAACAGAGGCTGTGTAATTTACATGGCTCAGGTGATAATAGAAGAACCAAAGCCGAAGATCGAGGATCTTCCTGTCATTTCTGAATACCCCGAGGTTTTTCCCGAAGAACTACCTGGTTTGCCACCAGATAGACAAGTGGAGTTCAGAATCGACATCATTCCTGGAGCAGCTCCGATAGCAAGAGCACCTTACAGATTAGCGCCAACGGAAATGAAAGAACTGAGGACCCAGTTGGATGAACTGCTGGCGAAAGGTTTTATCAGACCTAGTTCATCTCCCTGGGGAGCTCCTGTCCTATTTGTAAAGAAGAAGGACGGATCGATGCGGTTGTGCATCGACTATAGAGAACTGAATAAAGTTACCATAAAGAACAGATATCCTTTACCAAGGATCGATGATCTGTTCGACCAGCTGCAAGGAGCAAGCTACTTCTCCAAGATCGACTTAAGGTCGGGTTATCATCAACTAAGGGTCAGAGATGAAGATGTACACAAGACTGCATTTAGGACTCGCTATGGTCATTACGAGTTCCTAGTGATGCCTTTTGGGCTCACAAATGCACCGGCTGCGTTCATGGATCTCATGAATCGCGTTTGCAAGCCGTATCTAGATAAATTCGTCATAGTCTTCATCGACGATATCCTTATCTATTCTAAAAATCAAGCTGATCACGAGAAGCACCTCCGTTGCATTCTCGAATTACTACAACGTGAGAAACTCTACGCCAAATTCTCGAAATGTGAATTCTGGCTACGAGAAGTTCAGTTTTTAGGACACGTTGTAAGTGAGCGTGGTATCCAAGTGGATCCCGCTAAGGTAGAGGCAGTTATGAACTGGCAAGAGCCAAAGACGCCTACCGAAATCCGTAGCTTCCTGGGATTAGCAGGATACTACCGGAGATTTATTGAAAATTTTTCAAGGATTGCTGCGCCTTTGACTTCCTTGACCAAGAAGAAAGAAAAGTACATTTGGGGCCCGAAGCAGCAAGAGTCCTTTGAAATACTGAAGCAGAAGCTAAGCAACGCACCTGTGTTGACATTACCTGAAGGTACAGATGAATTCGTAGTTTACTGCGATGCATCACACACAGGCATGGGGTGTGTTCTTATGCAGAAGGGCAAGGTGATTGCCTATGCTTCAAGGCAATTAAAGGTGCATGAAAAGAATTACACCACCCATGATTTGGAGTTGGGTGCCGTTGTATTTGCACTGAAGTTATGGAGACACTACCTTTATGGTATTAAATTTGTGATTTATTCTGATCACAAAAGCCTCCAGCACCTGTTCAACCAGAAAGAGTTGAACATGAGGCAACGCCGTTGGATGGAAACCCTGAATGATTATGACTGTGAAATCAGGTACCATCCCGGCAAGGCGAATGTAGTCGCCGATGCATTGAGCAGGAAAGAAAGGGTAAAACCCATTCGAATCAATGCCAAGAGCATTGAAGTTAGAAATAATTTGATTGAAAGGATTTTGGCTGCACAGCGAGAGGCTGTGTTGGAAGCTAATTATCCTAATGAAAAGCTGGGAGTAACTGAGGAGCAGTTGACTCTTAGCAAGGATGGAATTCTTAGGCTGAATGGACGTATATGGGTTCCGATATATGGAGGACTACGTGATGTTGTTCTCCAGGAAGCCCATAGTTCCAAATACTCAGTCCATCCTGGTGCTGATAAAATGTACCAAGACTTAAAGACAAATTATTGGTGGATAGGCTTGAAAAAGTCTGTAGCCGCCCATGTAGCAAGGTGCTTGACTTGTGCTCAAGTCAAAGCCGAGCACCAAAAGCCGTCTGGCTTGCTACAACAGCCTGAACTTCCCGAGTGGAAGTGGGAATGTGTAACTATGGACTTCATAACCAAGTTACCCAAAACCAGGAAAGGAAACGATACAATATGGGTCATAGTCGATAGGCTGACTAAATCAGCTCATTTTCTACCCATCAAGGAGACGTATAGCTCCGATATGTTAGCCCAACTGTATGTTGACAAGATTGTAGCCTTACACGGCATACCTGTGTCTATTATCTCCGACAGGGATACTAGATACACATCTCACTTCTGGAAGAGTTTCCAGCAATCTTTGGGCACGCGTTTAAACTTTAGTACGGCTTACCATCCACAGACGGACGGTCAAAGTGAGCGTACTATCCAAACGCTAGAAGACATGCTTCGTGCATGTGCGATCGATCTAGGTGGTAACTGGGATAAAAACCTACCCCTGATCGAATTCTCCTACAATAATAGCTACCACACCAGCATAAAGGCTGCGCCTTTTGAGGCATTATATGGTAGGAAATGCAGATCGCCTGTTTGTTGGGCGGAAGTAGGAGAGGTCCAATTATCGGGACCAGAGATTGTTTTCCAGACAACGGACAAGATTGTCCAGATCCGGGAACGTCTCAAGGCTGCCCGCGATAGGCAGAAGAGCTACGCTGATCCAAAGCGTAAGGATTTTCACTTCGAAGTGGGTGAAAAGGTATTACTTAAGGTGTCACCCTGGATGGGGGTGATGCGTTTCGGCAAGAAGGGCAAATTGAGTCCGAGATACATAGGACCTTTTGAGGTCATTGAACGAGTCGGATCAGTTGCCTATAAACTAAACTTGCCTGAAGAGCCCAATGGAATTCACAATGTGTTCCACATCTGCAATCTCAAAAAGTGCTTCGCCGACGAGTCGTTGGTGATTCCACACACAGATGTGCATATAGATGAGAGCTTAAAATTCATTGAAAAACCTTTGTCGATTGAAGATCGACAGGTGAAGAAGCTTCGCAGAAAGCACGTACCGATTGTGAAAGTCAAATGGGATGCTCGTAGAGGTCCTGAATATACGTGGGAAGTCGAAGCTACAATAAAAGAAAAATACCCCTACTTATTTGAGTAAATCTCGGGTCGAGATTTATTTTAAGGGGGTGAGGATGTAACACCTCGAATTTTTGTGTCCAATGATGTGTTAACACGTGTCATTTGTTTACACGTGGCATCTATAATAAATAAAGGATTAATTTTGACAAACCTTGAAAGTATATAAATTCGAGGGTTATAATTGTCAACAAGGGTAAATATACTGTATAGTATCCCTAAATAATGCTTAAACCTTCAAACGAATAAATTATAGATCGTACAAAACTAAAACGCGGAAGAAAGTGAGAGATTACAAACTGCAGGGGTTAACTGTGTCAACATGTTTAATAATACCTCTGAGTGACCCTTTAACGTTCCAAAGACTTTGTAACGGTGTTATACCCTCACTAAAATAATATATATGAATTTCGCGAAGTTTCGATATGAAACGAGAAAGTTACGATCGAATTCGTAGAAGAAGGGTTAAAAGCGTAAACATTGAAAGTTAAGGCTTTCCAATATAATTAATAAATAAACCGGGGACTTAATAATGCGGGTAATTAACATGAGACCCCTATCGGTAAATAACCGAGGGCCAAACCGCAAAGTTACCCCTTCAAAACCGAAAGGTCAGGCGAATCATTACGAAAGATTTCGTTATTAATGGCCAGATTCTGTAATAATTACAAAAAGATTTAAAAATCCTGAAAATATAACCTTAGGCGACCCGCGTGAAGTTTCAACATAAGTTGAGGCGGGCCGCGAGCCTCCTCTATTTCGCGTCTGATTTTTGAACTTTAGGCGACCCGCGTTAAAAAGCATGGAAAGTCCCATGCGGGCCGCGTAAAGTGCCCAGATGCAGAAAAATGGTAACTACTTGGCTTTTGGAACTTGTGAACGATTATGCATGTAATTATGGGGCATGGGCACCCTACAAATGACCCATACATTTAGGGGACAACTACCCATCAGCTCTGGACTGATAGTAGAGCTTGTAATGATCATAAGTGGCCTTCTTTGGCTATAAATAGCCACTTCTTGTGCATTACCAATCACACAACTCAAAAACACTTATAACTGATTATTCAAGAGCTCTCTAGCTTTCCCTTCTGTTCTCTCATCAAGAGTTAACTTCTGTAAGTCGTTCATAACCATTGTGGTGTCACATTTCCTTAGTTATAGCCTATAAACGCAACCGTCGTAACTAACGGTTGTCATTGCAATATCTTGCAAATGATTCAGTCTTATGACGAATCAAAAATGGTTATGAGTTGGTATTTATGTGGGTATTAAACCTCTAAAATGGTTCCCCCTGATCACCACTCTAACTATGTCAATTATCGAGTCAAACGTGCGGTTAAAAAGTCAACAGAAAGCTATTTTGGCGATTTATGCATAATCTGTAATATATATGTTATGGAACCTGTTTTGATAATCATAAAACATGATAATAAGTATATAAACATGTTTGCGCTCGTTTGAATCGATTATTTGCTATATAGAACCGGTTCGGAGCCGAAAGTCGCAAAAGTTTGACTTTTGCTTTGACTTCAGTTCTGACCCGTTTTAGTAAGGTATAAATATACCCTAAGACTCTCTTAGGACCAGGTCACATGTTGGTATAAGCCTCTGTGGTCGGTTCATGAGTTATCCGAGTCTTTAGCGCATTTCCGTCATTCGCCTAAAAGTTGACCGTAACGGCCTTTTGAAATTAAAACGAGTATTTCGGACACGTGAACGGACCAAAACCTTGCTTATTAAATTATAAGCATGTCCTTAAAGTTTCACGTCAATCCGAGGTCTAGAATGAGAGTTATGCTAAAAGGCGCACTTTTGAGAAAGTTTTGTAATTAACGGCGCAATTAGCATAACGCTCATCTAACCCAAGTTTTCGGCACCAAAATTTTTACCCACTGTGGTAAAATAATATTTTGAGAATTTTAAAGATTTTTAATAATTTTTACCTTGCTCATAACCTGCGGTTATGGCTACGGTTCGGTAAATACCGAATATGCCCTTTTTGGCCAAAACGGGAGTTCTACAAGGTCTTTTGACCCGATTCCAGTTGCCACTGATTTTAAATGATAAATAAAGTATTTTAAACTTTATAAACTGTTCGGGAAACTCAGATTTCCTGTAGAACCCGAAAAGCTCTTTTAAAGTCTTTAAAATGACCGAAAAGCCCCTACGGGGCATAATCTTAACTTAAACTCGTTACGGGCATTACGGAAGGTATCCTACTGATACCAAAATACTTTTAAGGCATATTGACTTAGGAAATAAGCGTACGACTCTTATGGTTAACCGTTTCGCCTATTTGCGCACACGGTACGGCCCACGGAACTAGTTTTCGTGCAATAGCCGATATGGGTCAAATTATATTATTTTGAACCCCAAAATCCCGAGTATGAACAATAAACCCATATAAAACAAGTCACTGAACTTGTTGGGTCCAAATCATACTCCATTCTCGGTTTTCGCCTTTTCGTGCGAATTAACCATATCTATATATCGGAATCAACCGGTTTAAGCTACGGCTAATACAAGGACCGTTAGGATTCTAAGAGGTTAATTAAAACCTTCGTTCCAGATTAGGAGCCCCAGTAAAAGCTATCGGTGACTTGATCTTAATTAAGGATTAATACTTGCAAAGGTAAATACTTTTGACTTATTTCCCCTATATGGGCTTGGGTTACGGTATATTAATACCGCTTGATTGAGCATTATATTCATCCATCGCTTAGGTGGATAACTAAATAATATGATTGGCTCATTTAAACAGTTTTGTTGCTTATAAGCCTTTGGGGGGTTTAATGACCGTTGTCCCGGATATCCTTGGCATCATTTTACGAAATGGCCACGACCATCGACATCCCGGTGTAGGCGTACACCCGGTATAAAGTGTCGACATTAAAACTAAAAGACGTAGCCGTTGGTTTCTGTACTACGGTTTTACGCGAACGTGGTGTGTCTATAAATCTTTAACCCGGCACGACCCGGGCTACTGAACGCATAAAAGAACATGTAAAACGTTCACAAGATTTTATTATGAATTTTCCCAAGTTATAAAAGAGTTTGTGCCTTGTGCATTCAAATCAATTTTAATAAACATTTTCAAATGTGTCAGTTGAATGTATTTACCAGTGTAAACTGACGTATTTTCCCCAAAAAGATTAAGTGCAGGTACCTAAACGTAATTGGCTGGTATTAGCTCCCTAGCGTCGGGATAAGCCTCGCAAGCTTGATTGCAGTATCTGATGGAACAATACTTTATCTGTATTTACGATCCACTGTGGATATCCAACTTCTGTAATACATTTTGATATTACAATCAGAGGTTGAAATTATATATTTAAATTATGCTTCCGCTGTGCATTATATAATTGTGTGGTTTGACTATATTGTTGCCAACATCGTCACGGTAATCCCCCACCGGGCCCACCGGTGAGACACGTGGAAATCGGGGTGAGACAGGGGGGGTGCAAAAAATGGAACCGGATTTAGTTGAACTCGTGTACGCCCGCACGTCCTGCGGACACGAATGCAGCTCCGAAAACCCGGGCTCGCGGGAGACAGTTTTTGCACTCGAGACTGACTAATTATTTTTTAGTCTTTAAAACGGTTGGTCTTAATGGGTCTTTAACTGAAATGATTTTCAGTTTTAATGAGAACCATTATACTATTCAGTTTCGAAACCGCTGAGCCATTATGTGAGTTAATTCTCTGCAATGATGAGGCATAAGTTTTGAAACTGACTAGCTTTAATTCTCTGCAATGATGAGGCCAGAATCAGTTATGATCTGTGCCTATAAAACCCAATGCAGACCAACACAGTTAGACACACCGAAATACAATCTCTTCTCTCGATCTCTCTGCAGCATTCTCCGGTTTATTTTTCAGGCAAGTGTTCAAGTCCGGCAGCGCTCGGTGCTGTTTCGAACCGGCGTACCCTGGGAACAGACGGCGAATCTGTTTAAGGGAATTGTGTCAAACACAAGCCCGGTTAAATCGTTTACTGTTTCTTTTTACTTCTATTTGCAATCTTCTCTAACCGCTGTTCTCATCAGTGGTTCTGTTTCAACTTGCCACTGCTTCAACCGACAGTGGTTGATCAGCGGTTAGACTGATCAGTGCTTTAACTGACCAGTAGTTAAGTTCATCAGTAGTTAGACAGACTGATCAGTAGTTTATCAAACTGATCAGTGGTTTCAAGCAGTGGTTATTTTTTCTAACAAACTTAAACAGATTTTATTTACTGATTACCGGTTTATTTTTCAGAATGGAATCTCAGCCAATGACTACTGCTGTTTCTGCTGCCATGACCAGTGCTGTTTCTGCGGTCATGACTTCTGCTGTTTCTGTCACTGCCAGTCTGGTTGCACCGCTGCCTAATGCAGTTTCGCATGCTGAAAAACCAGAGAAATTCAATGGTGTGAATTTCAAACAGTGGCATCAAAAGATGTTCTTTTATCTGACCACGCTGAATCTGGCAAGGTTCTTGACTGAACCGAAACCCCATGTTGAGGAAGGGGAGATGGATGCTCAAACTGTGAGCGCGATGCATGCTTGGAATCATTCGGATTTCCTGTGCCGCAACTTTATCTTGAATGGTTTGGTGGACACATTGTATAATGTGTATTGCAAAGCCAAGACTGCCAAAGAATTGTGGGAGTCTTTGGATCGCAAATACAAAACAGAAGATGCGGGCACTAAGAAATTCGTGGTGTCAAAGTTCTTGGACTTTAAAATGATAGACTCAAAAACTGTCATGAGCCAAGTCCAAGAATTGCAGGTTATCCTTCATGATATTCATGCGGAAGGAATGATTCTCAGCGAGACATTCCAAGTTGCTGCAATGATCGAAAAACTGCCACCAAGTTGGGTTGATTTCAAGAACTATCTCAAGCATAAGCGAAAGGAGATGACCATTGAAGATCTTGTTGTTCGTCTTCGGATTGAAGAAGATAACAAAGTGGCCCTAAAAAAGGTTGATGGTCCTGAAACTGTGAAGGCCAATCTTGTTGAACATGGGCAATCTTCGAAGGGAAAAAACAGTGGAAAGGGCGGAAAGAAAGGTCATGGGAAACGCTCCAACCTTGGTCCTAAGGGGGGAGTTGGAAAAAAGAAGTTCCTTGGAACTTGTTACAATTGTCAAAAGCAAGGCCACAAGGCTAGCGAATGCAAGCTTCCCAAGAAAAAGGAAAATGCTCAACAAGTGAACATGGTAGATGAAGTCGATAAACTTGTTGCCATGGTCACGGACCTCTCGATCTTGGTCACGGAAGTGAACATAGTTGGGCAAAATAACAAGGATTGGTGGGTCGATACGGGGGCTACTCGACATGTGTGCTTTGACAAAAGCCTTTTTAACACCTTCAAGGAGGTGACTAATGGAGAAAAGGTTTTCATGGGAAATTCTGCCACGGCAGAAATAAAAGGCGAGGGTAACGTGGTTTTGAAGATGACTTCGGGAAAGGAACTCACTTTGTCCAATGTGCTGTATGTTCCCGAAATTCGTAAGAACCTTGTGTCGGGATGGCAGTTGAACAAGTTTGGGTTCAAAATGGTAATTGAGTCGGATAAGGTCGTGTTGACCAAAAATGGTGTTTATGTTGGTAAGGGCTATGCCCTCAATGGAATGTTTAAACTGAATGTAATTGTCGTGAATGCAATGAAAGAAAACGCTACTAGTTCTACTTATTTGATTGAGTCTTCTAATTTATGGCATGGTAGACTAGGTCACGTAAATTATAATTCCATTCGTCGTTTAATCAAACTTGATTGCATACCAACATTCGATATCGACTCAATTAATAAATGTGAAACTTGCGTAGAAGCAAAACAAACGAAATCGTCATTCAAAAAGGTGGAACGATTCACCGAACCCCTCGAGATGATCCACACTGATGTGTGTGATCTAAAAGCAATTCCTACTCGTGGTGGGAACAAGTACTTCATCACGTTCATTGATGATAGTACAAGGTATTGCTATGTGTACTTACTTAAGAGTAAGGACGAGGCTATTGACAAGTTTATCTTGTTTAAAGCCGAAGTTGAGAATCAACTAAATCGGAAAATCAAAATTGTAAGGAGCGACCGAGGAGGTGAATATGTTTCACCTTTTATTGACGTATGTGCAAAAAGTGGAATCATCCACGAACTCACAGCTCCTTACTCCCCTCAATCAAATGGCATAGCGGAACGAAAAAATCGTACCTTGAAAGAAATGATGAATGCCATGATGATAAGCTCCGGTGTAAACCAAAACATGTGGGGGGAAGCAATCTTATCGGCAAATTATGTGTTGAACATGATACCCAATAAGAAAAAGGATGTAACGCCATACGAATTATGGACGGGAAAGAAAGCACCATATAAATCCTTGAAAGTGTGGGGGTGTCTAGCTAAGGTGGTGGTCACACCACCTAAGCGGCTACTAATAGGTCCCAAAACGGTGGATTGTGTATTTATAGGATACACCCGTCCTTATGGTCCTTATCGTTTTATTGTGCATGATTCCAAGAACCCTGGAATATGCAAAGGCACCATAATTGAATCTAAGGATGCATCATGGTTTGAACATGTGTTCCCATGCTTAGATAAAAGTGAACCGAGTTCTTCTAGACCGGTTGAGGAACTTGTTCCCGAGGGTGAAGTTGAAAACGATGAACCTCGAGAACAATCTAAGACTGAGGAAGTTGAAATCAGGAAAAGTAAACGACAAAGGACTGAAAAATCCTTTGGACCTGAGTTTCTTACCTATATGGTAGAAGATGAACCTCAAACGTACCAACAAGCGGTACATTCCTCAGAAGGACCTCAGTGGAGGGAGGCAATCAAAAGTGAGATAGACTCTATCTTACAGAACCATACCTGGGAACTAGTGGATCTTCCTCAAGGATGTAAACCACTAGGATATCGATGGATCTTCAAGAAGAAGATGAAACCAGATGGAACCATCGATAAGTACAAAGCAAGGTTGGTGATCAAAGGATATAAACAACGAGAAGGTTTAGATTACTTTGACACATATTCGCCAGTTACACGAATAACATCCATCAGGTTGGTGCTTGCCATTGCCGCCATTAGAAATTTGGAAGTACACCAAATGGATGTGAAAACAGCTTTCTTGAATGGAATTCTAGAGGAAGAAATCTACATGGAGCAACCCGAAGGCTTCACAGCTATTGGGCAAGAAAAGAAAGTGTGTGTATGTGAAGGACACATCTGATGGATATGTCATTTTGTGTCTATATGTAGATGATATGCTCATTGCTGGAAGCGATGACAAAATCATAAAATCTACAAAGAACATGCTAAAAGCAAAATTTGACATGAAAGACATGGGTTTGGCGGATGTGATTTTGGGGGTCAAAATCACGCGAACCCAGAATGGACTTGTTTTAAGTCAATCCCACTATGTGGACAAAATTCTTGAGAAGTTCAATGCAAATGACTCTAATGAAGCTAGAACTCCACTTGACACAAGTCAACATCTAGCCAAGAATAGAGGTGAACCCGTAAACCAGTTGGAATACTCAAGAATTATTGGTAGCTTGATGTATCTTATGAGTTGTACTCGACCAGACATAGCATTTGCTGTGAGCAAGCTAAGTAGATACACAAGCAACCCAAGTTCAATGCATTGGAACTGTATCACTCGGTTGCTTCGTTACTTAAGATACACTCGAGAATACGGGTTGCATTATAACAGATATCCAGCAGTTATAGAAGGACACTGTGATGCAAATTGGATATCTGACACGAATGATTCCAGAGCAACAAGTGGGTATGTATTCACACTTGGAGGTGCAGCGATATCGTGGAAATCATCAAAACAAACGGTTATTGCTAGATCCACGATGGAATCTGAGTTCATCGCTTTAGATAAAGCAGGTGAAGAGGCAGAATGGCTACGTCAATTTGTTGAGGATATACCAAGATGGCCTAAGCCGGCAACGGCCATTTGTATACATTGTGATAGCCAATCGGCACTTGGCAGAGCTCGTAGCACAATGTATAATGGTAGGAACAGACATATCAGACGTAGACATAATACGATACGACAACTAATCTCTACAGGAATTATCACTGTTGACTACGTGAGGTCAAAGGATAATATTGCGGATCCGCTGACAAAAGGCCTAAGTAGAGAGTTAGTACAGAAGTCGTCCATGGGAATGGGACTGAAGCCCTTGGAAAATGAAGTTCATATGATGGAAACCTAACTCAATAGACTGGAGATCCCAAGAATTGAGTTCAATAGGAAAACCTAATTGTATGAATAAGTAAGGTCACTGTGGGGGGATAACCCTACGTTTTAATAAGGTAGTTTATTATAAAGATTTATAAACTTCCTAGTCCATTCCTAAAAGTGACAAGTGTGAGGCTAAGCCTATGGCTTTTAATGATTCGACTAAAGTAAACATACATAGTGAATCACCTATGTGAGAGAGAAGTGGGGTCGCTTCGAAGGGTATTGTTGGGGCACAATACCTAATGGCTCTCGCAGAACCAGGCATCATGTTCATGACCATAACGAACATAACTATGAGGACTTGACTTTGTCAGGGAGAGTCTTGTGTGAAGTGCATTGTCGTCTACACAAACGGCAGACGAGTTCAAAGACATCGAGTTCTACTCAGAGCTAGTGGGCTAAGTGCATTTCATGAGCGAAGGTTCAAAGGGTAACACCTACCTATCGTATGCAAAACTCAACTGCTGAAATGTAACAAGGAATTATGTTGTTCTGAGATCGACCTCCATTCATGTGGGGGATTGTTGGAAGTTTAGTGTGAATGAAAGTCTCAAGTTGGTAATTCAATTTGTCCCACATCGGTGTGGGAGAGAAAAGATAGGCTATATATAAGGAGAAACCTTAATGAAGCCTTTGAAGTCTTATGACATGTTTTACCACAAGTCCTACCCGCGCGCACGCAGGGGGGGGGGTGCAAAAAATGGAACCGGATTTAGTTGAACTCGTGTACGCCCGCACGTCCTGCGGACACGAATGCAGCTCCGAAAACCCGGGCTCGCGGGAGACAGTTTTTGCACTCGAGACTGACTAATTATTTTTTAGTCTTTAAAACGGTTGGTCTTAATGGGTCTTTAACTGAAATGATTTTCAGTTTTAATGAGAACCATTATACTATTCAGTTTCGAAACCGCTGAGCCATTATGTGAGTTAATTCTCTGCAATGATGAGGCATAAGTTTTGAAACTGACTAGCTTTAATTCTCTGCAATGATGAGGCCAGAATCAGTTATGATCTGTGCCTATAAAACCCAATGCAGACCAACACAGTTAGACACACCGAAATACAATCTCTTCTCTCGATCTCTCTGCAGCATTCTCCGGTTTATTTTTCAGGCAAGTGTTCAAGTCCGGCAGCGCTCGGTGCTGTTTCGAACCGGCGTACCCTGGGAACAGACGGCGAATCTGTTTAAGGGAATTGTGTCAAACACAAGCCCGGTTAAATCGTTTACTGTTTCTTTTTACTTCTATTTGCAATCTTCTCTAACCGCTGTTCTCATCAGTGGTTCTGTTTCAACTTGCCACTGCTTCAACCGACAGTGGTTGATCAGCGGTTAGACTGATCAGTGCTTTAACTGACCAGTAGTTAAGTTCATCAGTAGTTAGACAGACTGATCAGTAGTTTATCAAACTGATCAGTGGTTTCAAGCAGTGGTTATTTTTTCTAACATTAAACACACCCTGCGTTGCGGCGGGGGCGAGCACTAATGCCACACTACTGTCAGCGACCACCGACACTGAAGTTGTGGTGTTAATGCGAAGAAATTAAACCGAAACGTAATACATAAAATAAAATAACTAAGTTGATCTAGGACTCGCGCGTTACGATGAACCCGCGTCTATTTTTTCCCGTTTGACAGGTTCATCGTAATCTATATATAATATGTGTCATTACCACTTCACAAACCATAATGCATACATTACAACAACCATTGCATCAATATGTTGCAAATTATATTTATACAAGATTTTGACTAAATTAATTAGATTATTATAAATAATAATAATTTACAAATAAAACAAAACAACTTTGAATGGATGAAACCAATTAAATATGGTAAGATAATGAAACCATTATTTGATCAAGGTACAACCACTTAAGCACAATTTACAACCATACATGCATGCAAAACATATTGAATTTGGTAAGGTAATGAAACCATTATTATTTGATTAAGGTACAACCACTTAAGCACAACTTACAACCTATATTTGATTAAGGTACAAATATTTAAGCACAACTTACAACCAAACTTGCACACAAATGTCAATTTACAACACATGATACACTTCATACTACATACATATGCACAAAACAACAACTATGCAACAAATACAACCCCCTAATGCACTACATTGTTATAAATTAATAATATATAAACTAGATGGAAGCTCCCCCCGCGTTGCTTCGGGGGAACAACCATACAAACAACTTTAATGACACGCTACTACCTACCGACAACGACAACCAACACCCTAAAAGAAGACATTTTTAATGCTTGATCACACACGTTCGTAACGGCATGTAGAAAATGACACATTAATAAAAGTTGTTACACCATACTCACGTACGTACCTTGAGTACAAGAGAAGTTACAAACATTTTGATAAAAGTAAGAAACAATTTGTAGCACATTTTGTTATTACATATGTCGTTATATATCATAAAATTAATTTATTTTACTAATATAAACACAAAGATGAAAAGATCGGAATAAATAACGCTGTGATTATGTGTACTCATTTTCATATCTTATGACCATTTTATACATTGTCTAAAATTTGTTTCAATATTTATTATGTGGCAAATTGTGGGGATATCTACGTACGTTTTATAGATGATTATAGCATAATAAACTTAAATTAAAATCTATTGATTCCTAAACAATGTAGCAAACTGTGGGGATATCCATATTTTATAGGTGATTACAACATAATAAAATTAAATTAAAATCTATTGATTCCTAAACCGCGCTTTTGGAGGTGTGCTCACCGAATCCTTTGAGCATTGGACTTGTTAAGGAGGACAAATCAACCCTTCATATTCCCAAGACCATCTCCTCTTTCGTTCTTTCAACACATAATTTTTATTATCATTACATGTGGTAATTAAACATTTTGTTTAAAAAACACAATTTTTTTTAACGTTCAACTTAAGCAACGCCGGTACTCCGTACGCGGCACCCATTGGTCGAAAGGTAGGCTCATGGCAACCCAATCTGCACGCACGGAGTCCCTAGCACACCAAGCTACTAGTTTCGGGGAAAAACCTAACCCTTCACCCACCCGAGGGCACGGCAATGATGAACCGGTAAAACACGGAGGGATCAGGAATCGAACTCAAGACCAAACGCAAGAAGTCTTCCCTCATTTCCCATAACCACTGAGCTATAAGCCCAGGGTTTTAAAAAACACAATTACCTTTTGAAGCGGCAAAAGAGATCCATCTATCTTTCAGAGTATTGTGTTGGTAGTTGAACTTCGTGTGGGTGGGGGATATTAATATAACATGGGTAATGCTATTTAATATTCATGTATTGCCACCAGGAGTTTACAAACAACATTATGTGCATTGTATCCAATATCAAGTGTGGTTAATTTCTAATTTACAACTTACACGAAGTTGAGGTTTACTTTCAAGCGAACTAAATATGATTTTAACCACTATTCAATAGCATATTTCATATTGTCTATTTTGTTTATTTTTGTTTTCACATATATAACAAAGCATACAACAGTAGCATTATCGCCTTGCTTTTTAACTTCACAGCCTCATAATTCCCACCATAACAACACCCACCACCACCACAAACACAATCACCACCACCAAATCATCAAACAGTTCCGCCACACAACCACCGCCACATCACTATACGGTTTCGCTAACACCAACAACACAATCACCGCAAATCTGTTGACCTTTCTTCATCTTTACTTCCCAATCCTACTCATTAAAGTCATAAACAAATAAAAGAAAAAACAAAACAATAAAACCATTCGACTTAGATTTAGAGATCATCGTAGTCGTTGCAAAACAAACAGGCTCAAATGCACACTTTCTCATAGCCATTGCCCAACAAAGCACGGCTCAGTGTCACCATGGCTGCAACCGAAGTTGCCATGCCATGTAGGAGGCCACCATCATCGCCGACCAATAATTTAACATAGTGACACAAATAATCGTTGTCACCACTTGTTCACACCGGACTCATAACCACCACCGGAGCGCTTCACTGGCCGCTGCCATCACTCCGGCAACGGCGTCACGTGACTAATGACGGTGTTGTAAGAACCAGTCAGACCATATACATTCTTAAAGAGCTGTAACGACTACCAGCAACACCGCTTCAGCACCACCGACCATAATCAGTTGTAAGAAAAACCGCAACAATGGCGGAGATGGGATGGTTTGAAGATTTTTAGAGAGAGAATGAAAGGATCTCAAACTTTTGAGATGGAGAGGAAGAGTGCCTGACTTTTGAGAGAGAGAGAGAGAGAGAGAGAGAGAGAGAGAGAGAGAGAGAGGTTATGAGCTTTAAATACTGACCCAAGTTACCAAATTCCAAAACCAACCCATGGTTTTACTAAAAACAACTGTACAATCATCCAAGCAAGTAGTACAAGCAACATTGCATAGCATTGTTGGAAATTAGAGTATATATAAATTAGTTATGTATGCACATTTAAAAAAAAATAGTTAATATAAGTTTATAAAGTAGTATTGAATTAAAATAGAGTTAAATGCCATTTTAGTCCATGTGGTTTGGGCCATTTTGGCAGTTTAGTTCAAAGGTTTTATTTTTCACATCTGGGTCCAAAAAGGTTTCATCTTTACCATTTTGGTTCAACTGACTTAACCCCATCCATATCTGTTAAGTCAGCCAAGGACATTTTAGTCATTTCATTTTTCTTTTTATTAACCCTTTATTCTTTATTGTTTTCTCTCTCATTTTGCCGCCATTTCTGTGACAACCGGTAATTAACGCCTCTTAATTGCGTGATTAACAAACGATTAAGGCGATAATAAATAGTGTTTAAGGCATGAGTTAACTCAATTTAGGCCTTTGGAGTGCCTAGGAACGTCTACCCGACTTTACAGTGCGCGAACGGTGGTTTACGGGAAAACCTGTTAAACGTTAAACGACTACGAATTGAAAAACCAAACAAAATACTGATAATGCCGAACAATACGAATTTTATACATATATTTTATACATATGAACTTGGGTTTGCGGATTTATCGTGCTTCCAAACGCCACATCACGCAAACGTGAACGAAAAACGCGACTGTAGGAACGCACCGACAACGAAACGAAAGCATCAGACACGCGTACTCACTTAAAAACTAAAATATTACGATATATTTAGCTTCGTTTTCGAATTTGAATGTTCGCAGCTGAAACCGGATCGGAAAACGGATTGAAACGGTGAACGACGCAATTTACGCGCTTTTACGCAACTGACGATCAAACGCAACAACAAAGACTACCGACACTATTTTAAATGTTGTTGAACCTAAAATTTTAGTTTACGATGTTACGGGCAGTTCAGGGTTCGAAAGCAGGCCCGCAAGGGTTGACGGGCCATTTAAAACACAGGGATTGAACCTGTGGGCCCTGGACCCAAACCCACCAAGCTAAAACCCTAGATATCTAATACTAATAAAAAAGTATGATTAATGCCACATGAGATTCTTATACTAAAACAAGACCAACTTAATGCCACATGGCATTCTTTCATTCAATTTACTACTACTATTATTATTAATTAATTAATTAATACAAAACAATAAAAAAATCCTTTAACAACTTAATACTAACAAATACTTAGATAATGATTATTTACTTTTGACTTATCTAAAATATATAGTTAATTATTAGTAACTCTACTTATAATAAACAATTTCAAATAATGTCAATGTGATAATATCTTCTTATTCTTTAAAATGATTCTTTTACTATATGTTTAAAACATCTATTAAATAAATTATAATTTTATATTATAATAATAAAAATGGTGAAGAATGGGTTAATCCGATATTTGAAAACCGGTTTACTTCCGTACTTTGAAAACACTTTTAATGTTATTAGACTCGTGTAATAAACGGGTTTAAGGATAAAATATCTTCATAATAATTTTGAAGCAAGTCTACACTCACTGGATGTCCTAAATGGAGTTACATTTTTAGGCTTGCCAAACCATTGATAATTACCAAAGTTCAGTGTTCCAGTGACGTTATCAAGAAATATTGATCGAAAGAATGGTTTATGTAATGGTACTCGACTACAGGTTCTATCACTGGGTGACCAGGTTATTGAGACACTCATATTATCCGGAACTAATACTTGCACTTGAACGTTTATCCCTAGATTTCGTTTAATACCGCGAAATAGAAGGCTCCCATTTAAATTGAAAAGAAGAAAGTTTTCTCTCGCTTTATGTTTTGTCATGACGATAAATAAAAGTATAGAATAATTTCTAAGTAAAGTTGGTGTGTTTGTCAAAGAATCGGTTTTTACACATGACAAATTATTGCGTCATCTATGGTAAAAAATTCACTTATGTAAATTTTTGAAGAGAATATAAATTTAAATAATTTATAAAGTTATATCCTTAAACCTGTGTAGTACACGAGTCTAATAATCTAGTAAATAAATATAGCACACAATTTTAAATATAATCATGAATTTATTTTATGTATATCCTATTCTCATAAACCAATGCCACAATACTAAACCTCTTTTATACTTTGCTAACCTACGTTTTTTTTAATTTATTTATAAGTTTAGATTATGCACTAAATCTAACTTATGGTTCCACACCTATTTCCCTTCTTATATGCCACATTATAAATAGACATATTTATTTTACCCTTTTCCCTTGATTTAAGACATCTAAGGGCATGTGTAGTCATAAAGCCCTCAAAGGGGCGTTATGCGCCATGTGGCATGCCACGTCAGCAAGGGGCTTTATGGGGCTTTATGCAATTTGAGGCCGTAGTCATAAAGCCCTTGTGTAATCATTACTCAATTAATTTAATTTTCAATTTTTTAAATAATTAATAAGTTTTATAAAATAAAAAACATTTCATTAAATAAAAAACACTACATTAAAATTAAAAAAAAGTTACACTAAAAAAAAAAATACACCTAAAAAATAAATTACACCTAAAAAATAAATTTATTCTTCGGTGTCATCTTCGTTCTCTCCTTCTTCCTCTTCGTTTTCTCCAGCATCTAAACCTACGTCTTCAAAGTTCCCGTCTTCGAATTCCTCAACCACTTCTTCCTCGGAATCTTCGTCGTGATCATTGTTTAATCGAATTGGGCGAATCGCCCAAGCATGCTCAACCAAATCCGCCTTCAACGTGTTATGTATTTCTCTAGATCGCAGTAGTTGAGCATTTGCGAGTCTCTCTTCCGTTGTCGCTTGGGGTAGTTCGACCAAATCTTCGGGAATATAGTTTTGGCATATCGCTTTTCCATCATCCTCAATGATCATATTATGCAAAATGATGCAAGCATACATGGCCATTCGTATTTTATCCTTATGCCACATGCGACAAGGATTTCTAATAAAATGCCATCGTTGCTGTAGAACCCCAAAACACCTCTCGATGTCCTTTCTCGAAGACTCTTGTAATTTTTTAAAATACTTTCTTTTTTCATCGAAAGTTTCAGAAAACGTTTTAACAATAATCGAATACTAAGGGTAGATACCATCGCCCAAGTAGTAGCCATGCTCGTAATCGTTCCCGTTTGCATGGAAACCGGCCTTTGGTATAGTTCCAGAAATGTAGCCCTCGATTAATGGTGAAGCCTCTAACGTATTAATATCGTTAAAACACCCGGCTACACCAAAGAAGGCCGACCAAACCCAAAGGTCGTATGACGCAACACCTTGTAATACCAAAGTTGGCCCTTTTTGATCACCCCGTGTATGTTGACCTCGCCATGCGGTTGGACAATTATACCAACGCCATTGACGACAATCCAAGCTACCAATCATGCCGGGTATTCCATGCTTTTCTAGATGCACCTCATATATTTTTTGAAGGTCGTTCCAAGTGGGGTTTCTCAAATAACGTTTTCCATATAACTGGCATATTCCTAAAATATAATTTAATATACAAAAGTTTTACTAACAAGTTACGAAAAAATAAATATATAAAAGTAAATAAATAAAAGACAATAAAAAATTACCATAGCAAAAATGTTCCAAGGTATCTCGGGTTGTTTTCTCCGCCATCTTCAAATACTCGTCGTTGATGTCGTACGTGTTTCCGTATGATAATACGCGTAAGGCGGATGTGACCTTTTGAATTGAGGTGAAGCCTAGATATCCTCGTGCGTCCATTCTTTGCTTAAAGAAATCATACGTATTTTCCAAGTCATTATTAATGCGCAAAAATAACCTTTGGCTCATCCGAAAACGTCGTCTAAAAACATTCGGTCCGTGAACCGGTGCCGCATCAAAATAGTCTTTCATCAAACGCTCGTTCGCGGCTTCACGATCTCGCAAGATATAGGTGCGTCGCAAGATGGGTCGTGGAGGGGGAGTAGGCCGAATGTTCTCAAATGCTTGTAGCACAAAAGTACATGCGGGTATTTATTGAAATGGGAATGTATAGAGAATGAGAATGAGAATGTATTGAAATGGAAGATAATGAGGGTATTTATAGTGTGAAAAGTATAAAAATTTGAATTTTTTTTTTATATAATTGACCGTTTGATAACGGTCAAAAATCTTAAATCCTTCATTCATGGCGCCGCGAAAAACTTAACGCCTTTTCTTTTTTTTTTTGTTCATAGCGCCGGGGGGGGGGGGGGCGGTGTGGGCGGCGCCATAGCGGCGCTATGGCCCTTGGCCGCGCCCCACTACGCAAGACCTAAGACTTGTCAAGTCAAAACTTACCAACTCTACCAGCTTCTTCCACCTCAATTTTTGGTTCCATGGCAGAACCATAGTCTACATCCCACCTCTATTTTGGCTCACTGTTTATTAGATGAGACATGTGTGTTTATGGAGGACACACACATTGCCTTTTAAAAATTTTATTTCTTTACTTCTTTCCCATTTATCTGTGGACTAGTATGGGGTAAGAAAAGACAACAATTTAATCATGAAAACCAAGTTCACACCCTTTTGCATGCTTTATATATTTATATTATAAAAACCATACTTCAGTGGGTGCGGGTTCCTGCGACAGGAGCTGAATCAGCAGAGCTGCGGAATCTTAAGGACGAGTTACGGTCATTTAACAGGAATGAGCAGGAGGATAAATGGCAATGGTGTTTAGAGGAGTCGGGCGAGTTCACGGTAAAAAGCCTAAGGAAACTATTGCAAAGCAAAAGCTTCACAGACTTGGACACATGCTGCACTTGGAACAAATGGAGCCCTATTAAGGTAAATTTTTTTACCTGGAGATTAGCTTTGGATCGGCTACCGACATTGGAGAATCTCGCTAGAAGGAATATACAGGTGGGATCTTTGATGTGTAAATTCTGCGGAGAAATGCAAGAGACATCGGAGCATCTTTTTATCTCCTGCGGATTGTCACAATCGGTTTGGGAATTCGTGCGAACATGGTGCCAGTTGCATAGGTTTGTGTTATTCGACGTTAAAGATGCTTTACAATATCATAAGGATGCTAGAGGATCAAAAAGATGGAAGACGGCGATCTACACGGTCATTCAAACCACACTTTGGTGCATATGGAGGGCACGGAACGAGGCAATTTTTAACGGTAAACAACCAATGGCGAGGAACATCAAGGAGGAGATTAAAGTATTGGGGTTTTTATGGTTAAAGAATCGAGCAAAGGAGTCAAATCTTACGTGGGAAAAATGGTGCAATTTCGATTTAAGGTATATGGGCATCTGATGTATGTTTTTGGTTTACTTGTTCTTGGTGTAAAATGGGTTAACTCAATGTTAACCCACTGATTAATGAATAAAATGATTTCGTTTGCTGTTCAAAAAAAAAAAAACCATACTTCCCATAATTATTACAAAAGTTTTAATAGTACATAGAATAGACTTGTCAATTTGGGACCTCCTCCCATTCCCTCCAATCGGTCCAACCTAACCGAATCCCCCATTTTTTTTCCACTCTCAAAAATCATCAGCTTTCTAGTTAAGCCTAAGATTGTTGGTTTCTTCTTGCACCCCACACCACACCATCCTCCCACCTCCACCCCTTAACCCGAATAAACTTCTGGCCACCACCGTGTGGTGGCGGCGCACGGCGTTGACAAGCGACGGAGGGACATGAGAGAGGAAGTCAGAGAGAGAGAGAGAGCCGGCAGATCCGGCCATTGACATTCCGGCAACCGAAATTGGGCGACGACGTCGTCTGATGAAAACGATGACGATGAAGTTGAAGATGGTAAGGTGGTGTTCTTAGCTACGATAGCCACAATTTCTCTGGTAAGAAACCCATTTCCTTCGATTCTCTGATCGGTAGACTGTTACCTCCGAAAACTTCCCCTGATGCTTTCATTCTTTCTTTTCTTTTATGATGATGAGGATGACGATGAAATGGAGATAATGGCAAGGTGGTGGTGGGCACCGTAATGTACGGCAGACAAGCCGGACCATCCCGCACGGCGGCAGCCGGCGGCGGTGGCTCCGGCGACGGCAACAATGGTAGTGGTGATGACGGGATTGGGTTGTGGTTCGAGTTATGTTTCAGTTTTGGTCACGGGTTTGGATTACGGTTCATCAGATTCGACTCGGTCAACACCGGGTCAACTCAGTCAATGCTGGTCAACTCGGGTCAACAGTCAACCTGGTCAGCCGGTCGAAACCAGTCAACACCCGACGCGGTAAAGTTTAAACATAGCGAGCTGGTTTACGTTAGTTTAGATTTTAGTTGGTTTACGCGACCGAGCTCGACCCGAATCAATATTAGTTTACCTTTGATATACTTTGGTGAAAATCTTATATATATTGTTACGTTGTTGAGTAATTGATTGAGTTTTGAAAATAAATCGACACTTTAGTTGTCGGGATCATCCAAAAACAGAGGAAACTCTGTCCGATTTTCGTTAAAAACTTGGTTCATGAAGTGTATATTGTTATAAAAACGGCACTTGTTTAAAAAAATCCGAACTTTTATTATAAGATACATATACAAATATATTTATTTTGGTGACTTATTACTTAACGAAACTCGAGGATTTCTATAAAATAAATATAACCAATTGTATTTGTTTCCAACGTTTAGAAACATCGAAACCCGATTACTTATACAAAATGAATATGATTATTTATATTTCAAAACATCGAAAATTCGAATAATTTCGAATATCTTTACAAAAGAAATATAACGGTTTATATTTATGTTAAACGTCGACTTTAAACTTTCTAAAGAACTAAGTATAATTTTTATATTTATTTCAAACGTTAGTATTCGGAAATCTTATGATATAAATATAGTTATTTATATTACTTTAAATTATTTAGAGTCCGAATATTCCTATAAAGCGACTCAAATGTTTGAATTCATTTCAAACATTAAGCTTTCGATATGTAGACATATATTTATTTCCATTTTTCGATAACTACGACGACACAAACCGCTATCCACCTACGTATTTCTATTCGCGACAACTAACACGACGCCGTAAGTATATTTTTATTTAAATATATTAATATATATATATATATATATATATATATATCTTATAACACTCGAAAACTAAATCGTTTCCGAGACTTAGTATTATCCCGATTATAAACGGGATCAATTAACCATAGAATGGTTATTCTAAATCAAGATAGCACCTTAATAGAATCATTTAGTTAACGATTCGGTAGAGCTCGGACACGTAGTTTAACTACGTCATTTTATTAGAAACTTATAAGTGTTCCTTCATAGGAATGTCATAGTTGCACGCTAGCTAATTCACGTTCTTGAAACGACACTACGGAACCACGCTAAGCTAGCTTTGCACAGGAATGTCAAGGTGAGTTCATAACCCCCACTTTTCCTGTTTTACATTTTTATAAATGTTTTCGGGGGTGGAAAGACATGCAAGTTTTTGCAAAAGAAAACACCATTTCGATGAACGAAAACTCATATTTCTAAACCATGTTACGAATGGATTTCAATGAACTCAAATGGTTCACGAACGATTTATACTAAACTTACCGGTTTTACAAAACAATTGCGTATTTTCGAAACGTGCATGATTTTCATGACAAGAGACGAGAATGTCCTAGTTACAACAACGGGACTGGGTTGGCCTGCGTACGAAAAACGAGACAACTCAGTGAGATCATGTCCCCCTTTTCTTTCAACGTTTCGGTTTACAACTTTCGGGGGGAAATACATGTCAAACTTAGGTATGATTAAGTTATGGAATGAACTCTTAGATCATGTGAGCATAGGCTGTAACGGAGGTGCCATTAATCCTTTTGAGGACCAAGGAACAAAGGTTAGATCTAATGGGTACGGGCGAGCCCCACTCACGGTCCATGGGTGACCACTTAGAGTGCTGTTGTGTCCCAGTCGAGGTGATTCGACACTAAAAATTTGCCTACGCGGGTTGAGTACCTCCTATGTCGTCGCATTTATTAATGTCCTCGCGAAACATTAATGATCAACATGTTCATAGACGCTTTACATACCAACTTACAACACTATAACTTTCAAATGTTTTTAATATTCATTTGACGCAAAGTCATAATACATGTACTTACAAACTTTGATGATGTTTTCAACTTATGTACAAGTAAGAGGACGTGTTGGTCCTGCTTACAAATACTCTTTTGGGCTCGGCCCATTCTCTCTCGTGCAATGCATAAAGACTCTCGTGGGCTAGACTCACAGTTTTCATATACCATGCCAAGAAAATGATTTTACTATATTTTCTCAACAACTTTAAAACCGGTTATCAAAAAGATTTATTTTAAATCTTTTCAAAACAAACTATGAACTCGCTCAACTTTATGTTGATTTTTCGCATGTTCTTTCTCAGGTTGCATTTTTCAAAACTACGGAACGGTTGGAATAGGAGAACCCACGGGATTTCGGTACTTGGCGGGCGTTCATCGTTTAGAAGTCTTAGGTTAATTGCTTCCGCTGTGCAATGAAGATACCGGTCCAGTCACGCCAGCTCTGATATTTCGGGGTGTGACAATTTCACCCCTGTATAACCAGAAACTCTGTAACCCTAAATTCCCATATAGGGGTGAAATGGCGGCAAAATGAGAGGGAAAACAATAAAGAATAAAAGGGTTAATAAAAAGAAAAATGAAATGACTAAAATGCTCTTAGCTGACTTAACAGATATGGATGAGGTTAAGTCAGTTGGACCAAAATGACAACGATGAAACCTTTTTGGACCTAGATGCGAAAAATAAAACCTTTGGACTAAACTGGCAAAATGACCCAAACCACATGGACTAAAATGGCATTCTAACTCATTAAAATATGTATGGATATGTTTTTAAACAAGTATATTATTTGGGTTTGTTATTAAAAGAGTAAACTGCCATTTTGGTCCTTGTGGTTTTGTCATTTTTGCCACTTTAGTCCAAAACTCAAACTTTTTGCATCTGGGTCCCTGTGGTTTCAGTTTTATTGCCATTTTGGTCCAAAAATGAAATCAGATCATATTTGTCTTATAAAATCCTGCAATTTTGTTATTTTCCTCAGGGGTAAATCATGTCATATTTGTCTTATAAAATATGGTATTTATTTATAAAAGAGAAATGATCATTTTGCCCCTGCGGAAAATGACAAAATAGCAGGATTTTATAAGGCAAATACGACCTGATTTCATTTTTGGACCAAAATGACAATAAAACTGAAACCACAGGGACCCAGATGCAAAAAGTTTGAATTTTAAATTAAAGTGACAAAAATAACCAAACCACATGGACTAAAATGACAATTTACTCTTATTAAAAAGTAGACGGCATTAAATTTGGTGGTTATATATGTTGAGGTGTTAACGAAAGAAAATAAAGAACTACTCCAATTGTGAATTATTAATTATTAAATAGGGAATAAATAAAAAAAATGAGCATCTTTCAAGAGTCCCCTCTTTCTCTTTTTTGGAAAGGCACTTTTGAAGAGTTCAGTGGTTAATTAACTAGTAAATGAGATTTGAAAGAAAAAAGGAAAAAAAAAACAATTGAAATCCGATTCAACTTTTTTTTTTTAAAGGCTAACTTCATTAAAACAAACACCGGGCTATCTCCAAGCCGGAGATAACCACAAACCAATACATCAAGTTACATCAAAAATACACCATTTGTTCCAATCTACCTTATCCTGTTTCGATCTACTATTAAACCAAAGAAAGCTAATAGCCTTAACATCCGCTATTAACTTAGAAACGTTAGCCTTTCCTTGTCTGAAGATTATCTCGTTCCGGTTCACCCATATCTTCCAACACATAATGATCAAAATGCCATAGATTATCTCCTTCCTAGTAGTAGATATCGGCAAATCCTCCACACTTCGAAGAATGTCTTGGACAGAAAACAAAAGCAGTGGCGGGATCTTCATCCAAGCAACCAAGCCACTCCATAACCCATTCGCATACAAGCATGCCGTGAAGATGTGTTCTGTTGACTCCTCCATTTCCCCGCAAAAACGACACGACCCCTCTCCTATATTAATATTCCTACGCGCCAAGTTAGACGCCGTAGGTATTCTATCCAAGTTAGCTCGCCACATAAAAACGTTACATTTAGACGGAATCCACTTACACCACTTGTATATATCGCCACTCGAACTACCTTGATCACTGCAGAGCCACCTTCTGACTTCCTTGACTGTGTACATAACATTAGACCCCGAATTCCATCTCCACGAATCGTCTCTTTGTTGAAGCTGAATGGCCGAGACCATGCGATGGCAATCTATTAATTCCCGTGTCTCGTCAGACGTAGCCGGATACCGCTTCCATTCCCACTGAATAATACCACTACCATTATCATTGCCAAGCCGATCAACCACTTTGCACCACTTGTTTTTCTCAAGGCGGAACAAACTCGGAAAAATATCTTTTAAAGGTTCATCACTTACCCACGTATCTATCCAGAACCGGATATCCCACCCATTCCCAATCGACCCGCGAATCATGTTAATGAACCTTGTGCCCTGAATCTGAGTCGCATAAGCTGCCTTGACAATCTTGCTCCACGGACCACTAGATTGTTTGTTCCACGGAACCAAATCCCACCTACGATTGGAAGCATGGAGCGCCTCAATGACCCGTTTCCATAACACATTTCCTTCCACTTTATATCGCCATATCCACTTAAACATCAAAGAATAATTGCAATCCATTAACCGTTCACACCCAAACCACCATGCGCCTTGGAACGCACAACCTTGTCCCAAGCCACCCAATGTATTTTACCGATCTCATCTGTCCCCCCCCACAAAAAGCGCTTGATAAGGCCTTCTAGATTATTAATGACCGTAACCGGGGCTTTGTACAAGGAGAAAAAATACGTAGGAATACTCTCCAATACCGATTCAACCAACACCAATCTACCTCCCATCGATAAGATACGAGCCTTCCATAAAGAAAGCCGTTTTTTAAAAACTTGGATCACCGGGTCCCAGCTATTTATTCTCGACATATTTCCACCAACTAGAATACCCAAGTATTTAAACGGCACCTCACCATATCGACACCCTAGCCAGGTCGCTTTATCTTGAACCTCCATAATCGGCTTCCCAATCCCATACAACATGGATTTATTAATATTTATTCTAAGCCCAGAACACAAACGAAAAACCCACAATAACCTACGAAGGGAACGAAAGTTAGCTTGTGTCCATTCTCCCATAACCATCGCATCATCCGCATACAATAAATGAGACAACATCGGACCACTATTAGGCAAGCGAACCCCTTCGAACATGCCCATACGACATGCACGGCGAATTATACTAGACAACGCTTCCATGACAATAATAAAGAGAAAAGGGGAGATCGGGTCACCTTGCCTAATACCTTTAGAACACGAAAACTCAAAGGTAGGGGATCCATTCACCAGAACAGACGAAGCAGCCGAAGCTAACACTCCACGGATCCAATGACACCACCTATCCGGGAATCGCATTTGCTTCATAATAGACATAAGAAACCCCCAATGCACATTATCATACGCTTTTTCGAAGTCAATCTTGAACAAAAATAATTCTTTACCCCTCCTTTTTGCCCAAGACATAACCTCACTAATAATTAAAGGCCCATCCAGAATATACCTTCCAGACAGAAAGGCTGACTGCGTCTCGTAAGTAACTGACTCCATCACCGTCTTCAATCTATTCGTCAAAACCTTCGATATCACCTTGCTGATTACCCCAATCAAAGTGATAGGACGATATTCTCCTAAACCCACCGGATTCTCCACCTTTGGAATTAAAGTAATAAACGAAGACCCAACCCCCTTACTTATTGTCCCATACTCGTAAAAATGTTGGAAAATCTTCATAAAATCACCTTCGAATAAATGCCAGAAACGTTTGATAAAACGAAAATTAAAGCCATCTGGACCCGGCGCCTTGTCACTACCACAATCAAAAACCGCCTCCTTTATTTCTTTTTGCGAAAATGGACACACCAGAGAATCAGCTTCCGCATCAGAAATCGTCTTCAAGTCATCGCAGACCAGATTCGGTCTGACTTCCATGTCTTCCACAAATTTATCCCTGAAAAAAGAAAACACTTCACGTTTAACTAAATTAGGTTTGGTTACCCAAACCCCGTTAGCCATAATACCCGGGATACAATTCGACACCCTTCTTTTATTAACCACTCCATGGAAAAAACTCGAGTTTTCATCTCCATCTCTAGCCCATTTCACCCTCGCCTTTTGTCTTAAATCTTTTTGTATGCCAATTTCGATCTCCCGTAAACGTCTATTCCCTTCACAATAAACCCATTGTTCGTCTTCCCGTAAATCACGATTCTCGACCTCCACATCTAACTCCTCCAAATCCACCCGAATACTTTGAAACTCCTCCTCCTCTAATTTTATAACCCGAAACTTCCACTCGCAAATAATTTTCCGGATATATTTCAACTTGTGAAGCAAAAATAAATCCGGACAAGAATTTTCAGTAAACCGATTAGCATGACTAGTGACCAACTCCTCGAACCCTTCTCGATCTAACCATGAATTATAAAACTTGAAAGGCTTCGGACCGAAATTTCTGTACTCAATTTTAAGAATCAACAGACTGTGATCCGATTTACCCCTAGGCAAAGCCCGATACTCCGCATTAGGCCATTCGTTCAAAAAGTTAGAAGATACAAAAATTCTATCAATCCGGCTACATTTATTACCCGCAACAAACGTAAACTTTCTACCTTGTAACCCATACTCATGCAAATCCAAACCATCTAAAAAATCATTGAAATCATTAGTGGAGGTAGCATCAAAATTAGAGCTCTTTCTTTCACTTCTATCGCGAACACAATTAAAATCTCCGCCAACAATCCAAAGACACGAATCTTGGCGAATAATCCTTTCCAATTCCCTCCAAACCACTCGCTTCTCCTCAATCTTTTGGGGGGCATAGACATTAACCATACCCACCTTCATACCATTACTCTTAAGAATACCATGAATGACAAGAATATTCCTATGCTTAGAATCCGAAAGTTTTTGAAAAACTTTCTTATCCCACATAGAGACAATCCCACCCGATCTACCCGTAGCTTCAACCCAATCGGCATCAAAATCACCTCTACCCCAAAACCTATCCAAATTCACATTTTGCATAGACACCAACTGCGATTCTTGAAACATTACAAAACTAATCTCGTTGGCTACTCTAATATTCGAAATCCAACCCGCCTTATCCACCCTCCCCATACCTCGAATATTTATAGACATAACATTCATTGATCCACCCTTTGAAAGCTCTCTTCATTGACCGCATTCGCTAGAGGTTCCTGAAAGCTATCCATATTAGAAACGCCGAGGTCCCTAGCGAATAATAACGTATCTTCCACCTCCCTTCTTATCACCTCAGCATGAGAGTCACGAGCATTCTCAATTACGGGACAATTTACCACGGAACAGTTAAGATCAGGAGTAATAAACTCCTCTTGTTGAGGCTGAATTTCGCTAGTTTTATCCACCACCACCTGCACTGGATTAACAAAAATAAGTCTATCAATGTCAAAAAAATCGTTGTCTTCACGTACCCTCTTTTTTGGTCTATCTTTATCCATCGGCGATGTAGATCGCCGATAACACCCTTTCTTCTTCGAGTATTTACCGCCTTTCCTTTTACAGCTTTTTGATGTTGAACCGGCTCCCACCGAATCATCAAAGTGACCGCTAAGATGTGGTAAGTTTTCCTGATTTTCTACCCCATTTTGAAATCCGATTCAACTACCTGATCTGGTTCGCGAGTTAAGCGTCCAACCGGTAGCTCATTGCTGAGCGATTCAAATGTGGTCAGCCAGGTTGGTTTTGTAGCGTCTTTCGACCTGGTTTGGTTCTAAAACATTGGTTTCACGTCAGTTTTGATAAGTGTTAATGTAATACCAGGCGCTAGTCTAACTGGCGTAAAAGTAGCAGACTTTTGACACATGTCAGATGTTTATTAGTTATTGTTTTATCAGATGTTTATTAGTTATTGTTTTATCGATGAAAATTCTGGGCTGCTGATTTTCAACCAAGCCTTTAGAACCAGTTGCATGAGACTATAGATGCCAAGTCCCATATGTTTCTAACTCTATTCTACATTGACCCCTTCATCATATGGATCTTCAAATTGTTCAGACTCCGTGCTTTAGATTTGTTATAGAGAAATTTACGAAAATGGCCAGGAATATTGTTAACTTACGAAAACGGCCATCTCATGCGTCATTGGAGCGGCGCATCATGCGCGGGATGCGTCCTTCAAGCACGTGATGCGTTTTTAGAGCGAAACCCAATAAAAAATGGACACGTGGCCACGGGATGCGTCCTTCAAGCACGGGATGCGTCTTTGGATCGAAACCCAATAAAAAATGGACACGTGGCCACGTGATGCGTCCTTGGAGAGAGGCATCATACATGGGATGCGTCAGGCAAGTTTTGAAGCGTCTGGCAAGGTTTTCCGGCGAGTTTCAAGTTTCCGGCAAGTTTTCCGGCGAGTGGTAGGTTTCCGGATGCAATCTATACAGTATGCATCTCACAACATTCTTTATTCATTCTTTAATAATCTCATATAATCAATTTCACTCATAACTGTTTTCCCCAATTCTAAAATTAAGATGAACCCATTTTGAGTTCCACCTATAATTGCTAATCATATTCAAACCATAATCATAGAAGATGAAAACATTGAAGAACAGAGACTAACCCAACAACTCTACGTTCGAGAAGTTGAAGAAAAAAAAAGAGTAAAATTGAATTGGAAATCTCAGTTGGAACAATAAAACAACATTTCAGTTGAGGTTGAAGATTGGAAGAAGAAGCTGACATGGATGTAGGAATTGACGGAGTTAAATTTGTTCTTTTTTTTAAAGGGATTATTTATTCATCATGCGTCTAGAAAAGAAAGAGAAACAAGATTGAAGTCACTTTTCAGGATGTTCACATGGTCTTGGGATTGATAATATTTGCCACGTGTCCTTTTTCCATTGGAGGACCCTGTAAATTAATGTTTTTCATGAGAAAGACGCATCCCGTGCATTTGGATCAGTGATGCGTTGCTCCCAAAACGCATGAGATGGCTAAATCTGAAAATGTGTTTAGTCAATCGCTATTTTCGTAAATAGCTCTTTGTTATATATGTTGGAACATATTCACTATAGTTATGAAAACCATGTTCTTTAAATGGAAATAAAATGTTTCATAGAACTTAACATCCCTAGAGAATATTTTTATTGTCCAAACTAAATACTTTATAGCCTTTTTTCTGAGTGGAATAACCAACGAAAACACACTTTTCACCTCTAGTACTAAATTATGTGATTAGTTGATAGAGGAAAGATATATATGCCTATAACATATTACAAACAAGATAAATGAAAGATCTCATCGAGGGAGCGTTCAACTCCTATAGCTTCCAAGATCTATAAACTTCACTCAGGGTTGCTAAATCAAGGATAAGAAAATCACGTCCAAGATAACTCTACAAATCAAACCCTAAGGTAGGGTTTCTTCCATGTAACAACCGGTAACCTTCAATTAGGAGGAGGGTTACACACACCAACAACCAGCAAGATTGTCTTGATCACAAGATCTTATGAATCAAAAGATCTTGAAGAACAATGACTATCGCTGCGATATGGACTAAGAAACCCTAGATCTTCAAATCTGACCCTAGATCTGCACAAGATCACCAGATTCAACCCCAAGAGTTAATTCCATCTCTGATACCAAGTCATAACCATGATATCTAACCCAAATTTAACATCAACCAAGAACAAAATACCCAAACCAATGATTTATTACCCAAATCGCTATAGAGTGTTCAAGTACACAAACCCTAACACACTAAACAAGAACAAAAGATTATCTAACTTATAATCTCTAAACAAACAAGGAATGAATCAACTCTAATATCAGATTCAGTAACCCTAATTGCGCCACAATTAGAGAGAGAAAGTGTTGATGAAAAATATCTGAGTTGCCTCAAATCACTAGATCCTTGTCGTTTATTTCCAAGCCACTTATGTATTTAATATATGCATTCATTTATTATTCATAAAATTGTTGGTGGTGTAGTAAAAAAAACCATCTCAAGATAATATATAGGTCTCAAGTTCAAGGCTTTCCACCACACAGATCTAATTTATCTAATTTTTTAAATTCATTTCCTCTTACCAGACATTATTTTGAGAGTTTCGGAGACGACCCTAATTAACCCAAGTAGCTTTTTAACATCGATTGTAAGGATCATTTCCCCAATAAAACGTTAATAATAAGTTTCATTGTATTAAGATGTGTACTCAACTTGTGACTTTTTATAAGTGAGGTATTTCTTTATTCTTATATATTTTGTCCTTTTCTTGGATACATTCATTCATTCAATATCTACAAAACCCAATAGCGGTAATAGTGCTTGCCTTCTATTGGGTTAAATGGGCGGCAGGGGGAATAGTGTCAGGCAGCTGTCTGACACTCCTCTATTGGCCCAACAAATATACGATTTTATTCCCCTTTAAATTTACGATTTTGCCATCAGCTCAAAATTATGTTTTTGCCCCCATTTAAAAATAAATTTACGCTTTTACTCTCAGCTAAAAATTTCAATTTTGCCCCCGGTTAAAAGTTACGACTTTGCCCCATTTCAATTTACAGTTTTGCCATTAGTTTTTTTCCCTTATGATTACGATTTTGCCATCAGTTCAAAGTTATGTTTTTACCCCCACTTAAAAATAAATTAACGCTTTTGCTCCTAGCTAAAAATTCCAATTTTGCTCTCGGTTCAAAATTACGATTTTGCCCCGTATAAATTTATAGTTTTGCCATTATTTTTTTTCTCACAGCCAAGTTACGATTTTGCCCTCAACTTATATTTACATTTTCTCCATCGTTTTTGTTTGTTTTCCTGGTGAAACTACAATTTTGCCCCCAATGTAAAATTACAGTCGTGCCGGCAGATTCCTGGCACTCCCCCATAGGTCCATTTAATTTACGATTTTATCCCTGAATTAAAATTGTAATTACGCCCTCAGTTAAAAATTACGTTTTCCCAATCGTTTTAGTTTTTTTAGCAAAAGTAGAAAACATTTTTTAATTGGTTGACTCGATTTAATTTTTTTTCCGTGTCAAGGAGCCACCTAACACTCGCTCATTATTATTATTATTGAAAAATTACACTTTTGCCCTGATCCGAAAAATTTCGGTTTAGTTTTTTTTTCCTAGCAAAATTATAGTAGTGTTTTTTTAATTGATTGAAAATTATTTGGCTATCGCCCCGCAAAGCGGGCGGGGCATCAACTAGTTACATAAATATAGAAAATATTTGAATGTTAGATACCCGAAGTACGTAACTTAATATTAGAATTCAAAGTATTAGAGCTTTTTAGAGAATACGTCATAGGAATGAACAAATGACAACTCCGCATACTTCGAATTTGATATATCAATACACGTACAAAGAATTATGCAATTCGTTACTCGCCAGGTGGGCGTGGAACATCTTGCCATCCTGTACAATGCTGGAGAGCATGTTTGAGCTCGTTTGTTGCAGACATAACCGTCCATGTCTCGTAGTGTTGGCTTGGGTGAAACGAGCTACATATTGGTTCTAATAAGCCTGATTGTGTATCATCCATAAATAGGTCATCATCAGATATAATGGAGCCCGTACTTGCCTCCTCTTTGTCTGCTGCCTGCGCCAAGTAACACAACCTTATGGTAACTATGTATGACCAAAAATGTACAAGGAGTATACAAACTTACCTTCTCAGTAAGATATTTAAAAGCCTCCTTCCTTTGGCCCGCTTCGTATATGTTGCATTGCGAGTATATCTGAATCAGTAAGTGGTACCATATTTATACATGTTCTCTAAGACCAAATATAACAAACATTAATTAACAAATCTTTTAAGGCAATCTGACCTCTGCTTCCACACTAGCACAAACGGCGTAAATGCCCCAGTCACTCGTGTAATTGTTGTACAAATGTACTTTAGCGAATCTAACACGAGGATGGCGTTGTCGGGTTCCATCAAAGAAACAATGGTGAATAGTAACAAAAATACACCGGTCACCAATGTGTAAAGGACTAGCTCCAATAAGCATTACTTTGTCCTGGTTTGAAAAGTGACAACTGAAAGCACACAATAAGATTAGTTTGGTGAAATCCTAGTCCTAGTAATAAATAAATATAAGAAAACATCAAAAACAAAGCATGCCTATAGTAATTACCGAGAAATGGTAATAAATGTGCTTTGATGGGTAATATCGATCAACCCATCTTTATAATCTTTGAGGCTACAACGATCAATCCATATGTGTTTTGAATTGGGCTTGATTTCAATGGCATCTATCTCATCTCCTATACCACCTTCAAACTCTAAGTTGCATATGATCACATGTTCACATTCTTTTAGCCTAATTCCATTGTGAGTTAGCTTAATCCGTTGTCCTCGTCCATCGATGGTCTTGTAAGAGGACACATCCAAATGAGAGGAAAGTTCAATGGTACCCGAAACTTCAAAAACAATCCACATAGGTTCGTTCATACAACATCCAGCTCGAAGCGATCCAGGCCCATCATCTACAACCATTCAAACGTGTCATATAACATATTTAAAAATCAAATGATTATATATATGCGAGTGATGGTCAATACAAACCAATTTAAGTAGAGGATTGGGAACCGTATAGACACTTATACGTATTGTATCAGATGTGATATGAAAGACGGTTATTAACAATCCTTCTTACTAACTCACATTACATGTGATTATCTTTATTGCACTATTACAAGCACTTATATGGTTGTCATGGTATGTATATATACATTATATTGCCTATCAAGCTCTAAATTAGTTGTAAACCAATAACCATACCTAGTAAAATCACACCAATACCATAACTACTAGTAGGGTCCAGGGAGGGTGGGGTGGGGTGGGGTGTAGGCAAACAATACCTCTATCCTAAAGGATAGAGATGTAAGCTCTCATTTTGTTGTAAAACTAGCAATTGGAGGTGGTAAACGAACCCGCATCCGACGGGCAAACTGAAACATTCAATACGATTAATGGGATGGTATATTCATTTATGAGATCTTGTATCAATTACCCCCAAAACATACATACTTATTTATCTGAACCATACCCATAATTTTTTTATTATCTTTTGTCCTTGGTACGAATATAATCTATTAATTTACTAACTTTTAGTTCTTAAATTTCTAATTCTGTAGGTAATAAAATTCTATAATCTATATCTATAATCTATAATATATTAAAAAGGAGAAGTGATGGACCAAAATGTAATTTTACTATGTGTGCAAATTTGAAAGCATAATGTACAAAGAATACAAGCCCCTTTAAAGGAATATATAAAGAAAGTCCAAAAAATTTTAAGACGCCACAGGGTTAATATAGAGATTTCGTCCACCGAATTTTTGGAAACCCTGAATTTATGTTGCGGCGTTTCATCTTTCATCGGCGGCATCGGCGTATATCTTCCTCTCAGAACCCTACAACTGCAAAACTGAAACAAGTGAGAAATCAATCGCCACTCCATTTGATCTAATCCAACCGAAGAATACGGACAGTGGGGAGCAGACACCAGCTTTGGATTCAAATCAATAAGCATAATCTGAACTTAGTCGTGTTTTGTTTCTCCTTTATCATCTTCTATTAATGGTCATTTGTTTCGCCGATCATGGAGCGGTGAGGGTTTAATCGGAGCACCAAAGTCCGTCGGGTCAAGGATTTCTACCATGATATGACGAAAGGTCAGTGATGATGTTGTTTGGGGCGATGGCAGTGGTAGGTAGTGGAAAAATCGAAGCCTCAACAGTGGCGGCTTTAGGGTTCCTTCATGAGTCAGTCGGGTATTGTCTCTTCTCTCTTGAATTTTCATTCGTAGCCTTCATCCAGTTTCTGTCCGTCGATCAGGTACCCCTACAAAATCATCTCGAAGCATTTTTATTCTATGTGTGTTTGTGATTTTGAGTTTAACCTAGATTTTACAGAGATGGGGAAGAAAGCTTCTGATTTTGAGGGCTTTGGGTGTATTTGCATTTGTTGATTTTGCGTGCAGTGGTCAATTAGACTTACATTGACATTCAGGCTGGTCGATTTCCACCCAAATTGCCATCTTGTGTATTAGCAGAAAGCCACTGTTTGTAAACTCGATTATCTTTCTCGTATCTGTGTTCTCTCGTTATTTTGATCTCTTTATTTGATCTTCTATTGTTTTGGACTGCCAAATTATTTTGTAGATTATGAACCATTGCTTATATTTCAGGTACAGGGGACCATAGTTTTGTGCAAAGGTTGCGTCTTGGTGGGCACTTTTGAAGGAAAATATAGCAACCATGGAGCCGAGGACATTTCGACTATTAAGACATTACTAGAGCATAATGCTGATTGTAGTCCCGAAGATAAGGTTTTTAATCATTCTTTTTAAAATTTGTTGTCATGTTAATAAAGGCTGGCATGATTATAATTTCTGTTGCTTTTGAAAGAAGACATGCCCCCATGGGAAATCAAAGGTTACTGTCTTTCTTAAACGATGTTTTTGTTCAAGTCGTTGTTGATTCTTTTTGTTTTTTTTTTTACAAATGTAAATAGTGAAATTTGATTGTAGCTGCGTTGTTTTTGAGATAATTTTGTTCGGTTCGAAACGGCTCGCGTCGAAACGGTAAATTGCTTATTCTATGTAACATATGATCTTGTGATGCCTTTAAAGAGCTGAACTGTTTTAAATTTCTTTGAGTATAATGTGTGGTTTCTGAGCTTGAAATTTATTTTCAGTTTCTCGTCTGGAAGATTTGGCGATTCAAGGTGGAAGTTGAGGGACTTTTTTTTCCAAATGTGATGGCGTTCCCTTGATTACTGAAAAGGAACTGGTGGAAACCTTTATGAATCAGTGATACACTTTGTGTAAACTTAGTGCATTAAATATCAAACCATACACAGAAAAAGAAACATAGGTGCGAGTCCAACTTGTGTATTTACTGAATTGTATCAGCTGAAAAGTTCATACACAAGTGCTGTGCTGGTTTGCTTACAATGTGATTTTTTAGCTTGAACTAATAGATATGCAACCATGGCTTCATGTATCTCATAGCTATAGGCGTAATTAATCTCTGACACGACTATAGAGGTATAACACACCCGAAAAAATGGCTACTTTCGTGATTTTCGTCATGACATTCTATCTAAATCTTTGTGTGTAGGTTTAAATGCAACTGCAGCTGATATTAAACAAGGGTTTAAAAGAGCCTTTTCTGCTCCATGGCCCGAAAAACTACGTTACCAGGTAACATTGTAATCTATTCTCCTTCTTTTACATAAGAGTAAAAAGTCGTTTTCGTCCTTGAGGTTTGACCATTTTGCGACTTTCGTTCAAAGGTCTGTTTTTCCTCATTTAGATCCAAAAGATTTGAAATCTTGCCATTTTCATCCGGCTCGTTAACTCCATCAGTCCATCCATTTTTCTCCATTAAGTCAGGGGTGTTTTCGTCTTTTTTTGTTAACTTAAAGGGCAATTCGGTTTTTCACTTTTATGTACAAGCATTTAGCAATTCCATCTTGTTGACTTAAAACAAAACAAGTAGGTAAAAAGACGAAAATACCCCTGACTTAACGGAGAAAAATGGATGGAGTTAATGAGCTGGATTAAAATGGCAAAATTTCATACCTTTTGGATCCAGATGTGGAAAAACAAACCTTTGGACGAAAGTCGCAAAACTGGCCAAACCTCAGGGACGAAAATGGCATTTTACTCTTTACATAATTATCCCCCCGTCGGAAATCTCAAGCTTCGCCACTGAAAAGAACCTTTTGACACTTTATTGTTTGCTATTATTTTCTTTTAACATTTTATCAGTATATAATTAATCTTGATATTCTTCATGTCTAACAGGGAGATGGAAGACCATTCTGGAGGCTTGTTGTTTCTGAAGCTACTGGTAGTGCTAATAACGATTACTTTGAAGAAGTTTATGAGGTTAGTCACCTAACGACTCAAATGGGTCGCCAAAACATTTAGGTTAAGAACTGGTGGGTAAAATGGGTTGGACGGGATATAACTTATAAGTGTTGAAAATCATCAATGAGTATGTTTTTAAACTCATTCAGCATCTAATGTATTTAAGGTTAGTTAGGTCATTTTAAGAAAGCAAGAGTAAGGATGAAACCCGTAAAAGATTTTAAAAAATGTATTATTAGGTTGAAAAGTGATAATCATGTTAGGTAAGTCTGATGCGTACCAAGTATATGATGGAATGCCTATGGTGCTGGTTCCGCCTCTTGCTGCTCGAACCAGGTTCTATCCCCTTCTCGATTTTTATAATGTGCCAATGATAATTCTATTTTTGAATGATCCTTTTTAGTATGTTGAATTTAAATTGATTTAGGTTTCGGTTTTGACTTATCATAAGGATGTGATGCTGGGAAGCACCAACAAGCTTTCAACCTCACCGGAGGATTCGCTCCGTCGAAGTGCTTTGATGACAATAGTCCTATAATGGCATGGGTATTCCACGACCCAAACTAAATGATGTTGCAAAGGGACCTGGAGACAAAAGAAGCCTGGTAAACGCATGTCAAAATGATATGTGCCATGTTCTAAAAGCCATGCACATCACGTTCCCATTTGCCAATGGCTGTTATTTTTCTTTTGCATGATTAGATAGTGCCATAGTCGGTTAGTGGTGATGGTTTATCTTAGTTGCAAGTTAGCCATTTTTATTAATTTCGTATTTCTTCAGTAAGGCTATATATGAACCATATGTATTTAGATCAAGGGAATGAAGAAATGAATTATTCAAAATCTGGTTTCTCTTAACTCAAGTTTCTCTTTGTCTTCTCTCTATTTTCTAAGAACCATTTGATTAACGATTTGGTTCGTATCACAAAATCATCTCAAAAGCAACGATATCATCTGAAACTATGTGTGCCAAAAAAACTAATGTACCCGCAGCAACGCGCGGGTATTCCCACTAGTAATTAAAAATAGTTGAGAATGTATAGGGAATTCCAATAGACAATTTTTACCAAAGTAACGGATATACCTAATACGAGACACTTACCAACACAAACATCAATGTCATTATGAAAAACACAACTTCACATAAAACATCAATATCTCATAATGAAACACAAGTTAACTTGAAACCAATTTTATAGCCCAGTGACACTTCGAGGTGGGATAAGACTTTGAAACCAACTGAAAACAAATGGACCCAACCTGGGATTGTAGACATCATGTACACCTGTTTTTTTTTTTTATTTTTAATGAAAATTGAACTTTGAATAACATGGAATTTTACAAATTTGGTAGACTATAACTATATGGAATTATTATTAATATAATTTGAATACCATGAAATTTTACTAACTTGGTAGACTAATTATATGGAATTATTACTAATACCATGAAATTTACTAACTTGGTTGACTATAATTATATCGAATTATTACTAATATAAGTATCGAGGAAAGTTTTAAAGATGGGCTAAAATTAATACGATATAAATGTTTAAAGTGATGTGTATATGAAATAATGTGTTATGAGTAATTTTTTCAACTAGGAGGGCTTTGAATTCCATAGCTTTATAGTCTAGTGGTATCTTAAGAGTGTGAGAAGGCTTTGAGACCAATAGGTCCTGTTTTTGATTCTCAAAGAGGGGGGGTGGGGGGTTCCCATATTTATTGGGTTTCCTCTTGAATTTGTGTGTAGACACTATGCCTAGTGGAGATGGATATGATCGGGTGGTTCCGATGGTGGTACGATCAGGCCCGGTGATAAGTGTGGGCAAGTAGGGAAATGGACCCAGGCCCAAAGTTGTTGAGGGCCTAGAGTTTTTAAAAAATATCCTATATACTATATGTTTTTGTTATTGGGCCTAAAGTATTAACCTAATTATAATAACCGGCCTTCATCTGTGAATTTGTGATTGACGTGAATACGTAATGAGCGGGAATCCGGAATAGAATACGAAGCGACGACAGAGGTTTAACAGGCAGCGCACACACAAAGCAATCAGAAATCTGAAATCGGTTCACTGTTCAGCAGCGCAGCGGCCACGAAATCAGTGATTCGGAATCCCGTTACAGGTTAGTTCCTTGTTCAGCAGCAACGATTTTGTTTATTGTCAAAAACAGGCCCACGAAATCAGTGATTTATTGTCTATTTTTGTCAAAAACAGGCCCACGAAATCAGTGATTTATTGTCTAGTTTATGGTTGTAAATTGTTCAAGTGTGATTAGAAGTAATCGCTTTGTGCTCAAGTGTGATTCGGGTTGTAATCGCTTTGTGTTCATGTGTGATTCGGGTCGAAATTTACCAATAGGGTTAGTGTCATATTATAGTTTTTTTATATATGATTATTGTGTTTAAATTATATGGGCCCGATTTATTTTTAGTGGCTCGAGGCCCAAAACGTTTCGAGATTTCTCGGAGACGGCACTGGGTATGATGATACTCCAGTGGTGTGCATGGTACGATCGGTTAAGTTATTATCCTAAATGGAAGTTATCGGTTAGTCTATTTTATTAACCAATCGGTTTTCAGTTAATCATGTCGGTTTATTCGGTTAGATTGACGGTTTTTTTATTCGATTTGTTTAATTTCTAAAAATAACAAAACCAAACTTGAGCTAAAATGTTTGCTTAGAAATACATGAAGCTGAGGTGCAAATACATGAAATGGAAATATAAATATAAGAGTAAACTGTCATTTTGGTCCATGTGGTTCGGGCAGTTTTACCATTTTAGTCCAAATCTCAAACTTTTTAAATCTGGGTCCCTGTGGTTTAACTTTTATTGCCATTTTAGTCCAAAATTCAAAAACTCCCTGTGGTTTTACTTTTATACATGAACTGGATGTATAAGAACTAGAAATATATAAAAATATAAATAATCGGTTAATTTTAGTTAAACAAGGCTAAAAAAAATTGATAACCGGCTTTTGGTTAATTCAGTTTTCGACTAATCGGTTCTCATTCGGTTTCACTTGTTTACGGTAACGATTCAGTAACTGCTCACTTTTAGACACCGTTAGTTAATCACGTAACATAGCATTTTTTTAATTAAAAACTGTAGCTATACTATACTCAAATTAAAGAGAATAAAATGCTTGGTTTTTTTTTGTGTAATTTTTAAAAATAATATTAACGTAGAAAGAAGTTATGACCGTTTAAAAATCGAGAGGTAGTTAGTTTTTTATAAAGGGATAAAATGTAAATACTAACTAATTATCCATAATTTGGTTAAAGATGAAGGAATTAAAGTGTAACTAAAATGAGTGGATTAAAGTGTAATTAGTGTTTGAAAAAGTAATTTACCCCCGACTTTGAGTTGTACGTTATGCATTAAACTAAAAAATGTTATTAACTTTTGGGTATAATCTAAAATGACATTTCCCCATACATTATAATATAATATAATATAAATAACTTTTGAGAGTGTTATGTTTTTCACTTATAACTTTTAAGATACGGTATTTTAAAAAGTCCCGAGTATGTTATTGCGACGTGCTTATTTTTATCTACGTCTCGTGATTATTTTTATCTACCTCTCGATTTATTTTGTTTCAAAACTGAGTTGTGAATAGTAACGTCCAAGTGTCCAAAGAACAAATGCACATGCCATCAAAGCTAACTCATGATTTAGTTTAAGTTTTTTATTTTCTTTTGTATAAATTGACACCACTTACTTTTCGTCATTCTAATAAGATAATATAATGCGTCATAAATATTTTAAAATTTATCATTGCGACATGATTATTTTTATAGACGTTTCAATAAAAAACTTGTTCAAAATCGAAGAGGTGAAATATAATTGATTTTTTTCTTTGCAGTGACGAACGGAACCGATATTGTCTGAGCAACGTCGAGGTCAGTACCTGTATTCATTAATAAATTTATTTGAAAGTTGAGTTGTATTCGCAGTGGTGTATTTTCTTTTAAACTGTAAGCTTCTTCGAGTGCCGGTAACGTGACGATTTGAACCGCCGCCGCCTGAACATCAGTACTCGTACCAGTATTCATTTTTATGGTTTTCGATTGATGTAAAACACACGTCGATTGCTATACCGAGTGTCAGTATCAGACAACCACTGTAACGAAACGAACCAAACTGATACCGGCCAAAAACCCGCTACGCATAGTCCCACTACTTACTAACAATTTGATAACGGGAGTTGAGTGTAAGGTGTGAAGGATATCACTGTAGAAACAGTTATCATGGGATCGACGTATCCCTGCATTCAAACGACACATCCCTTCATCACACCCCTTCATCTAGTATTTAAGGGTTTCAAGTTTATTATAACCGTACAGTTTCAAGTTCAAGTATTCAAGTTTCAGTTTCATATTTCGGTTAGTTTATATCTTTCGGTTTGATCATGAAGTGGTGTAATGTTTGTTGCGATTACAAGTATTTATGTGATCATCTTTCTTCTCGGTCCGATTGGTCTTGGCCTCCTATGTGATACCAACAGTTTATTCTTCTTTATAAAACCAAAGATATAGCAGGATTTATTAACTTACATTAGCTGATAAACCATCTTTCCACTAACCACTTTACCCTTCTGTTTCGATTATTAGCTAATAAACCATCTTTCCAATAACCATTTCACCCTTTCGTTTCCGATTATAAACGGAATGGTGAAGTGGTTATTGGAAATCAGTTATGAAAACAAAAACCAAAACTTCGGTTTTTACCAATGACCGAACCAACACATGTTCACCCCTATCTTTTGTTATACTTGATTTAATATGCAAGGATTTGAATTTTCTTGAGCATTGGCTTCTTCATGATCATCTCCTTATTCCAATTACTGATCCATGATTAAATCTATTGCTTCGGTTAAGTTATGGTGGTCTGTTAGTGGGTGCCTAACCGAAACCAAACCATCTATTATAACTTAATCAATCGATTTATTATTGAACAATATGGTACAATATATAGATGTACAAGAGAGCCTAAACTAGGAAAGGAAATAAAACAGAATAATACAATAAGTACAATCCATATATACATAAATCACTACCGTGATTTACAGTAGACTATTACCCCCCGTCAATCGAACAGGTGGAGGGCCAACACGAAGCAATCCACGAAACTTTTCAAAGAGAGGCTTGGGAAGACTCTTCATGAAAATGTCTACAACCTTGAGATTGGATGGAACAAACTTAGTGTGTAGTTGACCGGAAGAGACAAGCTCTCGAACAAAGTGATAGTCAATATCAATATGTTTGGCACGCTTGTGAGAGACAGGATTTTGACTGAGAAATATAGCACTCTTATTATCACAAAGAAGGGTAGGTCGATCCACTGGCAAAGCGTGCAACTCACGTAGAAGATGAGTAAGGCAAATTATCTCTGCAGCAGTGTTGGCCATAGCACGATATTCTGATTCACAACTCGACCGAGACACAGTTAGTTGTTTCTTGGTACTCCATGAGACAAGATTACCACCCAAATAAATAGAGTAACTGTAAGTCGATCTTCTAGTCTCAATGCACCTAGCCCAATCAACATCAGAGTAGCCAACTAATTGAGTAGTGGTTGGTTTGGAAAAAAAACATAAGCTGAAAGCGATGGTCCCTTTAACATACCGCAAGATGCGCTTGACCGATTGAAAATGAGAGATGGTAGGAGATTCAAGGTGTTGACTCGCCTAATTTACAGCATAAGAAAGGTCCGGACGAGTTATGGTAAGATATTGTAGAGCACCAACTAAGGATCGGTAAAGTGTGGGATCATGAAACGGATCACCTTTGCTGTGAAAAGTGTCAGCGGTAGAGAGCGGGGTGTCAACTGGCTTGGAATCGAGTAAACCTGCACAAGCTAAAATATCATGGGCATATTTCGCCTCACTGAGATAAATACCGGTGTCTGAATAAGCAACCTCAAGCCCCAGAAAATATCCCAAGACACCCAAATCTTTAACCGAAAACTCTTTATTTAATCTAGTAATGAACGACTGAATAAGCTGAGGATCACTGCCGGTGATAATTATGTCATCCACGTAAACTAAAAGATAAACAATAGAAGCTCCTTTTTTGTAGACGAATAAAGAAGTGTCGGCCTTGCTGCAGAGAAAACCATTGTTGAGCAAAAAAAGTACTAAGGCGCTGAAACCAAGCACGAGGTGCCTGTTTGAGTCCATAGAGAGCCTTTTGTAAACGACAAACATGATGAGGAAACTGAGAATTTATAAATCCCGGCGGTTGTTCCATGTTAGATCATCGGATATCCAGGTTAGATAATCAGGGTTGGGAGAAGGTTTTTCATTCACTTGAATGGTTTCGGCTGGGATGGATTCTTACTGTCAACATGGCCGGTAAGTTTTTGTAGAGATAGCAAAAGGGTGATCTGTTGACTCCACGCTAAATAGTTGGAGGAGGTGAGTTTGTGGGGAATGAAGTGAAGATTGGAGGTGGCTGCAGTCGAAGCAGAGGGAGAGGCCATGGGCGCCGACAGGTAGGGTAAATCAGGATCGAAAGGAGGCGGCTGGTAGGGTAAAGACGAATCGAAGGAGAAGGAAAAAGAGGTAGGATCGCCGTGTTAGGCTAATACCATATTATAACTCAATCAATCGATTTATTATTGAACAGTAGGGTACAATATGTAGATGTACAAGAGAGCCTAAACTTGGAAAGGAAATAAAACAGAATAATACAATAACTACAATCCATATATACATAAATCACTACCGTGATTTACGGTAGACTATTACCATCAATGATCCCAACCCCCACAACCGAACCTTCCATAGTATAGGTACCAATATTCTGACCGATATTTTGCACCAATATCTCGGCATGGGACCGATTATATCATCGATATAGATATATCAATATGTTTTTTTCAGGATATTAACTACATACGTTACCGGTTATGTTTTTTTCGGTTGGTTTAGTCATGATAAATATGACTAACCTGATAGCGTTGTAACACGATAGAGCGGTCCTTGAAGTCCACCAACGGCAAAGCGACCGAATCCCGCTGCTTGACCTGCAAGAGATCGCAAGCTACAATCGACATGAGAGTAAAGAACTGGTGTAGCTGTCATTTTTGTAGTTCGGTTTTTTGGGCTCACCAATAAAATGAGTAAATTCTGTCAATCATAATCTCTAGCTAAAAGATCACAGAAAAGCAATTGGCACATAAATTGCCTGAAAATTTGATTCCCGAGCCAAAAGCCATGCTCACGTTTAAAGTCATGTTCATATTTAAAAATAGAACAACTAATTACTACTCGAATATTAAATCATTAATATATTTTTCTTTCATAAAAATTTATCTGCAATACTTTGTTAGCCATTGACTTTTTCTTTTTTCTTCTTTCAAATTAATTGATTTGATCAGCCGATTTAATCAATCAATTATATTTGATATAATCCCACCCATACTCAAACTATCGGAGGAGTCTAAGGAAAGTAAGAGGTAGGCAAACCAATTACCCTATACATGAGAATAGTGGGTTGTCTCTAGTATCAAACTACTATCGTTGGGTTCGTTCGGTTATTAGTCTCAACCAAAACTGAAACCGAAGTCATCGGTTAATCTATTTTATTAACCAATCGATTTTCGGTTAATTTCGGTCAATAACCAAAACCAAACTTGGGTTGATTTTTTTTTTTTTTGCGTAGAAATACATAAAATTAAGATATTAAAACATGAAACAGAGGTATAAAACATGAAATACAAGAAATGCATACATAAAAACTAAAAATATATGATAGTATGAATGGTTTGCTTCGGTCGAGTTAATTGATTTTTGGTTAATTTGGTTTTTAGTTCCGTTTAGTTTCGTTAATGTTTAACCCTAATAGATAGATTGGAATTATATATAAACAATTTGTTTTTTGGATAATTCATTTTTCGGTGCGGTTTCATTGGTTTTCGGTTTAGTTTGGATTAACGATTTAATTATTGTTCCACCCTAATAGATGGATCATACTTATAAATAAACATTTTTTATGGTGATAAAACTAATAACATGTGTTACATAAGTTCTCTCGATGGGCAGTCGCCGGGTTCCTTTGCCGGAGAAGCTTCAAGGTCGGATCACGGTGAGGGATAGAGTCGCCCAAGGTAGGGATGGGTTGGTTTTTAATGGGAATTGGTATAGACTTCCACGATTAGTTGAGGAGTTGTCCGAGTTCTAGGACTTGGCAAGAATGCTATTAGCCTGTAAGATTGGTGGTTCTAGAGATTCATGGGCTTGGGGCGATAGGTCAAATGGCTCTTTCACAGTCGCAAAATGTAAAGAGATGCTAACTGATGGGAGGAATGGGCCGATTGATACACACATGAAATGGGAAGGTTGGGTTCCTTTAAAAGTCAATTTGATTGCTTGGCGGGCTGAACTCGACAGATTACCCACCAGGGTCGCCTTGGTTAGAAGACGTATTAATATTCCAGATATGTCTTGCCTGCTTTGTAGCACTGAGGATGAGGATTTAAAGCACTTGTTGGTGGGTTGCGGCTTTGCTTATGGAGTGTGGAGTGGTATTTGTAAATGGTGTAAGTTGGATCCTTTCTTTGCTTACGATTATGATGATTTATTAATGTTGTACAAGAATGTCCATGGTGGTAAGTGGAGGAAAAAGATAATTAGAGGAATCGTGATGGTCACAACTTGGGCTTTATGGAACACTCGGAATGTAAAGATATTCCAAGATAAAGATACGAAGATAATGGAGGTGGTGGCTGAAGTGAAATCAAGGTCTTTTTTATGGTTAAAAAATAGGTCGAAGTTTAAATGTATAGATTGGAAGGATTGGGCCGTTTATCCATTGTACATGTGTATTTAGTTTTTGGCGGTTCTCGCGTTTGAGGGCTTGCCGTGTTTAATGATAGTCAACGTTCAAAAAAAAATAATAATAATAACATGTGTTACAAGTGTTATTATGGAAAAGGTCATACAAACATATTAAAAGAATCAAGAAATATTGATCAGCTAGAGGCATCATGCTCAATGCCATGGGTCGGTAATCATTGAAAGAAACAGGTCGACAGTCATGCCAGCATTTACATCAAACCAGAAGATCCAAGCCACAGAAGAACCTTGGTTGTTGAGACAATTATTTTGTAGGGGATGCGGTTCATCTTTCTTGGCTTTTATACCAAAAGGTACGGACCCTCTTTCTTTCAATGATTACCGACCCATATGTTTGATCGGGTGTATTTCCAACATCATCTCAAAGATTTTGGCAAATAGGATAAAAAGTGCTTAATCCGGCCGTCTCTGAGCATCAATCTAGTTTCTTAGCAAATCCAAACATTCTTGATGGCCCGTTACTTTTAACAATCTTGTGGGTGAAAAAAGAGAAAATCCCAAGCTTTTATGCTAAAAATCGATCTTGAAAAAGCTTATGATACAATAATTGGGACTTCATTGATTCCATTTTACAACAAATGGAATTTGCAAGTTTGTGGCGTAGATGGATTAATGGAATTTTGAGGTCCTCTCGGGCTTCGATTCTCATAAATGGCTCCCTGACGCTTGAATTTCAATGTTTTCTGGGGGTGATGCAAGGGGATCCGTTGTCATGGTTTATATTTTTATTGCAATGGAAGCGTTAACCGGTTTTATTGCAAAAGCTTCATCTTTGGGTGCAACGAAAGGGATTAAACTTCCAAATGATGGGCCGACAATCACCCATCTAATGTATGCGGACAACGTGGTTTTCATGGATGAATGGGGTGAAACTAACGTAAGGAACATGATCCGCCTTATGAGATGTTTCCATCTAGTCTCGGGCTTGAGGCTAAATCACAAGAACACTCATCTTTTCGGTATTGGCGTAAGGGAGGATTCGGTAATCAACCTTGCAACTTGATCAATAGTAATGTTGGCAAATTCCCTTGTAAATGTCTTGGCTTGGTTATTGGTGCAAACATGAATCAAGATTATCAAAATGGAAATCTAAGACTTTGTTAATCGGAGGTAGAGTAACGCTTTTGAAGTCTGTCCTTGATAGCCTCCCTTTGTATTGTTTTTCTCCTTTTCTCTCTTCGAAGCCCCAAAATGTAGTTTGGACACTTTGGAAGGTCTTAGGAGACGATTCTTTTGGGGAGGATGTGATGAAAAATCTAAAACGGCGTGGGTATGTTGGAAACGAGTAATAGGTTCAGTTTACAAGGGGGGTCTCGGCTTGGGCTCATTGTATCTAAACATTAGCCTGTTATTAAAATGGTAGTGGAGATTCAAGGTAGAATAAGGAAGTTTGGGGCGAAAAGTTATGTCGGCTATTCACTATCATTCACAATCCTGGTCCTATTTTCCAATCAAAGCAGGGATTTCAGGTGGGTGGAAAGGAATCCCTAGTATTGAAAAAAGAGCTCGAGGGATTAAATATAGATGTGGATCAACTTATAATGGGGGAGGTGGGGACTAGGACTGCAGTGCGGTTTTGGATTGATAAATGGTGGGGCGATTCCCCATTGAAAGAGGTGTTTCCTGCCCTTTTCATTCTGGGGAACCAAAAGAACGCAACAATTGCGATGCGTAAGGGTGAATGGAGTTGGGAACGGACCTTGGAAACTACCACGGAAAGGGAACAGTTTAACCAGATTAGCGAATTAATGAACTTGGTGTCCATCTCAGAAAATAAGGATCGTTGGAAGTGGGTTTTGAATTCGGTTGGCTCTTTCTCGGTCTCATTGTGTCGAGAGTTGTTATCCAGATTCGCAACTCCGAAAGCTCCTTTTGATTGGGTTATGTGGGCTCCAAAGAAGGTAAATGTTTTTGGGTGGAGGGCCGAACAAAATCGTCTTACAGATGAGGAGTATACAATGCGGGTCAATACTCTGTAGGCTCTGTAGGGATGTAGAGAGGACGCGGATCGTCTCTTGGTGACATGCCTTGTCGCCAGAGTGATAAGGCAAAAAGTGTGTCAATGGTGCAAAGTTCCTTGGGTCCAGATCAAGTGCATAAGAGACCTCTTCAAAATGCATAAAAACAAAGCGGTTTTGGTTTAGAAAAGAAGGATGCTCCAACTGATTGTACTAGCTTCAACCTGGGCGATTTGGAAGGCACAGAACGACATAATTTTCTCAGGTACGTGGGCTTCTATTGATCGGATTTTTGGACATACACAAGCTATGTCTTTCACGGGGGCTAAACACTGGGCGAAGAGGCAAGGCTTAGGGTCTGTTTGGTATGGGGTAATGGAATAGATGAGAGAATGGAATGGACGAGGTAATGGAATGGACAACGGAATGAAATGGATCATTCTATTCCATTGTAATGTTTGGTTACTCATACGTGAATAGAATGAATCATTACTTTGTACAATTTGATAAACAAAAAAAGATGAAGTAATGAAACACAACTGTATTAAAAACGACAGAAATATAATTGCCTCAATAATAATAATAATAATAATAATAATAATAATAATAATAATAATAATATATCAATGATCCATTTCATTCCGTTGTCCATTCCATTACCTCGTCCATTGCATTCTCTCATCTATTCCATTACCCCATACCAAACAGACCCTAATAGATTTTTGATATATATTAATATTAGTATGAATATTAATAAATAATAATAATAATAATAATAATAACATATTTCTTTCCATTCCTTGAAGTAATAGAAAAAAAACACCTACATAGTAAGGAATGAAAATTATTATATTTGGAAGGAGTTACATTCCTTTGGAATGCTCCATTCCATTACCACATGATAACCAAACATGTTTCTTTTCATTCCATTAGAATGATCCATTCCATTCCATCTTCCATTCCTTTGCACCAAACGCTACCTTAGATTGGGCGGAGTGGATTAGTTTCAATTTTCAGTAAAAGTTAATAAATGATAAAAACATGAAAAACAAAAGCAGATCGCGACGATAAATCAAGTGATGAAGTACAAGATGGACCAATAAAAATTTATAAATGATAAAAACATCACTTGAAAAATCTAATCTAACAAGATTTATAAAGATAAAGTGATAAACAATGATAAAACTAAGTCATATAATCTAAACTGTTTATAAAAATATCACTTATCACTTAAGATATATACAACTTAATACAAACTAACCTTTAAAAAAGTTATAAATTGATTCAATACGCCCAAACGGACGTTAATCCTCAAATCGACAATACCACTTTATCCTCACCGTATGGTTGATCTTCAGAGAACTAAAAGATTATCTATCATAGTCCCATTTCATAAAAGTTGTGACATTTGAGTTCAAAATACTAGTTTTTAAAATCTTAATTTAAATTTCAATCTAAGTTTAAATTTAAATTTCTTAGGCTAGTGGGTATGGTGATGGTCCATCCTTGGAGGATGATCCGTCACGTAGGCGCCACGTCATAGTCCTCCCAAGGATGGATCATCCTCCAAAACTAGAGGGCATGGGAGGATGGTCCTAGTCATAGTCCTCCCCACCACTTTTATGTTTTTTATTTTTTTTAATCTTCTATTTTTTGTAACGAATTAATATAAAATTTAAAAATTATAAAGTACATGAAAATTCACTTAACAAAAAAACATAAACTATGAAATAAAAACACAAACACAAAGTGAAGACCTACTTCTATATCTAAACCCTCCACCGCCTCCTCCTTTCTCTCCACAGAACACTTTTCCGGCGATTCACTTTTCCGACGATACCATCGTCTGAATCTGAAAAATCAGTTCACCATTCCACAACCACCATCTGAATCTGAAAAATTAGTTCACCATTCCACAACCGGAAGCCTTCATCGATCCTCTTCATCTTTTCCGGCGATTCACTTTTCCGGCAACTCATTCATCCATCCTCTTCATCTTCATCATCTTCTCTCAAGATCTGACTTTAATTTTTTTTATTTAAACGGCTACATTTGACTGGGGCCCACAATAATTGCTTCGTCGCAAACGTCGGCATCTGGACGATGAGGACGGACCAGGATGAGGACGGAGGGGGGCGGCGTGGAGGGGGTTTCGTCGCCGGATAGAGGACGATGCTGGACGGTCCCCATACCGTCCAGCCTTATGGGTATGTATACATATCTGGCACCAACACTCTTCAATTTGTAGTTTATAATAGGAATAATGGATTTTAAATTTTAATAATCCTCACTGTTAGCAATTGAACGAAAATGATTTCAACTTCAAAAATAATTAGTGGTAGTCCCACCTTTTCATATATTGTAAATCAATGGATCTTTACTAAACCGAAAAGAATAAGGGTACAAAAAGAAATTAAAGTTCTGTTAGTAAAGGTCCATTAGTTTACAATAAGTGAAAAGGTAGGACCACCACTGTTTATTTTTGAAGTTGGAACCGTTGCCTACCAACAGCTAATAGTTTGGATTATTAAAATCCATTATTCCTTTATAAGGCCACCCGTAGTGGGGCGGCATACCGCGGTCAAACATCGCATAGCGCCTGGCCACACCGCTACAGTCGGCGCTATGGGCTGGTGATTCTGAATCCTCGTGAAGAGCATAGCGACGTTAAAGATTTTGGTTTTCAAAAAAATGACCGTTGCAACGGTCATATGTATTAAAAAAAATTTCCTAAAAAATATCTCTCTATATATATATATATCCACTAAACTTTCACATTACACTCAACCAAACCTCAAAACACTCTTTAATCCCATATTCTTATCAAAATAATACTCCCACTTTCTTATAAAAAAATGGGCTCGCCATCGGAAGATTCGTTCACCGAAATTTACCGAAGATTTTTTTCCACCCGAAGAAATCGCGGAGGAGGAAGAAGCGGTTACGAGTGCATGTGCCATCGCGATTCAAGCCATGCAACACGTTAGTCGTTCTCCTCCACGCCCCATTTTGAGGTGCACTTTTATCTTACGAGACCGTGAAGCCGCAAAGGAGCTTTGACGAAAGATTATTTTGATCCGACATCGGTTAACGGCCTTGATGTTTTTACGCGGTGGTTTAGAATGAGCCAAAGTTATTTTTTTGCATTAATGATGATTTGGAAGCCAAGTATGACTACTTCAAGCAAATAATGGATGCATGAGGATATCTAGGATTCACCTCAATTCAAAAGGTAACTTACGTCTTACGTATACTCGCCTATGGAAACACTTACGACATCAACGACGAGTATTTGAAGATGTGGGAGAAAACAACACGTGATACCGTGGAACATTTCTGCTTACGTATATTTTTACTCACTTTTATATATTTAATTTTATGTACATTACAAATAAAATACAGTTATATAAATTTTTTAGGTATATGCCAGTTATATGGAAAATGTTACCTGAGAAATCCGATTTGAACTACCTTCAACAAATATATGAGGTGCATTTAGAAAAACATGCAATACCCGGCTTGATTGGTAGTTTGGATTGTCGTCAATGGCGTTGGTAAAATTATCCAACTGCATGGCGAAGTCAACATACATGCGGTGACCAGAAAGGACCAACGTTGGTTTTACAAGCGATTGCGTCATACGACCTTTGGGTTTGGTCGGCTTTCTTTGGTGTAGCCGGGTGTATAAACGACATTAATACCTTCGAGTGTTCACCATTGTTGGAGGGTTACATTTCTGGCACGATACCGAAAGCCGGTTTTCATGCAAACGGGAATGACTACGAGTATGGATACTATTTGGGCGATGGTATATACCTGGAATATTCGAATATTGTGAAAACGTTTTCTGAAACGCTCGATGTGAAAAGGCAATATTTTTAAAAACTACAAGAGTCTTCACGAAAGGACATCGAGAGGTGTTTCGGGGTCCTTCAACAACGATGGCAATTTATTAGCAATCCTTGTCGTATGTGGGATAAGGAAAAAATTCGAATGGCCATATATGCTTGCATTATAATGCATAATATGATTATAGAAGACGATGGAAAAGCAATATGCAAAAACTACTTTCCAGGAGATGTCGTTTAAGGAATGAAAGCAACAATGGAAGAGAGAATCTTAAATGCTCAGCTATTGCGATCTAAGGATATACATAACTCGTTAAAGGCGGATTTGGTCGAGCATGCTTGGGTGATTCGCCCAATTCGACATGATGGTGACATCGAACAAGACTACGAGGAACAAGAAGAAATAGAAGAATTCGAAGCTGGGAACTTTGCAGACGGAGGTCAGGATGATGGAGAAAACGAAGAGGAAGAAGGAGAGAATGACGATGAAGACGAAGATTAAATGTATTTTTTTATCTTAATGTTTTTATTAAATATTGTAATTTTTTTTTAAATTTAGTAAATTTTTTTTTAAAGTAAATTGGAGATTAAATGAAAAAGAATAGAAAATTAATAACTAAGTAATGATGGGTATGGAGCAAGGGCGGATCTTAGTGGACTAGTGGCAGGGCCACGGCCCTGACAAGTTTTTCGGCCGTAGTGCTAATTTTCCGCATTTCGATCGAAATTTTGTATATATACTATGTTCGGCCCTGGCAAGTTTTTCGGCCGTAGTGCTAATTTTAGTGCTCGTCTCTTTCGGCCCTGGCAGGTTCAACAGGCAAGATCCGCCACTGGTATGGAGGCTTTATGACTACATTCTCTTGTGATATAAAACCCATAAAACTCCTCTCTTACGCGTTTCGCCAGTTATCGCATAACGCCCCACAAATGGCTTTATGACTACATATGGTCTAATACGTACTTAACTCGCTCTACTAGTCAGTTTTTTCTAGGCCAGCACTAGTCATAGTTTTGAAGCGTGTATTAATACAAATTTTAATTTCATAAGAGTTGTTTTGACCTTTAACCTATAGTTTCTTAAGAACTCATGACTATTGCTTGGTTTCATGGTTCGTGAATTTCCACATTATTCTCGCACTGATGAATCAGAAGGAAATAATCAATAGAGGAGCCATTAACACGATGAGTGGAGCTTAAAGCTTTGATTGAAGCGTTAACTCTTGTTGTATTTCTTTTCGGTTGGCCGACGGCCGGCTTTTATATCTAGATTCCCATATTAAACAAGCCGTTGTGTCTATTTCTCTTTCACTAAGATCGAGAAAAAGACCAACAAGTGCGGCCATGGGAATCATCAAAAGCCAGCCATAAGCCACCCAGAAAGAACATGCAAATCCGTTTTAACATAAGAGTAACAACAGTTAGCACTTCTGTCAAAGCTTTAAGCTACACAACATCAACTTCAACTCCACCACCACCATCAAATATGCAGCAATTGCGTGAATCATAAATCGCTACCCCAATCCCAGCAAACGACAGCTTAGCATTCATAACCGAACCCGAGAATCTGGATCGAGCGGTTAAGATTCTCCTGGTCGTCCGCTTGTCGTTTCAGTTCGTTTAGGTGGAGGGATAGAGGAAGATAACATTGAAGATATTAAAAAGTAATATAGATAACTCGCTATTTTTAAATAATTATTAATCATTTTCTTCCTTTCATATATAAAACTAAATCATATAAAGACAGCTCAATCAATTACTATATTTTATATATATTTTATTGAACGGCAAAAAGATCTTACGTATAAACCCACCCTATTCGGGGCTGTCTAAGGTTGACTTCTTGACCGTCATGAGACCGTGCCCCCCAGATGTGCGAGAACCGGATGAAATCCGTAAACCCTCGCCCCCGTCAGGTTTGAACCCTGGATTAAAGCCCTGATTCGTCCATTCTCCCAGACGTCCCTAAAAAATGGCTCAAGCAGGAGTCATACCTGGTTCTACACTAGGAAAGGCAGGTTTTTTTGACTACGGGATCAACATCTCTAGACACTATATTTCATATTTCATCTCTACACAAGTATCGATGGGTGTTTGTAAAACTCCCCATTGGTGCACACTCCTTTGTTTTTCACATTTCACATTCGTTACAACATATAAGTTTAATGATTTAATATTAAAGTAGGGTGGAGATACAATAGGAAGTTTATTTGGCTAGGAAGCCTAGGAAGTGATCTTGACCATCCATTAAGTTAATCAAGGGCTAAGATTAAATCAGGGAAATTGAAAGGAAGAAAAGAGGCGCGTGAGTTTGTTCAAGGGAATTCTAGTCAATCCAAGCCAATAGTTTCTCTCTCCTCCAATTTCCCCCCCCCCCATTTTTTAAACGTTAATAACTCTTTCATACGACATTATTTTTTTATAAAAATTGCACCAAAAAAACGAGCGTTTTTTTTCTTTAAAACGAGTATACTATTGCTATATTAAAAAAAAAAAATTAAAACCCAGTTGCGTAAAATGCAATAGAAAAACCACCAGTTACGTAAAACGCAATGAAAAAAAACCTAAAAAAATGACATTTTTCTAAAACGCAATGCAGCAAAAACACAAAGAAATGACTTATTTGTAAAACGCAATGGCCAGAAAATACATAAAAATGTGTTTTACCTAAAACGCAATGCACCAAAAACACATAAAAAGGTGTTTTACCTAAAACGTAATGCACAAAAAACACAAAGAAATGTCTTATTTGTAAAACGCAATGGCCAGAAAACACTTAAAATGTCTGTTTTCTAAAACGCAATGGACTGAAAACACATAAAAAAGTGTTTTACTTAAAACGCAATGCACCAAAAACACAAAGAAATGTCTTATTTGTAAAACGCAATGTTCAGAAAACACTTAAAAATGACTCATTCTAAAACGCAATGGACTGAAAACACCTAAAAAATGTGTTTTACCTAAAACGCAATGACTAAAAACACTTAAAAATGTGTTTTTTTCTAAAACGCAATAGCCAGAAACCACATATAACTCTCTTATTTCTAAAACGCAGTAGACACATAAAACTGTCTGTCACTGTGAACTGTCTGAATTGGCTGCCGCCCCTGGGACCCCGCTACCAGGGGCTGCCGCCCCCGGACCCCCGCCAAGATCGTAAAACGCCATGACTTAATAAAAAACCCAGATCGTGAAAATGAAATTAAAGAATTTCTTACATGGATCGAAGCCGATTTCTTCATCAATTGACGAAATTTGAATGATAGAAACACTTATCAACGCTCGAATCGAACGAATCGAGTGTTTATCTCCAAAATCACCGGAAAAACGAGATTTTTTTATGAAATTAAACTGGGTTTTCTTCAAAAAAAAAAAAAAAAAACTGAAGAACACGTTGATTGGGTTTTGAATCATTGATTGGTGATGAAAATCGCACTATAATGTAGTGATTATTGAGATAGAAAGTGAAGAAATGGTTGAAGATGGTGGGTTTTGAAAAAGGTGGGTTTTGAAGTTACCGGGTTTTGAAAAATGAAGAAGAAGGAGTTGGATTGACTAAAATACCCTTTTTCTTTATTTTAAATGTTGCCACATGTCATAATCCTATGGCTTCCTATCCTTCCTAGCTAAAATTAACTTCCTATTTGATCTTTTCCCTATTAAACTAATTAATTGTTCTATATTTGAATAATCTCATGCAATTTTAATTAGGGACCTAGATGACCGGCTAAAACATCAAACTAGTATTGGTTTAAAGGGTGAGAATCAGATAGAAAGTTTATTTTGGCTAGAAAGGATAATAAGCAATAGGATTATGACATGTGGCAAAATTTAAAATAAAGAGGAATGGTATTTTAGTCAATCATATCCTTTCTTCTTCCTTCTTCTCCCCGGTAACTTCAAAACCCACCATTTTCAAAACCAACCATCTTCAACCATTTCTTCACTTTCTATCTTAATACTCACTACATTATAGTGCGATTTTCATCACCAATCAATGATTCAAACACCCGATCAACGTGTTCTTCAGCTTTTTTTTTTTTTTTTTAAGAAAACCCAGATTAATTTCATTTAAAATCTCGTTTTTTCCCGTGATTTTGAAGATAATCACTCGATTTGTTCGATTCGATCGCTGATAAGTGTTTCTATCATTCAAATTTCGTAAATCGTTGAAGAAATCGGCTTCGATCCATGTACGAAATTCTTTAATTTCATTTTTACGATCTGGGTTTTTGATTTAGTCATTGCGTTTTACGATCTTGACGGGGTCCGGGGGCAGCGCCCTGGTAACAGGGTCCAAGGGGCAGAGCCCCTGGCTGGGGTCGAGCTGCATTCGTACACAGTTTTATGCCATTTCATTTTAGGACTGCATTCCTGGTTCAGACAATTCACAGACAAAACTATTGTCCCGGTTCAATGCATTTTAGAGAGAACACTTTCTTTGGTGTTTTTATGCCATTGCGTTTTAGAACTAAGACATTTTTATGTGTTTGCTGGCCATTGCGTTTTAGAAAAACACATTTTTGAAGTGTTTTTAGTCATTGCGTTTAGGTAAAACACATTTTTAGGTGTTTTCAGTCCATTGCGTTTTAGAGAGAATACTTTCTTTTGTTTTTTAGGCCATTGTGTTTTAGAAATGAAACATTTTAAGTGTTTTCTGGCCATTGCGTTTTATAAGTAAGATATTTCTTTGTTTTTTTGGTGCATTGCGTTTTAGGTAAAAACACATTTTTATGTGTTTTCAGTCCATTGCGTTTTAGAAAACAGACATTTTAAGTGTTTTCTGGCCATTGCGTTTTAGAAATAAGACATTTGTTTGTGTTTTTTGTGCATTGCGTTTTAGGTAAACACATTTTTATGTGTTTTCAGTGCATTGCGTTTTAGAAAGTACACTTTCTTTTGTGTTTTTAGGCTATTGCGTTTTAGAAATAAGACATTTCTTTATGTTTTCTGGCCATTGCGTTTTACAAATAAGACATTTCTTTGTGTTTTTGGTGCACTACGTTTTAGAAAAATGTCATTTTTAGGTTTTTTTTCCATTGCGTTTTACGCAACTGGGTTTTCGATTTTTTTTTTCGAAAATATAGCAATAGTATACTCGTTTTAAAGATAAAAACACACTCGTTTTTTTGGTGCAATTTTTATAAAAAAAATAATGTCGTATGAAAGAGTTATTAACGTTTAAAAAATAGGGAATTGGAGGAGGGGGAAACTATTGTGGTGGAGTGACTAGAATACCCTTACACAACCCACGCGCCTCTTTTTTGATCTTCAATTTCATTCATTTTAGGTCAGGCGGGGCGGTTGATTATCAACGCGTGATAGGATAAAATCAACGCGTGGAAAACAAAAGTTCCCTCCGCCACCTCTCAATTTCACGCGTGATAGTTTAACGTGGGCCGATTTCGTTATTTTTTGAACGTCGTGATGATATTATTTTGTGAGGGTAGTTGTTGGTTGGGGGGAAATTGTTGGGTGTGGTGGTGAGTGATGACCACCCCCACTAAAAAAGGTTGTGAGTGATGGAAAAATGGTTGCTGACATGGCGAAACATGATTGGATATTGTGAGTGATGAAATTTTATCACTAGTGACCACCCCCTCCCCTAATTTTAGCTATTGATTAAATCTATTGTTGGTCAAGATTACTTCCTAGCCTTACTAGACAAATAAACTTCCTATTATATCCTAACCCTTGGTTTAAAAACAATTAAATTTTAAAATATAAGGTAGAAGTACAAAAGAATGACATAAATAGATTGTATAATGATCTAAGTCAAATAACATGTGTGTGTATGATGTTGCAAAACACAGTATAGAATTGCTAACCAATGAACTTAAAAAGGCAGAGGCTAGAATGTCAAATAAACTAGCCAAAAACATTGTAGACAGGCACGGGTCCCACACCATTTAATGATAATTATACTAGTATGCCTCCTTCGGAAGACGGTGAGGCAGACTTGGATTATTCTAGGTTTGGGAAACTAGCTGAGGTCAAAACAAATGTTGGGATAGGAACTTTAAAAGAAATTTGGGATAGGAACTTTAAAAGAAATTACTCCTAAATTTGTGTGTGTGAATAATTTTATGTGCAGACAAAGTAGAGATTGAAGATTGAGATAGTGAGAATGATGATTGTGAAGGAGATTAAGATTGCAAAAATAAAACTGACCCAAATGTTTTGAAAATTTATGATAAAAAAGGTGTTGTTAAAACTTCTGCTGCAAATGATGATGATGTGAAAAATGATACTTGTGTGACAAAAGATGCTTGTGAGAAAATAGAAAATATTTTTGCGAGAAAAATGCCTGGAGAGCCCCTGTGGTTTGCTCATTTTTCACCTTTAGTCCCTAACTTTCTAAAATTACAGTTATAGTCCCCAACTATTAAAATTTCGTTCCCGGATAGTCCCTGGTACGGATTGAGGTTAGTTTTTGGTGTTAAGTAGATGTGAAATGTCCAAAATACCCCTACTGTTAAATAATAATATCAATCAAAGTCAACATCCCCATCTCCTTAAACCCCTCCAACCACCATAACTACACCTCTACCATTACTGCCGCCATCAGTCAAAGCCAGCTCCATCACCACCATCAACAGCAGCCCCACCACCAGCTACCATCATCGCCGCCATAACTATGAACTGGAGGCTTCCCTTCGGCGATCGGAAACCTAACACAACACAACAATTCATTACATAGTTGCAGGAAACATTTCAAACATTCTTTACCTCTTAGTTTTAAACATCCAAAAACAAAATATCAGTCAATAATGTCACATAGATATACTCTTGACCACTGAATACCTCACCAATTATTGATACAAATGATTCACAAACTATTGAAACATTCAGAGGCGGTTCTTAGAAGGCTTATGGCAAGGCCACGACCCGGGCAAGTTTTTCGGCCGTAATGTTAATTTTCCGCATTTCGATCGAAATTTTTTATATATACTAAGTTTGGCCCGGGCTTGCCAGACCTTTTTTTAGTGCCCGTGTCTTTCGACCCTGGCATGTTCAACGGGCAAGATCCGCCACTGGAAACATTGATAATCCATTTACACCTCATCTACAGCGAGTACCTTCAAGCTGGTGCTTCGGATCTTATCATCCGGATTAGGAAACGCCGCCACAGTAGCCAACAGATCCACCCCCACTCCACCAAATCCAAGCTGTAATTACAGACACCACAACATTTCACTTTCAGTCACACACATCACTAATCCTCACACATAATCAGGTTTACCATCCTATTTTGACCTAATTCTATAACCTCAATCAAAATTATACAATTCAACAACACAAAAATAAACACATACCACGGTAGGACTCTCAACCTGTGTCACCATCTCCGACGACATTTTAGCCCTAAATCTCCGCACACTGAAGTAACACAATCACACATAAACATACACACGCTTTAACAATCAAATAATAATAACAATAAAGGGATTTGAATAAGAGAACAAGAGTGAAGAGAGTGAGTGACCTGGTTGTGTTGATTAGGGGAGTGCGTGAGGGAACGGAGATATAGGTCGGGAGCATCATGGCAGTGGAGATGGGATGTTGACTTTGAGTAAAATTATTATTTAACAGTAGGGGTATTTTGTGTGATAGCCCTCGTAATTTCATGTATCCGTACAATTATTTAATGATAATTAAAGTGCTTGGTGATTGTGTTGAATTACTTAACTGTTTCCTGATTTCTGTGTCATGCTTACATGTGCTTGTTAACCTACTAGTCATGTGCAGAAAATTTACTAAAAGGTATTTTCCTAAGTGTTAGGAATTAATTGTGTTACAAAAATATATATATAAGACACCTTACGGAACAATTAAACAATTTAACGGAACAGTATCCGATCGAACAACCGGACATTACCCGAGACACCAAATACTTGTCGAACCCACTGTTTAATTATTTTTGGCTAGTCATGATCCCCGTATACCATAACACCCCCTAAATAGATACTTGGATTCTAACTAGTTCTTACCTACTAGTTGCAAAAAAAGTTTCATTCAAGCCCCCCTCCCCCCAACCGAAAATTGGTTCCCTTGTGGACCCACAAATCATCCTCCATACTTCATATATTTGATTAGATTATATACCATTATTTTATAAGATTGGTTACTTACAAGACTTGCCAAAATATTAGAACTATCATTATAAGTATGGCACCCTTACAACATATCATTCCATAGATTCACCTCTCTCATTCCTCACTCTCTCTCTCATTTTCGGTCCCCCCAAACCGCCCCCATCACCACCACTAAACCACCATCATCTTCCATTTATCAAGTTCCATTTAAGCTTCAAGGGTGATACAAGAAGATTGCAACTTGTAGAAGCTTCAAAAGGACTTGGTTCTTGCTTGTTCATCATCATTCTCATCATCTTTTCACCATAGATTCTCCCCTAGCCTTGTGCTAGTTGTAAGTATTGATCTACCTTAGTTTACTTACATTTCGAGTAGGTTAAAAAGTGTAGTATGTTGTATTTTACTAGAACACTAAAAAGATGAACATAAAAGTTACATGAAGATTTACATGATGAAATGTTGTAGTGGGATGTTGTAGTGAACATGTTATTGATTACTTGATGATTTACTTGCTAATGTTGATGTCAAATGTCGCTATTGATCTCTAAACATGTTAACGGAACCAATATAACTCGCATTTGAATATTAAAAAGCTGAAAACAGGGGCTGGTTGGTGTTTACAGCCAACTTCAGTTGGCTGTAACCAGACCGTAACTTAACGAAAAACTCATTTTCTGAAGTCTAGATTTATGTATTATGAAATATGGTTCTAATGGCACTGGAATCATAATTTTTGGGCTTCGTTTACTATTTTTAAAGACCCGTTTTGTAACAGCAGCTCAAGCTGCATTTTTACTGCTGAAAATAAGCGTTCTGTTTTTCGTCATAACTTGTATTATGTGTAGAGTCAGGTCATGAAATTTGTACTGTAAATGACCACCGATGTATTTGTAATTCTCCCACTGGAATTTCGTAAATCGGACTTACGAGGAATTTTAAATAAATTATTCCGTGGACTGCAATCAGAAAAAGATGAATCTGATTGCAGTCCGGAAAATGATTTTTTTTTATAAAATATTGGTGATGAATTAGATCCCGATATTTTTACACAATAATATTTGGATCGTTTAAGACCTTCTGTAAAAAGTTGGGAATTTTTGGAACAAGTTAACTATTTTATTAAAATCCCCCAAAACAGCCCGGTTTTGAAGATTAAAGCTGAAACGACATAAGTGGTGATTTGCGTGTCTAAACGTCGGGTAGGTTATCTGAGAATAATCTAACATGTTATATGTCAATAAAAGTGTTATGTGCAATGTCGTATGCTTGCTTATGAACGGGAATAGATGGGAGGCTTATATGGGCATAAACCGTTACAGTGATGCATGTTATGTGGTAGATGCATGTAGGAATTTCGTGCTTATTTGAAGTCACTAATAAACTAAGTGGTAATCATACTAGGACGTGATTGACCGACCTTGACTGTTAGCTATTTTTGAGAGTCAAACCGAGCAACCGAGGTGAGTTCACACACTTTCTAAGGCATGGGATTCCCGGTGGTTTGGGAATGGGTTAAAGAACTAAAATGGAACCTACATATCCTCCTTGGGTAAGATATGTACCGCCATCCTCCATAGGTAGGATGCCAATATTAATCCTGCATATTCTCCTTGGGTAGAATACGTACGTTCGTCCTCCTTGGGTAGGACAACAACCTTAAAGCTTACTAGACAAAACTCTATCATGAAGTCCCTCAATTTATATCGACTTAATCGCCGAGGCCAATGGCGAGCGGGTCATTAGTTAATAGCGCTATTAGGTTTAACAAACTTCACACCGTGCCAGTCGGACGGGCGTGTACTAATGGACTATGGCAAACTGTTAGTGATGATAGACACTGATGTAGGGCAAACTTATTTGCGTTAGTAGTCGATATGGTACGGTCTAGTGGTTCACATGGGGAAGCCCCCACTGATCATGGATATGGTTTGGGTAATAAAGAATGAACTGATAAATTTTACTTTCAGCTACGGGGTAACCCCCACGGCAATTACGCCAACGAAAGACAAACCACGTTTTCGGAAACAACTTAAAACTAAACAACCAAACGTGAACTTACTCAACTTTGTTGTTGACTCGTTGTTACATGCCTTACAGGTCGTTAAATGCTTGGAGCTTGCACGGGGAAGGAGTCGTTGTGGGATACGGACTGTTATGTTCCGTGCTTAATATTTAAATCCTTATGAACTTATTAAACTTACGCTTGGACTTTAAACTTATAAACTATGAACTTATGCTATTGGGAACTACGTTTATGCTTCCGCTGTTTAATTTAAACTTGGTTAACTAGCTTTTGGTCACCAATTGTATTGTGGTTGGTTTTGTTTAATTAAATACGTTGTTCAATACGATTAGTGGCTCGATCCTGGTCATGTCACGCCTCCAAGCGGTGATACTCTGCATGGTGGAATTTGGGGGTGTGACATTTTGGTCATTTTACATCCACTTAACAGCAAAAACTAACCCTCATCCGCGTTAGGGACTATCCGGGAACGAAATTGCAAAAGTTGGGGACTATAGTTGTAATTTTAGAAAGTTAGGGACTAAAGGTGAAAAATAGACAAACCACAAGGACTATCCGAGCATTTTTCTCATTTCTCTATACCATTGTAAAATGCTAAAACTGAGAAGTATGTTGTACCTAAGCATACCGTTAAGTCTTATAAAGTGAAAGACGTTTCTAAAATTGTTTTTGTTAAGCATGCAGTGAATGGTAAATATGCAAAATATGATTTAAATTATTAGCTAATAAAGAGTGCAGGGCAGATGAGAACGACAACAAGGTTTCAAAACCTACTTTGTTCGAAAAACAAGTGTATCAACTAAGCATCATTTTAAAGATGAATTTAATACAGAGGTTCGAGCAAAACCATGCTCAAAAGAACAGAAAGGTTGAAAACCCTTCAAATAGAATATGTGAAAATCATTCCAGAAGCGATAGATTTTATCATTCACATTCTTCATCATCTTTATGGTCAGGCTGTTTAGGTTAGGCTCCTTACGCAAAGAAGCAAACATGTTACAATTGTGGCATAGTTGGTCATATTGCAAGAAATTGTACATATCGTCCTTGTGTACCCTATTATGCACAAAAATCAGAGGGTTACACCAAAGAAAAAATGTTATTCCAAACCAATGAAGGTTGAAAAATCTAAGGCAATGAAGAATGTGAACCCAAAGGTTAAACTTTCTAATGGTGATTGGAATACTACTAAGAACAAACAGAGCTTACATAAACAACAAAAATCAATTTCTAAATTAAAAGTTGTAAGTAAACCAACGGTTTCAGAAAAAGAAACTAAGACGTTTGTTAAACCAAAACAAGTTTGGAATGCTAAACAAAAAAGTAGTATCCCCAATCTTTGAAAATGATAAGGACATGTGTTTGTAGGAAGTGTGTTATATTGATGCTTGAGGATTAACCAGGACCACGATGGCCTTGCTATCTATTTTTAACTAATCTCTTTGTTTGTTTAGGGACAACCAAGGAGGAACTGTTAACAATCTCTGCAATGTTGATAGTGGTTGTTCTAGGGATATAACGGGTGACATTTCTCTGTTACATAATTTTAAAGCTTTTAATAGATGATATGTTTCCTTTGAAGCATATACGAGAGGTAAGATCAGCAAGAAATGTACAATTAAATATGGTACATTAATTTAAAAAAATGTCTGGTTTTAAATTTAATGATGGAATGGTTATGCAAAAAGAACAAAAATAGTTTTCTTTGTTTGTACATGATGTTTTCATTCTTAAATAAATTTGTGCAAAGTTTATACACAAATTTAGGAGGAGAAATAAGTGGTATACAGAAAAAGACAAAAATTGTTTGTTGCATCATATGGGACTGATGTAATTGTTCATTTGTGGGTGAGACTAACACATGTAAGGCATTAAATTGAAAAAAAAAAACTAGGATCTAATGTGATATATTGATAGGCTCTGTTTTGATTTGGAAAATAAGTTGTCTTGTGCCATGATGGAATCCGATGTATGAGTCTAGTGGGGACATCACTTAGAATTAGTACAAGTTCTATTTGACTGCTTGTGTGATGTCCGGATACACACTGTGTTTGTTCTAGGGTCTAAAATCGAATCTAAAAACATTCCGGTATCTCCTCTGTTTTGTGGAAACAAAGACTTGATGCTTAACAAGTCAGCTTATGTTTCGTGAAAGCGGAGACCTAGTTGTTTGTTGTTCAAAGCCAATGTGCTTTTAGATCAATTAAAACACCAAAAGAGACCATGTGCGTCCAAAAAGATGTCAATGGGAAAAACAAAAGAGACCCTCTAGTGTCCAAAACCATTAAACCTAAATTATTTGAGAAAGAATTTGATCTATATATTATAACGTCTCTAAATATGATCTATTATGTTATTTTCTCAACCCAGTCCTAGATAAGATTTCAGATTCTAGTGCAGATACTTTGAAAATATGTGATAGGGAAACTACGTCATGCTTGATAGAATGTACTGAATATGTTCTACGACTTGTGTGGGACCCACTTTAGATCATAACTAATGCATAAAACATGATAAAAAATCATAGATGATTGTATAAGGAAGGTTTAAAGAAAAATTTTAAATGGACAAACATATTGATAATCACATAGATCAGTCTAAGTAAATTTGTGATGAAAAATATTCTTCGGTCTATCCTACAACGATTTGACCCCATTGTAAATGTAATTGTATATTGTCACAGTTCAGTTAATTTTTATGTTTATTTGTGTTTCAGTTTCTATTTTCATATAAAAGTTAAAAAATAAAAAAAATACAAAAATAGTGTTTTGTTTTTCATAAAAACCAAAAATATAAAAATATATTGTTTCTTAAAAGAGTTTAAAAAAAGAGTTAAATAGTCCCTGTGGTTTGGTCTTTTTTCGCCTTTAGTCCCTAACTTTCTAAAATTACCTCTATAGTCCCTAACTTTTCAATTTTCGTTCCCGGATAGTCCTTGGCATGGATGGGAGTTAGTTTTTGATGTTAAGTGAGTGTGAAATTACCTAAATTCCCTTCATATTAAAAAAAGATAAATAAAACATTTAAAGATAAATTTAAACTTAAGTGGGCCCCACCTAAATCACCACCCACCTCTTCTTCATCCCAACACCACCTGCAACCACCCACCCTCACCATCATCTTCAACCTCATGCACCACTCTTCCACCACCGCCCCTTTGTCCTGTTCCTGCATAATTCCCCTGCAAACATCCACATAACAAACACCATAGTGTGTAATGGTTATTGAAACATCATCAGCACCAACATCCCTGTTGAATTTAGTCAAAGATGATTAAATCTTCAGTTATTTAAATAAAAGTGATAGAATAGAAGCAGACCTGCGGTTGAACTTGTAAGGTGATAGAAATCCAGATGGATCCCTTGCTGCCCACCCGAGGCAGTTCTCATTACCAGCATCGGAAGTCATAGAACTGAGCTTATTCCCTACAAAATAGAGTTGCTTAGGAAATTGTGACCACAGACTAATCCCTTAAATTCAGGTTTCATCTTCATTTATACTTTCTAAATATGAACTGTATTAAGCAATTAAAATCAGAAATTTCAACACCCACAAAGCTATTGTAAGGTAATTAGTGCAGGATTGAAGAATGAGTATCTAGTTAATTGACTGATCTATGTTGTAAAAGCAGAGTAAATACTGAAATTATTCTAGGAATTTTTCAGGAACAGGACAAAGGGCCGGTGGTGGAAGAGTGGTGGATGAGGTTGAAGATGATGGTGAAGGTGGGTGGTTGCAGGTGGTGTTGGGATGAAGAAGAGGTGGGTGGTGATTTAGGTGGGGCCCACTTAAGTTTAAATTTATCTTTAAATGTTTTATTTATCCCTTTTTAATATAAAGGGTATTTAGGTAATTTCACAGTCACTTAAGACCAAAAACTAACTTTCGTCCGCTTCAGGGACTATCCGGGAACGGAAATTGAAAAGTTGGGGACTATAGAGGTAATTTTAGAAAGTTAGAGACTAAAGGTGAAAAAAGGCCAAACCACAGGGACTATCCGGGCATTTAACTCTTAAAAAATAAAAAAAATTAAAAAAATAAAAACAATTAACCATTATTGAAAATTTGACTGATCATTAAATGTTAAAATAAATTCAAATTATATTTTTGAGTACTAGTACTCAGAAGTACCCGGTGTTCATGTGGATAAGAAACCCTTTGTTGCAAATAAATGTTTGCTTACAAAACTATGATAATTTGGATTTAAATCAAGAAACAGGGTTAGATGAAGAATGAAGTATTGTTAGTTTCTAACAAGCATGAAGCATGACCTATGGCTAAAACATCAAACTAGCATTTGTTTAAAAACAATAAAATTTTAAAATATATGGTAGAAGCACAAAAGAATGACATAAATAGATTGTATAATGATCTTAGTCAAATAACATGTGTGTGTATGATGTTGCAAAACACAAGATAGAATTGCTAACCAATGAACTTAAAAAGGCTGAGGCTAAGTTTGAAACTGCTGAATTCAAATTTAATAAATTTGGAGTGTCAAATAAACTAGCCAAAAAACATTGTGGACAGGCAATTAAAGGGAAACAAAAAGCCTGGAGTTGGGTATGCACGGGTTCCCCTACCATTTAATGATAATTATACTAGTATGCCTCCTTCTGAAGACGATGAGGCAGACTTAGAATATTCTAGGTTTAGGAAACTAGCTGAGGTTAAAACAAATGTTGGGATAGGAACTTTAAAATACAAGTTTTGTCCTTTATATTTACATCAAATTGCAGGCGTTGTCTTTTTGGTCAAAAGTTTACAGGCGGTGTCCTTAATCTTCCAAAATTTTGCACGTTTTGTCCTTTAGGTCAAACCTGGTTAGAAATCTCAGTTAATTCTTGTCATGTGCAATGCACATGAGGGTACAATGGTCTCTTTCCATCTCAACCTTTTCTATTTCCCCCATTTATAACCCGACAACTTCAGCCTGTTCTTAGTTACATTATCAAAACGCTGTCCCTCGTCTTTTGGCCAAATCACCATCCACTAAACTTATTGCTTTTAGATCCTTAAGTTCGTTGATTTTAATCAATTCTAACTTGAAATTCACCATCTTAGATTAATATATGTGCAAATAAAACATGCATTTAGACAAAATCTATACACCTTCAGCGACAATCTCACAAATCAAATAATCGGTAAACGAGCAACAACAAATACCTGCAGTAATAGGACAAAAGAACTGGTCCAGTAAATGAGTGTGCTCACCTATCAACATTCTACATGATTCATCTTCACCAAAGTTTGAGTCTTTGAACAAAGAACCAACCTTGCAAAAGAGTATTCTCTTAGATTCCGGTGACCTGAAAATAATCATTGATCCAACAGTTCTTAGAATCCTTATGTTGTGAGAAAAAAATGATGAAGAAAAAGAGTGAAAAGGAATACGATGGCTGGATTTTTGATAGAGATGAATTGAGGGGTTGGTGAGGGTTGTAAATGGGGGAAATAGAAAGGGTTGAGAGAGAAAAAAGACCATTGTACCCTCATGTGCATTGCACATGACAAGAATTAACTGAGATGTTTGGCTTAAAGGACAAAACGTGCAAGATTTTGAAAGGTTAAGGACACCACCTGTAAACTTTTTGGCTAAAAGGACAACGCCTGCAATTTGATGTAAACATAAAGGACAAAACTTGTAATTTACTCTTAAAATAAATTACTCCTAAATTTGTGTGTGTGAATAATTCTCATGCTTCTACTTCATGTGAAGACAAAGTAGAGATTGAAGATTGAGATAGTGAGAATGATGATTGTGAAGGAGATCATGTTTGCAAAAATAAATGTTTGCAAAAATAAAACCGACCCAAATGTTTTGAAAAATTATCATAAAAGTGGTGCTGTTATAAGATTTTTTTCTGGGGGGGGGGGGGAGGGTTGAAATTTTCCAAGGGGTGCGGTTGAAATTTTCCAAGGGGTGCGATCGAGACTTTGTGTGAAATTTAACCCTAAAAATATTTTTTTCAAGGGGTGCGGTTGCCCACCCACCCCAACGGGTAGGTCCACCCCTGACTGCAGGCTGCTACCAATTGTATTGGTTGTACTTCTGCTGCAAATGATGATGTTGTGAAATAATTGGGTAAGTTAGATATAGGATTTGGGCCATAAAAGGCTATTTAGGTCATGCCTAAGGCCATGTGGACCAGGCTGGCTCATGGGGTGCCCATGTGGGGCATGGGTTATCTAGAGTATTTAAAGTTGTTTTTACTTCATTTGTGAGGCTTTAAAACTTCTGCTCAAATGATGATGTTGTGAAATAATTGGGTAAGTTAGATATAGGATTTGGGCCATAAAAGGCTATTTGGGTCATGTGGGCCAGGCCGGCTCATGGTGAGCCCATGTGGGGCATGGGCTATCTAGAGTATTTAAAGTTGGTTTTACTTCATTTGTTAGGCTAGCCAGTTTTGAGAGCCTTCAGACTTCAGAGAAAGTTGCACAGGGAGAGAGAGAGAGTGTTTTTTCTTATTATACCAGACGATTTATTCAATTAATCAATATAATCATGTGCAATTAGAAAGTATTCCTTCATATTCTTGATACAATAAAAAATTTGATTCCACCAGAGTGTTGGGTTTTTTTGATATCGGTTTATTCGGGACTTACGAAGTTTCTAAACGCTTGTGAATGTTTTCTGTATATTGCATAAAGATACAATCCCATTATATAGGGAGATACAAGCCTGAATACAAGGAAAGATATATCTCCTAAATAAAATACAATCAAGGACTAAATATAAACTACACAATATATATATCGCTAATAGTCCCCCGCAGTTCGAGCGGTATTGGAAAGAACGCTCAAACTGGATCTGAAGCTTTGGAAGAGGTGTCGAGGAAGTCCCTTGGTGAAGATATCGGCATACTGAGAGGAGGCTGGAACGTGTAAGACCCGAACATGACCGATTTGGACTTTCTCTCGTACGAAGTGGATATCCATTTCAACGTGTTTAGTACGCTGATGTTGCACCGGATTTTCGGATAAGTAGACGGCTGACACGTTGTCACAATAAACAATAGTTGCAGTACGAATAGGAGTATGTAGTTCAAGTAAAAGGTTTCTTAGCCAAGTAGCTTCAGCCACTGCATTTGCTACCCCACGATACTCAGCTTCAGCACTAGAACGGGATAGAGTAGGTTGGCGTTTAGAGGACCATGAGACAAGATTGTCTCCCAAGAAAACACAATATCCTGAAGTGGATCGCCTAGTATCTGGACACCCACCCCAGTCAGCATCTGAATTAGCTGTCAAAGATAAAGACTTGGAAACCGTGAGCCGTAAGCCATAATCAATAGTCCCTTGAAGATACCGGAAGATGCGCTTCATGAACGCAAAGTGAGGTTCCCGAGGTGCATGCATAAATAAACATACCTGCTGAACCGCATAAGTAATATCAGGCCGGGTCAATGTAAGATATTGAAGAGCGCCCGCGAGTTGCCGATACAACGTGCCGTCGGTCAAAAGAGTGCCAGCCGAGGCGCTAAGTTTGGTGGAGGTATCCACTAGAGTGTTGCATGGCTTGCAATTGGACATGGAGGCTCGTTGTAAGATGTCACAAGTATATTGAGACTGAGACAGAAACAGACCTTGACTATCCCTGGTAGCAGTGATCCCCAAAAAATGATGCAAGTTGCCAAGATCCGTCATTGCAAACGTAGAAGATAAGGACCGAATAATCTGAGATAACAAACATGTATCTGATGCAGTCAATATAATGCCATCCACGTATAACAAAAGATAAGCCATTTTGTGTCCCTGCCTGTAAACAAAAAGTGACGTATCACTGGTGCTACTGCGAAACCCTTGCGAAGTAATAAATGAAGCGAATCTGTGGTACCAAGCCCGAGGTGCCTGCTTGAGGCCATATAAAGACTTTTTGAGACGGCAGACGTGATTCGGGTAATTCTTATTGACAAAGCAAGGAGGCTGATGCATATACACAGTTTCTTTAAGATCCCCATGGAGAAAAGCGTTCTTGACATCAAGCTGATGAATCGGCCAAGAACGTGAAACCGCGAGTGAAAGAACTGTCCGGATTGTGTTGGGTTTAACGACTGGGCTAAACGTATCCTCACAATCAATACCAACCGTCTGCGATTTCCCATTAACAACCAAACGCGCTTTATATCGTTCCAGCGTCCCATCAGATTTGAACTTGTGACGAAAAAGCCACATACAACGGATAACCGGACTATTCGTCGGACGCGGAACAAGTTCCCATGTACCATTTTTTTCTAATGCACTATATTCGGTGTTCATGGCCGCAAGCCAATTAGAATCCGATAAAGCTTTTGTGTATGTGGAGGGAATTGGGGAGATGGATGTGGTAGTTAGAAGGTTAAGTCGGGTTTGAGGTTTGGAAATACCCGATTTGGCACGGGTGGTCATGGGGTGTTGGTTGCCTTGTGGTTGGGTAGGTGCGGGTTGTGGGGGTGGGTCGAGTGGTACGGTATGAGGTAGGGGTTGGGCTGAGAACGGTTGGGCCGATTGTGGGGAAGGGAAATGGATGGGTATAGGGGAGGTATGGGCCGAAGGTGGTGGTGGGGAAGTTGTGTGGGCCGAAGTGAGGGGTGGTGAGGTATAGGCCGACGTTGGTGGTGGGGAAGGTGGGGGAGCAGTGTGGGCCGAAGAGGGTTGGTTGGTTTGGGCCGAAGGTGTAGGAGTGGGGTGGGCCGAAGGTGGTTGGGAGGATTGGGTAGGGAAGTGATGAACAGAAGGGTGACAGAAGGAGATAGGGGTTTCCTCATCCAAGAAAGAGTAGGATGTGCAGGAGAGTGGCTCATTGAAGGGAAAGCAATGTTTATCAAAGATGACATGTCTGGAAAGATGTACTTTGCCGGTAAGCGGGTCGAGACACCGATATCCGCGATACTCACTAGGGTAGCCAAGAAAAATACACCTAGTGGAACGCGGATGCAACTTATGAGGTTGGGTGGCGGATTGATTCGGGTAGCACGCACACCCAAACACCCGTAGATGGTCATAAGAAGGGTGTCGACGGTAAAGAGCAAAAGTAGGTGTAAAAAGGTTGAGCTGTTGGGTAGGCAAAATGTTATGAAGGTAAGTGCTAGTATGAAGGGCCTCGACCCAAAAGGTGGGCGGGATATGAGCGTGGAAAAGTAGGGCACGAATAATGTCATTGAGACGGCGTATCATACGCTCGGATTTGCCATTTTGTGAGGAGGTGTGTGGACAAGAGAAACGAAAAACTAGACCGTTTTGATGAGCAAAGGTTTTAAAATTGTGATTATCAAATTCACCTCCGAGATCACATTGAAAAGATTTAATTTTTCGATGAAATTGCGTGTTAATAAGTTTGTGGAATTTAACAAAAGTAGGGGAAGTGTCGGATTTGAATTTTAATGGGTAGGTCCATATGAAGTGGGTATAATTGTCAACTAAAACCATGTAATATTTATAGCCCGAGTTACTAGTGACGGGTGAGGTCCATAAATCACAGTGAATGATGTCAAAAGGAGCAAAAGTACAAGTATTTGAATCGAAAAACGGAAGTCTTTTACTATTAGCAAGTTGACACGAATGACAAAGAGACATAGTATGATGTTTATTACAAGGAATAATCAAATTACGAGAAAGAAAATCTAAAACTGGCGCTCCGGGGTGTCCAAGGCGATTGTGCCATTGAGATGTAGCGGAAGTGGTGAGGAAAACTTGAGTTGGTGGAGTGAATGGATAGAGGTCCCCCGTGCTATTGTGGCGGGAAAGTGCCTGGCCAGTCTTGAGATCCTTCAAAGTAAAACCAAAGGGGTCAAACTCAATAGATACATGGTTATCACGGGTGAATTTTCGAACGGACAAAAGATTTTTAATGATTTGTGGAGAGTATTTAATGTCGGTTAAGGCATAAGTTTTATTGGGTAAGGTATAAATGCTATTACCGGATCCTTTAATTGAGAGCCCTTGACCATTCCCAACAAAAATAGTGTTATTAGAATTAAATGGTAAATGGTTTTGAATTTTACGAAATTCATTAGTGACATGATCTGACGCACCTGTGTCGAAGTTCCAAGGCTGTGCGGAGTTGAGTTGCATGTTCTGAAAAGCCGAAGCAAGATCAGTGGGGCTCAGCGCGTTGTAATTGGACCCGTTAGGCTGATTATAAACCATGTTGGCCGATTGGGCCTGCTGGGCAGTTGGGCCAGTTTGGTTTGGGCCGCGAGAAGACCAGGGATGTGGCGGGTTGGGCCAAACAAAAGGCTGCGTGGGATATGGGCAGGGGGTAAATTCCATGGGTTCCAAGCACCATAGTTTTGATTCTGGTTGTTGTTTGATCGTCCGTACCCGCCCCCGCCGTTACCATAGCCGCCCCCACGATTCCCTCTCCATCGGCCGCGGCCCCTGCCACGGCGGTTCTGTGGGGGCTGATCTTGATTGCGTGTCGGCTGCTGCTGAGGTTGATGTTTCGGGTTAGTAGGCGGCGGTGGAGAGGTGTTGTTGGTGGCGAGAAGAGCCTGTGAGCCGTCCAAAGTTGCTAACCTTTGAGCTTCCCGTTCAATCATATCCCGAGCCACATCCCATGTCGGAGACTGTTGGTAAATAAGGGATGCTGTTACCCCGTATTCAGGGGGTAGTCCGCTGGCCAACTGAAGCACAAGACGAGAGTCCGGTACCGGTTGATCAACGTCCTTCAATTGTTCACCAATTTCTTTGAGTTTGGAACAATATTCAGCCACAGAGGAACAAGCTGATAACTTATGGTTTGTGAAAGCATGTTCCAATGTTGCTGCTCTTGACCCTTTGTTGTTGAGAAACACACCTTGAAGACGAACCCAAGCGGCTCTAGCGGTGGACTCGGATTCAAGGATACGAACTAGTAGGTCATCGGACAATGTTCCGTAGATCCATTGTAATACGATGGAGTCAATCTTGGCCCAAGCGGCGTATTCCGGGTCTGTCGATGCAGGCGGGTCTGTACCATCGATATGATGCAACACTTCATAGCCTTTTGCATGAAGCATGAAGAGTTTCACCCACGATGTGTAAGTAACTTTGGTTCCGTCGAGGACTCGAACTTTGTGTTGTATATTGGTGACGGTGTACACAGGATGAAGGGGTTTGGCCGTAGCCGAGTCGCCGGAGGAGGAGGTTTTGTCATCCTGTGTTTTGCCGTCGGGTGTTTTGACGTCGTCGCCAGCCATGGCGAGTCAGATTGAATCGGACCGGAAAAAAAGGGAAAGGAATTAGGGGAGATGCGTTATGGCTCTGATACCATAAACGCTTGTGAATGTTTTCTGTATATTGCATAAAGATACAATCCCATTATATAGGGAGATACAAGCCTGAATACAAGGAAAGATATATCTCCTAAATAAAATACAATCAAGGACTAAATATAAACTATACAATATATATCGCTAATAGTTTCTTTTTAATTATGTAAGGTTCAAATATAATGTAGAATTGCGATTTAAATTCCTCCTATGAAGTCTTAGATAAAAGAGTTTTGATCCTCCTCAACGCTAGAGCATGGGAATCTTTTACTTTGGACTAGGGTTGAATTAGGGTTAATTTTAAATCACAATGGGACTAAGTCTTTTCCTTATGCAAGGCGGGTACCGCCATTTCTAATGGTGACGGGTTTTATGAGTTATAAGGTTGTAAGTGAATGTAAGAAAGCATTAATATTTTTGTCGGTATGTGGTAAGCCTTCACCATTGAATTAGCGACGAGTCAGAAAGGATGCATGAAAAAGTAAGCTCATCACCACTAGGAATGGTAATAGGCTCTAAAAAGTAAACCTGTCCTCACTAGGAATGGGGATGAGAGCTGAAAAGCAAACTCATTGCCACTAGGCATGGTGAGGAGTTATGAAAAACTAACCTCCTTGCCACTAGGAAAGGTGACGAGTCAGTGAGCTACCACTTGTATTTACAACTCAAGCATAACTATATTTTTTTGAAGCTCATCGCCAGTGCTAATGACAGTGACCCCTTTTGTATAAGAAAAAAAAGCTGCCTCTTATGATTTAAGCCCCATAAATCACCTTATTTATGCAAAACAAATTCATAGCTACGTGGCGATCCACAAAAAATCATAAAGTAGAATTGATAAGTGTTAACCATAGTTACTTGCCAACTTTATAGGCCGAGGCATACACCTTGGACATGAGAAAGTGAATACATGAGAACCCAACAGAACCATTGTAGGTGTTTAGCCTAATTTAAAAAAGGGAGGATCACCATTCGTTACATTCCGAATGGATTGACTAATAAGACTCCCACATTGAGACGAAAAACATTCCACTTACTCGACATGTCATTTAGCTCCATTGATCTATTCATTCAGGCTAATTTTTTTTTTCCAATTCTAAGCCATTGAGTTAGACAAATCATTATTTACTAAAATAGTTCAGAAGTGTGTTGGATTATTAATATAAACCCGTTGATTGATATCAAGGTATTTGTCGCGGTTTAATGTGCTTACCAATATGGTTTTAAGTGTTTAATCATGAAAAATCAGTTTACTTTCAGAAGTGTCTGATTTGTAGTTATCCAGAGCTTAACAAAGGCTTTTCGAGAGCTAAAGGAGAGTTTGGAAGCACATGGATGGCATGGGAATTGATCAAATGAAGAAACAGAAGAAAGTTGGTCTAGGGTGCACATTACGTTCCCTAGGGCGCACTGTGCGCCCTCAACAGTGCAACAAGGGTGCTACTTAGGGTGGACATAGGACGAAAACCCAAGAAGAAATACAGGGTAGGGCACACATTATGCCCTATGGGGCACAATGTATGTCTTATGTCGACCAGCTTCGCAAAGTTAGGGTTTTCCACCCTAAAGAAACCTAACCTACCCCAAACAAATTTTGTTCACCTCCAATCAATTTTTCAGCATCCCAAAGGCAAAATTACGACGTTCCAACATCTTTGAAGCACACCGGTTCATGATCTCAAGATTTCCAACAACCACCAATGAAGATTCTATCATGCCGATGAGCGACTAATTCTCTTGTAACTTCCTCTGAGTGAACAATTTGTTTAGGGTAACATTAAAACTTTGTTTAGTTATGTTTTTGGATGTGTTCCTTATTAGATAATGTGGAACAACTTGTGTTTGGTTGATTTAAATGATTTTTTTATGTTCTAGTTATTTGTCTTTTATCATTCGCATTAGCTTTCCTTACATCCTAAGCGGATTGGTAACTAGGGAGTGGGGTATTTGGCATCTATAATTTAGTAATTGGATTGTACGAGTTAGTATTAAAAACATGTCTTCAATTATCATTTCAACCGATTAACCCTAATACCATGTCTATGTGATCATATCCAATTAACCAAATGAGTTTTGTGTGAACCCTATAACCCGAGTCCCAGAGGGGGTTGCTTTCTTAAAACTGATAACTTTCCTAATCAAGTTCGTTGCTTTGCAATCAAGTTTCTCAAATCAACTCATAAACTGGATTTGCTTCAGTACTTTGATAATTTGCAAAACATTTTCCATGAGGGGAGGACCTTACTAACTTTGCTTACGGTTTCGACCAATAATATATAACATATATCTGAGAAGATAAAAAAAGAGCTAATAGCCAGCTGCGGGTGCTAGCTGATACGCAGTTGGCTAACACTGTTACACAAGTTGATAAATGTTATAGATATACTTAGGTTGACGGGTTTGACCCTGTAAATTGAAAACCGAAGTTCAAGGTTTTTTTAACAATTTATATCACTCCTAAATGCCACACAATGAAATAGTATTTGTAGGTGCTTAATTAGGTTGGCTCAAGGTCCTGTTTCCGACAACCTGTTATTCACCTAAGGAGCTGTTACTTTGGGTTGGAAGGCGCTGGGTTTGAAAGTGAAGGGGTATGGTCCCAGATCTCGCGTCAGCATCGACCGCGAGTGACCATTACCCTTATCAAAACCCCCACCAGTTAACAACCTACTTGTGCCCATGCGAGAACGCATCGACACAAGGGGTGAATCCAATCTATCTAGTAACGAAGGAGGACTTACATGGAACATGAGAACGGTAGAGTGATGCGACATAGCATCACATCTGGTGTATGAAAACGGAAGTATTCACAGCGATGCGGCCTCGCACCGCGTCCAGTGAACACTTCTATCAATACAAGGAAGCTGGATAACAGCAACAGTCACCACAGGCGACGACGCGGCCAGCACCGCATCTCGCGTATTTCTTGATCACTAGCAAGAGACGCGATAACATCAGATGTTACCGTAGACAGCGATGCGGCTAGCACCGCATCCTATACGCTCAACAAGTGGGGCTGACACCACAGTGCAAGTGGAACCAATGGCAGTCACCTGTCAGATCTACGGAAGCGACAGACTGACGTGGCGTCGTCTCAACGGCCGACATGCCTGACACACCTGCAAAGGTGCAGCATGCCGTCAGTCTATCCATCCACCTCCTCCTTCACTCCTCGGCTATAAATACCAACCCCAAACCAGGTTTGAGGTATCTCTTCACAACTCTCTCACTACTACTACTATCTTACTTTGCTTCCCAAGCAAACTACTGATTCTCACGCCGGAGAGTGGTAACAAGGAGCACCCCCCACCCCATCCTCCTTGTTACGAGTCACGGTTTGTTTCCTTGTGCAGGAGATCAACCCACCGGTGATCCAGCCAGCGATCCTCGAGAGGAAGGGATTAACCCTTCTTGACGAGACCAATGAGTTAACCCTGCCCGATTAACCATTGTTTTATCAGAAAGGTTGGAAGAAAGCGGTTGAGATGGTTTGCTCTGCCACCATGTGGAAGATATGGAAAACTAGAAACCACAATGTACAACAAGGCATACATACTTATTACCAGAGTGAAGACATTAAAAAGGAGTCGTTTTCGTGGATTACTAATAGGTCCCGACTTCTCAATATTACATGAGAGAAACGATGTAATTTTCCTTGCATTGGTGTAACTTTACTAGATTTGTATGTTTTTCTTAGGATTCCTAGTTTCTTACTGACCGTCTCTAGTGTAATTATATAATATATCGTTTGCCTTTAAAAAAATAAAAGTTACTTACATGTAAATTTTCAGATGTAACAACAAAGTTTATAATTGAAAGGTCAACTAGACCAACGACAAAATATATTTTTACAAGTCAACTCGACCAACATAGGACAGAGTGTACATGAATAAGTCAACTACACAAACATAGGTGTATGTATCCATAATTTAGTTAAGAATATACTAACATGTATAGAATAGATCCCAGCTAATGTTGTATATATCGAATAGCATATCATCGTCCACTTTGTCTCAACCATCATCAGCCACCGGAGAATTCAAAATGAGGATTTTAGTGAACATTGTCACCACCTTTCTCCTCCTCCTCCTCTTCCTTTTCGCTTCTCCGTCCACTGCGGATATCAAATCAATCAAAATCCAATCCGATAACCGGCCTATGATCCTCTTCCAGAAATTTGGATTCACTGAAACCGGTAACATCACCGTCACTGTCTCCTCCGTGTCCATCATCAACTCCATAGTATGGCCAACTGATCCCACAATGCTAGGTTTCTTCCTTACCTCGGATCAAACTCTGATCCAACTCCTGCTTGAAGCTCAACAAAACCCTGGTATGTGCATTGTGGATTCCAACTACATTACACTTCTTTTTACTTTCCAACATCTCTCTCCCCCACCTCAGTCATCGTTCAACAAATCGTACCCTCTGATGTTCCCCGGTGAATATTCGCTCTTCTTCGCAAACTGCAACCCCGAATCACCTGTCACTATGGACGTCCGCATAGAGATGTTCAACACTGATGATGGAGCTACCAACAACTATCTATCAGTTGGGCTAACGCAGCTCCCGTCTCTTTACTTCATTTTCTCCCTCATTTATTTGTGCTTTTTAGGGTTTTGGATCTTTCTGTGCTTTAATAATCAACGATGTGTTCATCGGGTTCATTTGTTAATGGGTGCGTTGCTTGTTACAAAGGCGCTTAGCTTGTTCTGTGCCACCGCGGAGAAACATTATGTCAAGGTTACAGGTATATAACGAAAACCGTGTGAGATATTATGTATTACTGATAAACTATTTATATGAGCAAATTAATAGAGATAAACTATATAGTTATAGCGGTCAGGCTGTGCTATATGATATAGCGGTAATTTTTATATCATGTATAATTTATATATTTTAAGTTATGAATATATATTTGAAAATATTAATAGTAATATCAAAATTCATAGTAATTAATATCATGCAAAATATTAGGAACCACCAACGAATTAGAATTTAGGAAGTGGAAATCCAACGATTTCTCGATTTAGGTTTAATTTTGTTGACTGATGAAGAACCAGCATCCATCGAATGAAGACTTTAGGTCTCGATTTAGGTTTAATTTTGGGTTTGGGCCTTTAGTTTTGGGTTTATTTCAAACAAAAGTTGATTAATATGGGCGTTTGGGCTTCAATAAACAAAACCCGCCAAAAGTAGTGCTACGACCGCTATACGGGTTTTTGAATAGTGGTCAAATAGCGTCCTTTAGCCCGCTAATAGCGGAACTGCTATAAGGGACCGCTATTTGAACTATTATGAGATCGTATGTCCACTAAGCGCTATAGCACCGCTATAACACGCTATTGACTGCATAGGAGATAAATAGAAAAATCTTCTAATCAAATTATACTTTTAAATTATGATAATGATATATAAAAGTAAATCTAATAATATACTCTCTCTATTCTCTCTAATAACAGGTACTCCTCATGGATGGAATGTTTTGTTTTACATACCTCAGTTCATCAATAGTGTACTTTTGTTTACTGTGATCGTCTTGATCGGTGCTGGATGGCCGTATCTGAAACCGGTCTTACTGGTAAAGGAAAAATTGGTTTTGATGATTGTGATCACACTTCGGGTTGTGGCTAATGTAGCGTCCATAGTGATAGACGAAACTGGCCCTTTTTACAAAGACTGGATGACATGGAATCAAGTGTTTTTGTTTGCGGACACCATCTGTTGTTGTGCTATCATTATCCTGATTGGGTGGTCGTTTAGGTCATTTTCAAGAACTGATGGGAATGCTGCTAGGAATTTGAAACCACTAAGCCTTTTTTATCGCTTGGTTGTAAATTATGTGTCCTTCACAAGGATTGGTGTTTTTGTACTTAAAACGGCTGTAGCTTATGAGCAGCAGTGGGTGTGTGCTGCAGCAGATGAAGTAGTCAGCCTTGTGTTCTGTTTGGTGATGTTTCACATGTTCAGGCCGGTTGAGGGAAATGACTACTTTGTTGTGGATGATGAAGGGGAACATGAAGAAGCAGTCGAGATGGTTAAGGGATGAAGTTTGAAATTGCATGCTGATATATCAAGATCCTAACATGTGTTCTATTTTTAATTCTAATTTTGGTTTTTTTTTTTTTTTTTTCATTCTCTCTATGTGTTACGAAGATTAAAGATCAAATATAATAGACATTTCTAAAAATATACAAAGCAGTTATTAGCACTTTGATATCCAAATATTGTTTGAAATTCGCTCGTTATGGCGGGAATTCGACCAGTTTCCGTTCATTATGGTGTTGCTTACTGTTTGTTTGATTTCTGATGTGTTTTTTTTCCCGAAATAGCTTTAAATAATGAACAAAGACGATTACAGACTAATGGCAGGTAGACGAGCAACAAGTTGCGCCGCTACCCCCCTCTGAATAGCAAACCCTACCCTGCTAAACACAAAATTCTGCCCCTTAACATGCGCGGTGTTACTGCTTACCACCTGCTGAACCCGCTTGAGGAACCGCACCGCGTCAGGGGCGAGAGCGCCAAAAGTATCGAAAGCGAATGGGGTGAACACGTGCTGATTCTCGATGCAAGCTTTCTCATGCTTAGCCACTTTGGCCGCCTCTGCCTTAGTTATTGCTTGACCCGCCACAAACCCGTGGTCCCTTAGCCCAACGAGGGGGGACACACCTGTCAAATCAACACACGCGTGTTTTCCTCCTTCCCATCCAAAAACAAGAATGTCAGCGGGCCGTAGGGTAGATCTCCCTTCTAATGGATCGGTCAAGAAGTTCACCGGAGCTTCCTTTTTCGCCGAGATCCCTGCCCGCTTAAGGACATCATAAAGCACATCACGAACTAAATCGTGTCGATATTTAAATCCTGGTAATTCTTTGCAATGGATTGCATGCTCCCCAAAAGTATCCAAGCAAGACTTCCGACATACAGGACATGGGTCATCAACCGGGAAAAGCGGTACCATCAGCCGGTACTTGAGGATAGCCCGGTATTCCACAGCCGACATACATTGCCCTAAACCTTCAATGGGAACAACAGACAGGAAATCCTGAGCATGGGGGGCTTGCAAACACTCAAACACGGCTCGCTGCCGCGGAGACAAAGCAAACTTCTCTTCAACTGTCTTAACGATTTCGCCATATAAGGCATTCGCCAGAATTTTCTGGGCTTTAATGGGGGCGGTGTCTTTAATGTAGAAACCGCCTAGATAAAGATCGGGAACAGAACTATGCAGGTTGTCCAACGCACCCGTGTAATCAGAGTCCAATAACCCACCACCACATTCACGAAGGATGTGGTCTTGAAGAACCCAAGATTGGGCTCTTGAAGCCACAAAAGCATAGGAAGAGGCATCCTCAGCTGAGCAAATCCCAAGCCCCCCAAAACGGGTCGGGAGGGAAGCTAACCTCCATTGTAGGTCCCCGAAAAAGGCACCCACACAAACAACAATGTTCTCGATCGCATTCCGAAGCCCCTTGTCAAAAACAGAGACGGCTTCCCCAACAAAAGAAGGCTGACACGTCCTTAGCCCAAACAGCAGTTTAGCAACCCCCATACACGAACGAAGCAGGAGGAGTTCGCTCTGAGGGTCCCGAAGACGTTTGAGACATCCCATCAACTCAACCGCACATTTAGCTCTTTTAAGGGCCAAACCACTAATAAACTCCTCATCTCTGCTGACAGCACCACCCAAGAGTTTCACACCATGCACCGGCCTACCAATCTCCCGTGGAAATTTTGTTTGTATATATGTTTGTATTAGATTATGATTACGTACGGTTGAACCATCTCTATAAATTGCTTAGTTTACCTGATATTATTGATGAAATTTTGTTTTTCAATCTAGAAAGTGGCTAATTCTAAAATTATTGGCCTGATGTTGAGAGTGAGAGCTATAAGTTTTAGCCAGTGTTTGGTCATTCTAGCTTTGGAAAATAGGTGGTAGTGATGGCGGTGGTGGTTGCCTGTGGGTGGTGGTAGTGATGACGGTGGTGGTTATTGGTGGGTGGTGATTAAATGGGGAAGAAAAAGTGGTGAGATTACCATTTTGCCCTCAGTCAAACGGTCAAACTGACGATGACGATAGGGTTGCAAATTGCAATGAATGGACAATACGGGTGTGTTGTACAAAAGGTGTTTGTAAGTGTGAGGCAAATTAAAAAGTGACTCAAAGCATAGGGAGACAAATTATAATTAACTCAAAAAATAAAGATAGAACACAATATTCTAAGGTTTTGGACCATTGTGTCTTTCTATTGGGTTTTGGTCCTCACATTTTTTACTAAGGTTTTTATACATTGTGTTATTATCAAACTTATAACATAGTATTAATTTGGATTATGTTCATTGCATTTTGTGAGAACCTATAACACAATAAATGACACAATGAAGATGATGTTATATTTGGGTATTCTGTACATTGTATTATAGGTTCTGGTAATTGTGTTTATTCTGCTATTTGTGTTTTAATCTGTTCAATTGTGTATTAGTCTGTTTTCCATTGTGTTTTAGTCTGTTGTCCATTGTGTTTTATATTTGCTCTTACTAATTGTGTCTTTTATTTGTCGTCATCAGTTGTGTTTTTAGTCTACTTTCCATTGTGTTTTTAGTTTGATACTCATTGTGTTTTAAGTTATGTCCATTGTGTCTTTTATCTGTTGTCATCAATTGTGTTTATAGTATACTTTCCACTGTGTTTTTAGTTTGATACTCATTGTGTTTTACGTTATGTCCATCGTGTCTTTTATCTGTTTTTATCGATTGTGTTTTTGGTCTACTTTCCATTGTGTTTTTAGTTTGAGACTCATTGTGTAATACACAACTGGGTTTTCTCATTATGTTTTACTTTATGTCCATTGTGTAATACGCAACTGGGTTTTCGAATTCTTTTTCTAAATATAACAATATGGTACTCATATTAAAGATAAAAAGACGCTCGATTTTATGGTATATTTTTTTTAAAAAAAATATCGTATAAAAAAAATTATGGACGTTTAAAAAGTAGGGGGAAAATAGCATGTGACTTGCATATGCATAATCTGTTTATTTTCTTTGACAAAATTACCATTCCCACTTGATTTCTTTTGGAACATTTGTCACTCTATAATGACTTCTTACACTTTTTATTTTTAGAGCATTCACATCCATTCCACCGTATTTTGACCCTAAATTACACTAAAAAATACTAAATTTTCTCTCTCCTTTTCAATTAAATAATATTATTTTATACCTTTATCATTACCTTTTCTTTCTACTCCATTCCTAACCACTTTCAAAATATATTAAAAAATTATAGGGGGTTAACAGTATCCCCTCAAATGTACAGATGAACAGTAACATTTTCTCTCTACTCCACTCACAACCACTTTTTATATTCTTTATATTATAAAAACCGCACACAGAGAATTTGATGGAATGGATGTGAATGCTCTTATACCCCTTGGTAGAATAACTCACTCCTTAGGAGGAGATATTTAAGAGGAGATTAGCAAACGGAACTTAATGAAACCTGTCAATCAGTACCGGCTTAGCGAAACTTCTCGTGTATCCAAATTTCAATTCTTGCCTCGCGCCTCGACTGTAATTAAAATGAAAGGCCCCAGGTGTAGGGGTGTTCAAAAAACTCGTGGCTCGTGGCTCGCTCGAAACTCGCTCGAAAAAAGCTCGAAGAAAGCTCGGCTCGAAATTGGCTCGGTTGTAAACGAGCCAGCTCGGCTCGGCTCGATTTATAAACGAGCCGAGCTCGAGCTTGGTCTGGCTCGGCTCGTGAGCTCGTGAGCTGGCTCGATAAGGTTTACATCCTTCATTTTTTTGTCCCACATCGCTTAGAAAACAAACACTAAGAGTGTATCACCCCTATAAAAGAAGGTAATCTCAAGGAGAAAGTGAATTAACTATTTAAACTTGCATATTTAGCCATATGGTTAAATTAAATGGCCATTATAGCCCTTAGGCTATGAAGAAATACATTTTTAAGGGCTTTTTAAGTAATAATTTTGCGATTTTTTGTTAGTTCGAGGTAGATCGAGCCGAGCCGAGCTAGCTCGAATTCTAATCGAGCCGAGCTCGAGCCTCAAATCTCAGCTCGATTTAAAATTCGAGCTCGAGCCGAGCCAGCTCGAATCGAGTTCGAGCCGAGCTCGAGCTGGGTCTAGCTCGGCTCGACTCGGCTCGTTTACAGCCCTACCCAGGTGTGTCGTGCGTTTTGTTTTCCTTCAATAATTTTGTTTTGTTTATTGCTATTATAAGTATTGTCTTACACTACAATTTTGTTTATATACATAGTAGGTTAGAAACTAGTTTATTAGAGTGGTTGAATAAAGGAAATATAATTAGTTAGTAATAAAATTTGGAATTATAAAATCATATTTTGAGAGATAAATTATGACTGAACAAGTGTAATAAGAGAAGTGGTAAAACAAATATTGAGTTCATGTAATTGTAACATGAGACACAACCAATTACTTATATATATTAGTTATAAATATTCATGTTCATATTTTGAGAGCCCCTGTTAGTTGCATATGGGAATCGGAATTTTCAGGACCAACATTGAGAACAAACTATCGCGTTGGGCGATGTTTTGTGGTAACATGAAGGTTGGTGGTTGATTGTGGAGTTTGGTTTTATTTTATATTTGATTGGTTAGTTTTTTTAGACGCCCACTTTCATTCCGTACATTTTTTAGGCTTGCTCCCTCTACTGACGTGACAGCTAGATGTCGCTCAACGCCCTCCCATCAACCCCTTCACTCTTAGAAACAAAAAATATTAAGAAGTATTGGTTTCAAATTTCAGATAAGGATTAAAAAAGTTGTCTTACAATAATAATGATAAACATAATAATAAGCCAACTAATGACAAAGTATACAATTGAAAAGTCAACTAGACCAACGTAAGTCAACTATACCAAAATAACGACCAAGTATTATTTCCATAAGTCAACTAGACGAACATGACGACAGAGTACACATACATAAGTCAATTATTCCAAAATAACGTCCATAAACTTGACCAACACGTATAGATCCCAGCTAATCTTGTATATATCGATTAGCATATCATAGTCCACTTTGTCTTAACCATCATCAACCAACCAGCAGGTTTAAGAATGAAGGTTTTCGGGACAACTGTCATCTCCGTTCTTCTCCTCTTTCTTTTCATTGATCCGTCCACCGCGGCGATCAAATCTATCAAGATCCAATCCGATAACCGATCTTTGATCCTCTTGGGGAAGTTCAGATTCACACGTTATGGTAACCTCTCCATATCGATCTCCAACTTGTCGGTCAGTGATCCAGTGGCATCCCTATATGATCCTTCAGTCATTGGTTTCTTCCTTCTCTCGGATGAAACACTGATCGAACTTGTGTTTGCGCGTCAACGAAACCCCAATTTCTGCGTCTGGGATACCCACTTAGTCTCTTACCTGTTCACTCTCCGAGATATCTCTAATCCTCAGTCTTCCTTGTTGGTTACAGGCCCCTCACCACACACTACACTCACGTATGTATGTATGAACCGGAAGAAACTTGCTACTTTATATTGATGAAAATTATGGGGTACAAAAACTGAACTCTATCTTACCCTATTTATAATAAAGAAAACAAACAAAAAAACACATGCCAAATTAAATCACAACAACCCACTCCAACGTTCCACTTGCATGAAACTCGGTCAAAACTTGACCATTTCTCCTTTGCATGCAGCTTCTAAATCATGGGTATATTCCTTTTGTTCAATATTAGCACATGCATAAATAAGTAACCCGGACCACCCATTCGAACAAACCATGATCCGTAAACGAACCGTTTTCCTTATTGGTTAGACCCGGTTCAGCTCCAACCCGTTGACACGTACCCGACCCATCAAGATTTTCCAACATTCCTTTCACAAATCATACTCTATGACCTTCTCTGATGAGTATGCGCTCTTCTATGCCAACTGCAACACCCGATCGCTCGTCACCATGGACGTCCACACAGAGATGTACAACATTGATGAGGGAGCAACCAAAGACTATCTATCAGCCGGGCTAACGCAGCTCCCGTCTCTTTACTTCATTTTCTCCCTCATGTATCTGTGCTTTTTAGGGTTTTGGATCTCTTTGTGCTTTAATAATCAACGATGTGTTCACCGGGTGCATTTGTTAATGGGTGTGTCACTTACTATGCAAACGCTTAGCTTGTTTTGTGCAGCCGAGGAGAACCATTATGTGAAGGTTACTGGTACTCCTCATGGGTGGAATGTTTTGTTTTGGATATTTCAGTTCATCAATAGTGTACTTTTGTTCACTCTGATCGTCTTGATTGGGGCCGGATTGCCTTATTTGAAACCGGTGTTGCATGCAAGGGAAAAGATAGTTTTGATGATCGTGATCACACTGAAGGTTTTGGTTAATGTAGCTTCGATAATGATGGATGAAACCAGCCCTTATAATAAAGACTGGATGACTTGGAGAGAAGTGTATATGTGGTCGGACACCATCAGTTATAGTGTTATCATCTTACCCGTTGGGTGGTCGATTAGGTTGTTGACGGAGCATTCTAAGATTGATGAGAAATCTCATAGAAATTTGACTCTATATGTTCGGTTCTTTCACTTGGTTTTCTGTTATTTTTTTTTCGCAAGAGTTGGTGTTATTGTACTTATGGACATTTACCAATGGGTGTCTAGGGTAGTAGAGGAAGTAGCCAGTCTTGTGTTGTATTTGGGGATGTGTTACTTATTCAGGCCAGCTGAGAAAAGCGAGCTAGTACATTGTTCTTAACGATGAAGAAGCAGCCAAGATGGCTAAGGGATGAAGAATTTGAGCTTTGAAGTTGCAATTTGCAAAATGTGTGATACATATATACTTGTACTTCGATATTATTATTTTTTTTTTTTTCGGAAAGGGGTATGGACCCTTGACCCGCTTCACTTGGGGTACTTTCTTAAACATCTTTCGCAAAGGGCTTGCCATAGGAGCGTCATCTTGGTCTTAAAACATATGTCATGTATAAGTTAGTTCTGAAGTGTAAGATGCCAAGAAACCGCCATGGCAATGTACCGTGAAAGATGTTCAAGAAAGCATCCACCTGTCATTTAAGGTGGCCATGTATAACCATTTATGAAAAAAAAAATCCTTGAACATTAAGTTATTTTGGTTTCTTTAAATATATATATATATATATATATATATATAGGGTGGAGTTATTGTAAAAAAGACCAAAAGTGTGAGAAAGGTAAGAAAGAATCTCAACCATTAGATTTAAATTAATTGAAAAGGGTAAGATTGTAAATTCATTAACAAATTCAAATATGGTAATCATTGATTTAAGGATTTGGAGAAAGAAAATCCTTGATTTAAGGAATATAACCGTCCATAACATCATTCATTTTAATTTTTTTTGCATCATTCACAGAATCATAGCCATGTTCATGACATGGTGTTTTAAAAAATTCATAGTTCAGTGCATGGTGTTTTTACGAAAATAATATAACACCATTCAGTAAACAAAAATATAACACCATTCAGTACACAAAATAACACTATTCAGTACAAGATATAACACCATTCAGTAAACAAAAAAATAACACCATTCAGAAACAAGATAACACCATTCAGAAACAAAATAACACCATTCAGAAACAAAAAAAACCATCCAGTAAACAAAAAATAACATCATTCAATAAACAATATAACACCATTCAGTCAATAATATAACACCATTCAGTAAATAAATATAACACCATTCAGAAAAAGAAAATAACGCCATTCAGAAACAAAATAACACCATTCAGAAACAAAATAACATCATTCAGAAAAAGAAAATAACACCATTCAGAAAAAGAAAAAGAAAATATAACACCATTCAGAAAAAGAAAATAACACCATTCAGAAACAAAATAACACCATTCAGAAAAGAAAATAAGACTATTCAGAAAAGAAAATAAACACCATGACTGAAAGAAAAATAACACCTCTGTATCATCTTCTCCACTTCCGGCACCGTTCGATGTAGAGAGAGAGATCACACGACCACCACCACTGCCATCCATCATCTCCGACATTCTCCGAATCGTTCATCTGCTTCGCTCGCACCACCACCACCGCCGCTGCCGCTCGTACCACCACCGCCGCCGCTGCCGCTGTCGTGTTTGATCTTCTGATTTCCGATTAACAAATAAACTCGTTAATATAATCATAGAGATCTTTGAACGTATCTTCCGATTTCCGATTAACAAACAAACTCGTTAATATAATCATTCCGATTTCCGAATGGCCGCTGTCATGATTATGAGAGAGATCTTTGATCGTAGATGGAGATCAACTGGAGAGAGAGAGAGAGATTGTAGGGATTATGATTTACAGTTTCCATTTTTTGAATGGATATAAAGACTTTATTACCCCTAGAATTTTCAATTCAGTACAAAAAATAAATCAAATTTTACAATATGGTCCCTATTAATCTCAACCATTAGATAATGGTATAGATTCTTTCTTACCTTTCTCACACTTTAGGCCTTTTTTACAGGATCCTCTACCTATATATATATATATATATATATATATATATATATATATATATATATATATATATATATATATATATAGGGTTAGGATCGTGTGAGAAGCACTAGGCTAATTGAGAAACTTGAGAAGCATTCTGGACCACACATTTACCTTAAGCTTTTCGTAATATACACATATGTATAGTTTAAAATAGACTATATACATATATGTATATAGTTGATTTTAAACTATACATATGTGTATATTACGAAATGCTTAGGAAAATGTGTGGTCCAGAATGCTTCTCAAGTTTCTCAAATAGGGTGGACTTCTCTTAGGATCCCTACCCTATATATATATATGTATAGTTATATATATATATATATATATATATATATATATATATATATATATATATATCATCTCACTTCGTTTCATTTTTCATTAAATTGAGCATAGAGCTGGGAATTTAAAGAATGGTGCATTAAATCATCATCATCATCATCATCATGCTCATTATATCCCATCAATAGCAAAGATAAGGTAGGGGTAAAATGTAGATAGTCTTACCCCTACTTCGTAGGAATAGAGACTGTTTCCAGAGAGACCCCCAGCTCGGTAGTAATTTTGCATCAAGCCTTGGACATAAGACACATAACACTCAGCAATTGGGACAAAAGCCGATTAGCGCATGTACCCCATTGTCTTTCGCCTATCAACACCACCACATGATGCATGATTAACCGTCCCTCGCTTTTTAACGTTTTTTTCACGAAATTAGTAAAATAACGTTAAAATTAGTGCACCTTCTGTAACTAAAACCATTTTAAAATAAATTTAAGAATTTTGATACTCTTATATAGAAAATTCCAGTTTTATACAACTGTTGAATGTTTTGATAAATATGCAACTTTCTTGGTTGGAAGAATATTCTTATAAATTATTTAGGAAAATTGGTTTTTAATAAACCAACCTTTGCCCCATTGGTAAATAATAATCCAACCTACAAAATTGGTATATAATAATCCTACCTATCAACATGTTGGTACTCAATGAACTTCTGTTAGTTTTTTTTAACAGAAGTTAGTTTTTAAGTTTTATTTATTACACAAACAGACCCTGTAGTTGTAATTTACTAGTTTTAACTATGAGTTAATAGCCAAAATGGTCCCTGAGGTTTGCTCTCTCTCCGAACACCCTTCTTTCTCTTCTCTCTCTCTCTCATCTCTGTCGAACACCACCACCACTACCACCACCACCGCACCGCCACCACCCCCACCGCCACAACAATTGTTACCTGCAATAGTCTGACTATAGCAGAGAATGTACAACTAAATCAAACATTAACATGTAAAATTTACCCTAATATTAAAATTTTGATATAGAAAATTACAGCATGAAGTTAGATATTATGTTCCTCGATTCATTACAAATTAGGTTAATAGTTTCATTAAAATCAGTCTAAACCTAAAGGATTTCATGAAATAAAACACAAAAACTCGAAGATTAGGTTAAGTATTTACCTGATGAGCGATGATTTGATTGATTTCAAACTGTTGTTACTGAATCTGCATCGAAATATCTTCACTGAGAAACGTATTCCGTTTTCGATTACCGTTTCGCACTGTTATATGATTTAAGCACCGGATTACCAGAATTAAGAGACAAACGTTGAACCGGTGAATCAATGACAACCGTGAACTAACAATTTACAGAGAATCGCCGATTTCGGTTCCTTATTCAGTTGCTTGGAAATCGAAAATCATTTACAATGTATCGCCGATTTCTGTTCGTGAGGAAGAATCCACTAGCGCCGGCGGTGCTGTGGCGGTGGTGGCGGTGGTGGCGGTGTGGTAGTGGTGGCGGTGGTGGCGGTGCGGTGGTGGTGGTGGTGGCGGTGCTGTGGCGGTGGTGGTGGTGGCGGTGCGGTGGTGGTGGTGGTGGTGTTCGACAGAGATGAGAGAGAGAAGAGAAAGAAGGGTGTTTGGAGAGAGAGCAAACCTCAGGGACCATTTTGGCTATTAACCCATAGTTAAAACTAGTAAATTACAACTACAGGGACTGTTTGTGTAATAAATAAAACTTAAAAACTAACTTCAGTTAAAAAAAAACTAACAGAAGTTCATTGAGTACCAACATGTTGATAGGTAGGATTATTATATACCAATTCTGTAGGTTGGATTATTATTTACCAATGGGGCAAAGGTTGGTTTATTAAAAACCAATTTTCCAATTATTTAATACAAACAACCTACACACAATAATATTGACTTTCTTGGGCAACATAACGCAAGTTTTTGTTTGTCAAACGCATTCTTTTAACATGCCTTAAAAATCGATAACTCACTATGAAAGCCTTTCAATTAAAGTGACTCACAATGGAAGCCTTTAAATTAAAGATTTTAAACAAAACCAACAAAGAGCAAATGGCACTAACGTAACTATAAGTTCAAACAGAGATTTTAAACAAAACTTCTTCAAAGACAAATTGAATCTACAAGCCTACAACTGAAGTTTTGTTTGATCACTGATGTGTGTAAAATGCAACATATAAAATACATCAAATAAGGCATAAAACTAACTCTTTTTAAGTACTAATGTTGAAAAAAGAGTGTTTTTGTCTTCCTTTTGTATTTTCAGGATTAAATGAGCTCAAATTCACAAAAGAAGCAAAAAGACAGCTAAACATAAATACAAGAAAAGGAACATAAGTGGATTGCCCGACCACTCAACAGCATCCTCCCAAGCAAAATAGAGAAGACAGAAGACTGAACACGCCCCGTGCTCAGCCAGCACGGGGCCGTTCCCAAGAAGCAGCAGAAAAGACAAACCTATAGAAGCTTCTATTGCCCACCACGGGGCCGTGTCCAGTGAACACGGGGGCGTGGCGAAAGTACAACAGGCGCATTAATTGTAATTGCGAATTACAATTAATGAAGAGAGAGAGTGTCAGACAGGCACGGGGGCGTGTCCAGCGGACACGGGGCCGTGCCCAGCCTTCTGTTCAGCCTATAAATAGGAGTGCTTGGTTTCATTGCAACTCATCCCTTGGCACACCACCTCTCTCACACTTCATCCACCACCCACCACCACCATAACACCATCATCCGCCACCATCATCCATTGTCCATCATAGAGTGTGTGAGTCGTCTCGGGATCCAAGATTGATCGTAAGGGTTCTTGACAATCAAGGCCATGTTTGCCTAAGTCTCTTACATCACTTGGTGAAGACAAGTGTTTAGTATAATACTTTTTATTTTTAATCTTTTGCACTTTTTATTTGGTTTTGTATTAATGACTTTAATAACTAGTTGCTTATGTTGAAGGTGATCTTTCCTTATCGTTTGTCCGTGGTGTCTTGGCATTATTTTACTGTCTATATAAAATAAAAGATTTTCACCATTCATATCTCCACGGTCTATATGGAGGTATGTTGGCTACCTGCACTAGTATAAAAGTGACCATTAGACGCGGTTAAAATAGTTTTTAGTCGCGGTTTTGAACCCCGACTTAAAATGTCGTGGCTAAAAATGTATTGTTTATCAGACGCGGTTCGTTAAACCCCGTCTTAAAATACACCACCGCGACTTAAAAATTGTTACTACTTTTTGGAAAATGTTTTTAGTCGGTGTTTTAAAGCGTGACTTAAAATCACTTTATAATTTTATATCAGCTTTTAGTCGGTGTTAGAGGAACCGCGACTTATAAGCAATTATGTAAAAAAATATGCAATTAAATTTTAAACAAATAAAAATAATAATTTGTAGTAAAAAATAAAAAAAAAACTGTAGTCCAAATTTCAAACAATCAATTCATATATATTCAACATAATAATCCGAACAAGCTCAAATCGACCCAATACACATTCAACCCGAAAGTTTACACGAGTAAAATAACAATCATTACTTAATCTATTCAAAACTATATTACTATCCATAAAAAAAACTACATTTAAACCAAGAAACACCCAGCCCGTTAAAAAAAAGGCATCTCCTTCCTTGTCTTTTCTATTTCTTCATCCGTAGCCTACTTCGTGTCTGCACCAAGTTTCGTTGGTGGCCGTCAATATCTTTAACATTGCTTTAAGCTCAACTCTTTTTTTCTTGCATGTTCCATTTCAATCTCTTTTCACATTTCATGATATATAATGAACACTGCATCAACTATCAACAAGACAAACAAAAAACGACTAAGTGAAATTTCTGTTTTGGAAGTAGTAAAAAAGCAAGTTAGTTATGAATCTATACATAACCAAAGCTAAAATGTAACTAGTAGTTAAATGGTATGGGGAAGTTTATAATCTGCACAAAATACATCATAATCATTTATGTGAAAATGATGCAAGTTCTTAATCTAATAAAATTCCCCAGGTCCATTTTTATACAAGGCATATTAGCTTGATTCTACTAGTGGGAAAGCCAAGATTTCTACAAAAGTATGCTTTATCATTTCAGATTTAAGATATTTTCTTTTACACTACCAAAAGATTGCAAAATATTCGTTTGATGATATATGGAGTCTTAACCCAAAGTCCCGAACAAACTAAGCCTTTTCTATATAATCTTAATCTTAATGTCAGATAGGCTACAACACACAATTACATAGTTGGCTAGCAAACAAAGAATAAAATTGGCCCATGACAGTATACCAAATAAAAGCTATCTATTAACCTATTCATGCAACCAACACATAATTCACACACATAAAACAATCTTAACTTGATATTACCTGAAGCTTCTCATGCTGATCAGTAAATAAGAGTTTTAATTGATGTGGATTTTTGCAACGTTGATTTGCTATCCCAATACATACAAATGTTCAAATAAGCACCTAAAGTTGTCAAGTGTTAGCAGCTGGTTGATTTCCCTTAAAGAGTTGTCCATTAAAGGTAGAAAAGACCTTCAAATCCTTTACGAGAATTTCAATAGCTTTTGCAAGGTCACTCCTGAGATCGAAAACTCAAATAAAATAAGATAAAAACTTACGTAGAAAATGAACTTGGCGAAGATATAAATAAACTATTTGACTTGCCTATCAAGGGCTTCCAGGTACTTGTGTTTCCTAGCATTATTCAAATGGGGTATCCCACTTAACTAATCAGATTTCATTGGTAGGCGTTAGGATCAATAACACCATCACAACTGCAAACAAATGAACTTCAATAGATCAAAACAACAAACAATGAACTAAAAAACACATGGAACAAAACCAAGCCATAAAAAAACTTACAAAACAGGCTTCAAAGTGAGGGTTTTTCAAAATCAGCAACCTTCTCTACCATCTTATTCATAACGATAGCAGACCACAACCATCTTATTCTAGAACAAAGACGTGGTGCTGGTTGAGGATTAGAGATATGGGTGGCTCAATCGAAATAAGAATCCAGAGCCCATTATGTGATTCAACTAAGGTTTCTAGTTTACCACTTATTTCCTTTAATATGACTTGTTTTAATGAAGCAACAATAATATAATCACATGATGGTACAATAACAGTAATAGAGTAGTTCACATTATCTGCTGATACTACTACTATTAGTAACATAAATCGTGTTGATATAACAAGTGAAAATATTAATAAATTAAATAGCAGAAACAAAAGAATACAGAGGTAGACTTAAACATACCACATAAATATATGATGTTTGTTATCTGACAGAAAAAGCAAAATGAAAACAATAAATGTATTCTACTTAAAAGCAAACTCTTTTCTAAAAGAGTAAATTGCCATTTTAGTCCCTTTGGTTTGGCCAATTTTGCCAGTTCAGTCCAAAGGTTTCATTTTTAACATCTGGATTCAAAAAGGTTTCATCGTTGCCATTTTGGTCCAACTGACTTAACTCCATCCATATCTGTTCAAGCTGCCAAGGGCATTTTTGTCATTTCATTTTTCCTGTTAAAGCAATTAAGAAAAAAGGTTAATAAAAGGAAAAATGAGAACAGAGGAACTTTGAAATCCCCACAAAAAAGCAATTTAAAAAAGCACCAACTTTGAAATCCCCACAAAAAAACCCCAACGCAAGTACAAATTGGAACAGAGGAACTAGATACAGGATAATAAGAAATTATTAAGATTCCAATCAAGCCATTAAATAAAAAAACAAAAACTAACAACAAGATTAAAAAAATCGGAATCGCATGTATCCACAAAACTGAAGCAAACAAAGATAATTTCTACATAGCAACAGAGGGGAATAGTATAGCAAAGTTAACCTATTTTTTGTGATCCATACCTTTTCGTCGCGTTTTGTTTTATTGACTATCGGGATTGCAGTCGGCGTCTCTGGCTTTGACTTGAAGATTCCTTCACGTCGGCATGACAGTGTACCCGCACAGCGATTGGGAAGATTGCCTTGCTCTCTGCTGGATCTTTGGTTTCAAAAAGAAAGGTCGTCATGTTTAATTTTGGGGTAGGTTTCAAAAGATAAAAGAAGTTTGGGATTTTGTGATGGGCGGGAAGAAATATATTTCAGGGTGAATCGTAATTGTGTTGGGCGGGAAGAAATAAACTTTAGGGTGGATCGATATTTTAGTATTGGGTATCGGTGCTAACGAGTCCCGAGTCCGATCTTAACTAAGCTTGAGTTCGAGCTCGATTAACTTATGAAAGTTTGAGCTTGAACTCAACACAATTCTAGTTTTTTTTTTTTTCAAAAGCTCCAGCTCGACTCCTAGATAGTTTTTCAAGCATGAGATTGGCGAGTTTATTATTTACTAATTATTTTATTTTAATTATAATTATTATTTCATATATAACTTAGTTTTTTTCATAATTTTATAAATAATAATTGTTTTTATCGGAGTACATATTCAATATATTAATTAAAAATTTATATTAATAGTGGGCTCGTTTAGGCTCGTGAGTCGGGTCGAACTCGATAAGTGAACCTCACCTGGATCGTTTACTTATCGGAGTACACATTTGAAGGTGACGTTACCCTCGGCTAAGTGGTTTGAGTCAGCAGAGATAGAATCCCAAGTAGCCGATTTAATGTATTAATAGTAGTTTACATATGAGGGGATCAAGCCATTCGCACCCGCCCCCATCCAATACCAGTGGGTATTAAAGGAGGTCCTAGTAAGCTTGACCCAGGTCCTTGCAGGATCTATACACTGAACAAGGCAAGAACCTTACCAAACCATTCCCTTAACCCCCGACCAGACAACCAACATATCTCTATTAGACCGTAGAGATATGAATGATGTAAATCTTTTACTTTATATAGACAGTAATGTAATGCCAAGACACCACGGACAAATGATAAAGAAGTTTCACCTTCAACATAAGAAACTAGTTATTAAAGTCATAAATACAAAACCAAATAAAAAGTGCGAAAAGATTAAAAATCAAAAGTAATACATTAAAGACTTGTCTTCACCAAGTGACATAAGAGACTTAGCCAAACATGGCCTTTGATTGACAAGAACTCTTACTATCAATCTTGGATCCCGAGACTACTACACACTCTAAAGGTGGATGATGGATGATCGTGGTGGGTGTTGGTGGTGTAGTGGTGGTGGAGTGGCGGCAAAGTGAGAGAGTAGTGGTTTGCCAAGGGATGCCTTTGAAGTGAACCAAGCACCCCTATTTATAGCCTGAACAGAAGCCCGGCCACGGCCCCGTGTCCAGCGGACACGCCCCCGTGGCCATCTCTTTCTCTTCCTTCATTAATTGCTTTTGTCAACATTGGGCTCAACAACGGCCCGTGTTCGCTAGGCACGGCCCCGTGAGCAGAAGCGTATCTGTACTACCAATATTTTGCAAGATTCTGCGAATCTTAGCGTTGACCACGCCCCGTGCTGAGTTGGGCACTCCCCTGTGGTGGGCGTAGAAGATTCCACAGCTTTGTCCTTTATTCTGATATCTGACCACGCCCCCGTGTCTAATGGGAATGGGTCGTGGTCAGCCTTCTGTTTCTTGTTTTTGCTCTTGGGGATGTTGTCGAAGGGTCAGGCATGTCACGTTTATTCATTTTCTTTGTATTTATGTTGGTTTTTGTTGTTTATTTGTTTCTTTTATCCGTTTAAGCTCATTTGGTCCTGTAAATTCAAAAGGAAGACAAAAACACATTTTTTTCCAACATTAGTACTAGAAAATGGTTAGTTTAATGCCTCATTTGATGTAATTTATATGTTGCATTTTGCACACATCATGTGTGTTTTATAGATTGTAGTTGTTTGTTTATCTAAAGAACCCTTTGATTAGTGAGTATTGAAGCAATCTGACAGGAGTTCATATTTGTAAGGTGTTTGGGATTGCCCAACTGAAACTGCTATCACATAGTCATTCACAGCACATCTGCACTTAACTCCACCGGGGCAGTTAACTCCGACAAGACTGCCTCCCGATGATCTCCCTACGGCAGCGACCAGATAGAGAGACGGAGAAAGAGACGAGATAGAGAGAGATAATGGGAGTGAGAGGATCAGACGACAATATGGAAGGTTGAACGGTGCTTCTCTAATGGTCGGAATATCGCCGGAGTGTCGGAATACGCTTCTCCGGTGGTTGGAATATCGCCAGAGTTTAATAAAAGAGGGGTTAAACGTGTCGTCTTAGGTAAAGCACAGAGGGTAATATTGAAGTTTACTATATAAATATGGGTAAGATTACAAAAATACCCTTTAGGTAATGTAACAGTTTTACCCCTTAGGGGGTAATATTGCAGCGTTTTTCAAGAGTATTTCCCCTAAATTCCTATTTTTTTTCTTAAATGTCATCTCATTAAAATGTATACATATCCTAAATGAGACTGAATATTCAAAAAGTTGTCATGAACGGAATAATCCAAAAATTTATCTCCATTAGATAAATTTTGGACATGTACGTATATTCTAAAGGGTTAACCTAAATGTATATGTATATCAATATGTAAATATAATATTTATACCTATTTAATATAGGTGTAAATATATATATATATATATATAATATTTATATACATTTAATAAAGAATAAATTATTTTTAAATAAAAATAATAATAAAAACTTTAACATAAACATAAATTGTTACTATACATCAAACATAGTGGTAAATGTAAAAAAGTTAAACTATAACAATAACAATAAAAAGTAAGTAAAAACACACAAAATACTGTGTAAAACAAAGTTTGATATTAAAAGATAGTTAACTTATAACAATTAAAAGCAACTAAAAACACATAACTACTAATTATACAATTAAATATCACATTAATATCATTATTAAAAAATGTAGAATTTTGGTGGAGATTGTGGCTGGATGATTTGTTTTGGATGCATTTTTGTCACGGTTTTATCATAACACTGTCTTAAAATATGTATAATTAACTTTAGTCGCGGTTTGTATAATAAGACGTAAAATTTACAAAAATTTAAGGGGTATCTTGTGAGGTTTGTGGAATGTGGGCATTGTGTGTATATTTTTAGACGGGGTTATGAAAATAACCGCGTCTAAAAACACATTTGAACCTCGTCTAATGCTTACTTTTGTACTAGTGCTGGTCGGGGGTTAAGGGAACAGTTTGGTAAGAGTCTTGCCCTTGTTCAGCGTTTAGAGGTCCTGCAAGGGACCTGGGTCAAATTTAGTAGGATCTCCTTCAATGCCCATAGGTATTGGATGGCGGGGATCCAAACTCTTTAACCCCCTCATAAGTTAACTACTATTAATACTGTAACCTGGCTATTTAGGACTGTATCCCTGCTGACTCAGACTACTTAGTCGAGGGTAACGTCACCGCCAAAATCGGGGCCTACCATAATTTGCATTAATAACTTAATTCATTATCTTCCAATAATCCAACCCTTTAGGATTGTATCCTTGCTGACTCAAACTACTGGGTTGAGGGTAACGTCGCCTTCAAAAGAGGGGCCTACTACAATAACTAAGATAATCTCTTAAACAAGTGCAAAAGTGCGAAAAGAATCAAAGGTTATACTAATACACGAGTCGGATCCAAGTGATTCATCTTGTCTACCAGTTTTTATTTTTATTTTTATTTTTCAGCATTTAGTTAGTTTTTATTTTCTTAGTTTAAAAAACCTTTTCTAACATTTTGATTTGATTAGACGTTGAGGATAAACCGGTACTAAAAGCTCTTGTGTCCTTGGACGACCTCGGTATCTTACCAACACTATACTACGTCCACGATGGGTGCACTTGCCCATATGTGTGTTTAGTGTTAGTAAATATCGTGTTTTATAAATTTAAAACTTGGCTAAAAGTGTAAAAAGGGCTTAAAATATACATCTAAATTATGTTACACTACACACGCATCAAATTTTTGGCGCCGTTGCCGGGGACACAAGGATTTTAAGAAAGTTAGGAATCAACGGCCTAATCATCTTTTTATTTTTCTTTTTAATTTTTTAGGATTTTCTTAGTTTTTCAGCTTCTGCAGAGCTCAGCACGGGCCGTGCCCGCTGAACACGCCCCCGTGCTCAATCTTTGGAACTGGCAATCCTGTTTTAAGTCAGACAGTAAGCTGAACACGGGGCCGTGCTCACTCAACACGCCCCCGTGCCCAAGATTCACTTGCTGAAAACAGAACCGTTAGATCCCGGCGGTTGGTAAATTCTGACATAAACATGAGTGATAGTAATTCTTTTTACTTTCGGCACTCTTATGGTACGTGGTGTCAATTATGTGGAGGCGAACATGAAGAAGTAAAATGTTACTTTCTAAATTATAGGCCCCACTACATAGACCCACCGATTCCTTATAACCTTAAGAGGGGCGAAAGTAAAAATAAGCACTATCTCTCCCTCGAATGCGCCCAGCCAGATATTCTAGGGGAAATGCTCCTTGACGAGTTATTTCAGCTAGAAGAGCTAATTCTAAATTGGTCAAAAGAGCTTAGGAAGGATTTTATTGATCCGCCCCAAGACGATGACCATGAAGAAATGTTGGGATCGCATTCCGACAACGTCGTTGCTCCCAAAAATACCTTCATTCCTAGCGAAGACTTGGACGGTAGTCGTCCCTGTGCCGATTGTACCGTGAAGGACTCTCCATCGACTTCGTTCGGTGCATACATAGACCTGAGCAATTCGGCATACACCTTCTTTAACGAGAGCCCGGAAAAGGGTTGGACTTGTCCACCTAGAATGAAAGTAGGAATTACCCTAACCGACAACCTCTTGCGTTCTCGCCTTAGTCTAGGACAATTAAGGTATCTCATGCACGTTGGGGTTGTCCCAACCAGTCAGGAGCCACCTGATACTACTAAGTTCCTTAAAATTTTTTGGCTAGACAAACTTCATAAAAACAGTCTCTCGACATGGGGCCGTGTCCAGCCAACACGCCTCCGTGCCCACCAAAAGATTCCCTTCTGATCCTTACATCAGAATACGGACAAACTGTGTCAGAATTCTATCTGCACAAGGGGCCGTGTCCACTGAACACGGGGCCGTGTCCAGGATGTTGTCGTTTTCTATAAATGCAGCCAAGAATTCTGCACATTTAGACCAGCTTGGGACAGAGATTTGAAGGAATCTTCTCTCAACTATCCTAGGTAAGTTCTAAAAGAAGGTTCCAACAACCCATCTTGTCCTTTCCTCTCTTAACCATTTCCTTCTTCTTCATCTTTCTCCAAGAACCTCCATTAAAGTTTGAATTTTTCAAGCTTTGTTGTAGGGGTTGATGAGTTTTGATCAGGGAATCTTAGTAAAAATATGTTTTATAACATTGTTTTAAGTTACTAATGTCTACAAAGACCCCACAAGTTCAGAAAATGACTTAAAACATCAAGTTTCCCTGGTCCAAAACTCTGCAGAAAGATGAACACGGGGCCGTGCTCATTGAGCACGGGGCCGTGTCCGGACTACTGTCTCAATAAATAAACTATCTTTAGTTTGTTTTTCGTAGAATGTCAAGTGAAAACAGAGAAACATCTTCCGTGCATTCATCAGACAACCGAAGAGGAAGGAGGCCCTCCATTGAAGCTACACTTGTGCATTATGTGATAGCATTAAGGGAGGCTCTCGACGAAATGACGTCAGTAGAGGAGGTCTTAATCGACCGTATTAACGATCTTACGGTGGGCCTCGAGAATAGCTTCCAAGAGATTAGCCTCTTACACCAGAGGTTAAATATTCTTGTGACACCCCCAACGGAACCGGTCCTCCCTCAACAGGATTGGAACTTGGCACTCGGAGTTAACAACCCTACTGGGTGGGATGACTTTCCGGCGGAACCTCCCATGGAGCACCAACAAGAGATCCTGGTGGAAATCGCAACTCCTCAAACTGACGCTAATGAGCCCTCTTTTCTCCTTCCAAGGGAGGTGGAGGAGTGGCTCGCCGACATATGAGGAAAACCACACCCGGAAGAAGGAGTTCTATAAGGCCATATCTAACCAAGACTACTAGCTTCTTGGAAACTTTGCTAACTAAAATAATGTGTAGGCTAGAACTCCATGGTTTAATGCTTCTTTATCTTCTTATTTAACTTAATATAAATTTAAGACTATGTAAGATCTCTCTATGGTTTTAATGGAATGATGGTTTTAAGGATTGGATGGTTCATAATAAATAAAACACACTCATGGTGGTAAAGGATGAAAAGGAAAACAAGAAACATGGCCCCATGCACAAGAACAAGGCAACCCGACATCAATTTCTCCGATACAGAAGGTTCAACACGGGCCGTATCCAACCAACACGGCCCCGTGCTGCACCCCCTGCAGAAAAATGCCCAGTTCAGGTAACTGGACACGGGCCGTGTTCACCAGACACGCCCCCGTGTCCAGGCTTCTGTTTCTTTTCTTTAATTTTCGTTACTGGCACCTGAACACGGGGTCGTGTCCGGTCCCCACGGGGCCGTGTCCAGACTGCCAGTAACATAAAATCTTTGCTTTTAACACCATTTTACACATCTAATCAACCTAAAAATTTATTTTTGGGACACATTGAGGACCATGTGTAATTTAAGTGTGGGGGGGATGCTAAAACCTTGAAATTTTGCAAGTCCTAAAAACAAGCCTTACACAAAACTCTATTGGAACCGCTAAACACCCCAAATTTTTTCAAAAATTCTCATTTTTTTTACTTGTCTAAAGTTTAAGTTAGGAATTCTAAGATTAATAAGGTTATATTTTTACAAATTTACAACCGAGAGCGTCGTGATAAAAAGAACCAACATAAGAAAATTATGAAACGGCATGACAAGCTTAGTTAAAATTTGATTATATATACTTGATCACATAGAAAAAACCCATTCCCACAAAAAGTGAGTTTTGAGCCTTTATTGAGCATACAAATTTACATCTTTAGACTAAATGCTCATTTTTCGTTTCTTGTGTGAATAGCCGCTTGGTTCTTACGACTCTAGAACTTGCCACGACGATTCATTCCCGGTCCTTACCAACTTAAACCCAAGTAAGTAAATGATGAAGGCATTAGGACTAACCCTTTTTCTTTTCACACCATTATTTTTCATATTTTTTTACCACCTACCCAAAATCCCCCTAGTTTACCCTAAAACCCTTTTACCCACCAAAACCCTTTTTATTTTTACCCTTTATTTTAGTAACAAGCTCGGTTTTCGTGAGACTGAAAAAAAAATGATGATGATGGAGTAGAAATAAACAAACAAAGCTCTTAAAACAAAAGCTTGTTTGAAGAAATACTTCAAAAATAAAAAGTCACTAAAACAAAATGTTTTACGAAAACCGACGCTTTTTACGCTTTTCGTCCTTTTCCACTAACCCATTCACCCACCTTTAGCCCAAGCCTTTACCCAAAAAAAGTCCTCTTGATATTTACAAAGGTAACAAGTTAAAAAGGAGGAGGATTGATTGCTTGGCAAGCTTATGGTAGGAATAAGTTCCATGCCGCTCTCGAGTGATTCACTAAAAATACACCTTCGGCCGAGTGTGAGTGATTTCTCCCGTGAGGTATGTGAACTTGTATATAAATGGAATTTTAAAAAGGCATGTTATGCCCAAATAAGTAATTTTTCCTATGAAACGTTCTAAACAAATCATAACGAATCGGATTGTAAATAAATAAAAATAAAACCCAAAAAGATCTTGGATTCCCGACACTCTATGACAAGCCAAAACCTTCTCTTCTACCAATTCCATTTGGGAGTGTAAAGCCACATATTAAAGAGTTTAGCTTGAGGACAAGCAAAAGTTCAAGTGCGGGCGTATTTGATGTGTGTAAAATGCAACATATAAAATACATCAAATAAGGCATAAAACTAACCCTTTTTAAGTACTAATGTTGGAAAAAGAGTGTTTTTGTCTTCCTTTTGTATTTTCAGGATTAAATGAGCTCAAATTCACAAAAGAAGCAAAAAGACAGCTAAATCTAACATAAATACAAGAAAAGGAACATAAGGGGATTGCCCGACCCCTCAATAGCATCCTCCCAAGCAAAATAGAGAAGACAGAAGACTGAACACGCCCTGTGCTCAGCCAGCACGGGGCCGTGCCCAAGAAGCAGCAGAAAAGAGAAACCTATAGAAGCTTCTATTGCCCACCACTGGGCCGTGTCCAGTGAACACAGGGGCGTGGCGAAAGTACAACAGGCGCATTAATTGTAATTCCGAATTACAATTAATGAAGAGAGAGAGAGTGTCAGACAGGCACGGGGGCGTGTCCAGCGGACACGGGGCCGTGCCCAGCATTCTGTTCAGCCTATAAATAGGAGTGCTTGGTTTCATTGCAACTCATCCCTTGGCACACCACCTCTCTCACACTTCATCCACCACCCAGCACCATCATAACACCATCATCCACCACCATCATCCATTGTCCATCATAGAGTGTGTGAGTCGTCTCGGGATCCAAGATTGATCGTAAGAGTTCTTGACAATCAAGGCCATGTTTGCCTAAGTCTCTTACATCACTTGGTGAAGACAAGTGTTTAGTATAATACTTTTTATTTTTAATCTTTTGCACTTTTTATTTGGTTTTGTATTAATGACTTTAATAACTAGTTGCTTATGTTGAAGGTGATCTTTCCTTATCGTTTGTCCGTGGTGTCTTGGCATTATTTTACTGTCTATATAAAATAAAGATTTTCACCATTCATATCTCCACGGTCTATATGGAGGTACGTTGGCTACCTGGTCGGGGGTTAAGGGTACGGTTTGGTAAGGGTCTTGCCCTTGTTCAGCGTTTAGAGGTCCTGCAAGGGACCTGGGTCAAATTTAGTAGGATCTCCTTCAATGCCCATAGGTATTGGATGGCGGGGATCCAAAATCTTTGACCCCCTCATAAGTTAACTACTATTAATACTATAACCCGGCTATTTAGGACTGTATCCCTGCTGACTCAGACTACTTAGTCGAGGGTAACGTCACCGCCAAAAGCGGGGCCTACCATAATTTGCATTAATAACTTAATTCATTATCTTCCAATAATCCAACCCTTTAGGATTGTATCCTTGCTGACTCAAACTACTGGGTTGAGGGTAACGTCGCCTTCAAAAGAGGGGCCTACTACAATAACTAAGATAATCTCTTAAACAAGTGCAAAAGTGCGAAAATAATCAAAGGTTATACTAATACACGAGTCGGATCCAAGTGATTCATCTTGTCTATCTGTTTTTATTTTTATTTTTATTTTTCAGCATTTAGTTAGTTTTTATTTTCTTAGTTTAAAAAACCTTTTCTAACATTTTGATTTGATTAGACGTTGAGGATAAACCGGTACTAAAAGCTCTTGTGTCCTTGGACGACCTCGGTATCTTACCAACACTATACTACGTCCACAATGGGTGCACTTGCCCATATGTGTGTTTAGTGTTAGTAAATATCGTGTTTTATAAATTTAAAACTTGGCTAAAAGTGTAAAAAGGGCTTAAAATATACATCTAAATTATGTTACACTACACACGCATCAATCACACAAGTTTGGATTACGCTAGGACTGTACAACGTGATGCGTGTGTTCGTAACTTGCTATCTCTGTGTAAACATACGTGCTTTACTCGAAACCAAAAACCTGACTTATATGGTAACCATGTTAGGACGTGGTTGACCACTAGCAGCTAGACTTGACCTTTCTGTGTATCTGCCGAGCAAACCAAGGTGAGTTCACACTCTTAACAAGGCATGGGATTCCCGGGGTTGGGAATGGGATTGAAGGAATAGATTTGTACTTTCACTGTTACTAGACTATCTACCATCGTCCTCGGATGCGCAGGATACATACGTAAAACCTACGTATACTTGTACACATCACTGTCCTCGGGTTGTGAAGGACACTTACGTAAAACCTACGTAAACTTATACTCACTACTGCCTCGGATTGTGATAGGCATTTACGTAAAACCTACGTAAACCCCCGCGTACCACTGTCCTCGGTTTGTGAAGGACACTTACGTAAAACCTACATAAACCTTGTACGTACTACTGTTCTCGGGTTAAGAAGAACACTTATGGTTACAAATAGTCTAGTGTATATACAAATATGGGAAGCCCCCACTAATAGAACATACTATCGGCCTAGTAGAGCCACATGTGACGAAAGGAACTTACTATTACAAACTTACTTACTGTGAACTCGCTCAACTAGTTGTTGACTCTCTGTTACATGCCTTGCAGGTCGTTAGGTATACATGGAGCTTGCATTGGGAGGCGCGGTCATTGTGGACAAGGATCGTGAATGCCTTGATTTAACATTATGGCATTACATACTTTATTTATGTTGGGCTTTTACTCATATGCTTCCGCTAAACGTTGAATTTATACTTACGTTTTTAAACACCTTTCATATTGGTTTGGTTGAATTACAAACACTTTTATTTATTACTTGTATGTTCAATATGATTGGTGGCTTGATCCTGGTCAGTCACGCTCCCAAGCGGTGATACTCCGCAGGTGGATTTTGGGGTGTGACAGATTGGTATCAGAGCCATTGGTTATAGAAAACTTGGTTTTAATATGGGAAAAACGTTTTTATTAAAACCAGACTATAACCAGTACAGTGCTCAACGATCCACAATGACGCCTCGCTCCACGTGCAAGACTCAACATCCTAGGTAATATGGTTTATGTTTATTGCCTACATGCTAGAATTACATAGAACTTTGCTCGTGGTATGCTTAGATTACATTGCTTACTATTCGAAATTGCTCTAGAACACTTGTGTGCTTACTCTCTTCTGTCATCGCACTATTTGCGAACCTCTCTCACATATGTTATATTTGCTATGAAGATCATGGCTGGACGTATTAACTTGACTCAAGCCCAGTTGACGGCTCTCATCAACGAACAGGTTGCTGCGGCACTTGCAGCCGCACAAGCAGGAGGTATACCCTGCAGTCGTAACCACACTAGGACCTCTAGATCCTACATTCCTAAACCAACTCTTGTGTTTAACCTTGTCCTGTTCTTATATACACAACAGGTCAAGACGCTCAGCCACCTGTTTGCACTTTCAAGAATTTCATGGACTGTCGTCCAAGCACGTTCAGTGGCACGGAGGGAGCAGTGGGACTCCTCCATTGGTTTGAAAAGCTCGAGTCTGTGTTTGAAATGTGTGAATGCCCTGAGGCTCGCAGGGTGAAGTACGCCACTGGCACACTGGAAGGAATCGCGCTGACTTGGTGGAATGCGCAAGTCCAACTTTTAGGATTGGCAGCTGCTAACGCCACTCCTTGGAATGATTTCAAGGAGCTGATTAAACGGGAATACTGCACACGCGACGACATCCACAAGTTAGAAGTGGAGTTCTTTCATTTGAAGATGACTGGGTCGGAAATTGAGGCATATACTAAAAGGTCAAACAAGCTGGCCGTTCTGTGTCCAACTATGGTGGACCCTCCTATCAGAAGCATTGAGTTGTATCTCAAGGGGTTGGCACCAGAAATTCAAAGCCACGTGACATCGGCCAACCTTACATCCAGGATATTCGGCGCCTTGCTCATCGCCTCACGGATCAGGCAGTGGAACAAGACAGGCTGCCTAAACGCATCAGCGATACTGCTACCGTTACCACTTCTGCTACTCCTGCTAGCCCCAGTGACAACAAGAGAAAATGGGAGGGGGATTCCAGCAAAGGTTCAGCTTCAGTTCAGTCTCAGGTGCAGCAGCGGAAGACTGACAACTATCAGAGCCCTAGTCAGCAATCTTCGGGCAGTCGCAGGCAGGGTGGTTATCGAGGGAACCTCCCAAGGTGTAACAATTGTAACAGACACCACAGTGGCCAGTGCAACAAGGGTCGTTACCAGAGGTGTCTCAAGATGGGTCATGAGGCCAAGGATTGTACGAGCCCGTGGCCTGCGAATCAGAATCAGCAACAGCAGCAAACACCGCAGAATCGGCAACAAGGCAACAAGGGATGTTTTAATTGTGGCGCTGAAGGTCACTTCAAAAGACACTGCCCTCAGTTAAACCGAAACCAGAACAACAACAGCAACAACAATAACCAAGGCAACGGAAACAACAAGGTGGGAACAACAACGGCAACGAAGCTAGGGGACGTGCATTTGTGTTGGGGCAGGGTGATGCCAGAAATGATCCCAACGTAGTTATGGGTAAGTTTCTTCTTGACAACTTTTATGTTACTGTATTGTTTGATTCGGGTGCGGATACAAGTTATGTGTCTTTGAAAGTTAGCCAAATGTTAAAACGTGCACCAACTCCCTTAAACACCAAACATGTCGTAGAGTTAGCTAGTGGTAAGAGTCTAGAGGCCACACACATAGTTCAGGGTTGTAATCTTATCCTCGCTGGTCAGACTTTCTCCATCGACCTCATTCCTATAGTTCTGGGTAGTTTTGACATCGTCATTGGTATGGATTGGTTATCCAAGCAGCAAGCAGAGATCCTATGTAAGGAGAAGATCATTCGTATTCCTCGTTCTGGTAAAGAACCTCTCGAAGTTCAAGGCGACAAGAGTGGTGCTGTGGTTGGCATCATCTCCTTCCTGAAGGCTCAGAAATGTTTACGAAAGGGTCACACTGCCATTTTGGCACTAGATACTGATGCATCAACGAAAGAGAAAAGAATAGAGGATATCCCAGTTGTACGTGATTTTCCTCAAGTGTTTCCTGAAGATTTACCTGGTCTACCGCCTCATCGCCAGGTCGAGTTTCAAATCGAGCTAGCTCCTGGAGCAGCACCTATAGCTCGCGCACCGTATCGTTTAGCTCCAACTGAACTGGAAGAACTGTCAACGCAACTACAAGAGCTCTTGGATAAGGGCTTTATTCGTCCTAGCTCTTCGCCTTGGGGAGCTCCAGTACTGTTTGTGAAGAAGAGAGATGGAACTTTCAGGATGTGCATAGACTACCGCGAACTGAACAAGGTGACTGTGAAGAACCGCTACCCTCTGCCACGTATTGATGACTTATTCGACCAGTTGCAAGGGTCGAGCTACTACTCCAAGATTGACCTGAGGTCAGGTTACCATCAGCTGAGAGTCCGGGATGAGGACGTCTCTAAGACAGCATTCAGAACTCGCTACGGCCACTACAAGTTTCTAGTCATGCCATTCGGGTTAACAAACGCACCGGCAGTCTTCATGGATCTTATGAATAGAGTGTGCAAGCCTTACCTAGACAAGTTTGTTATTGTTTTCATCGACGACATCCTGATCTACTCCAAGAGTCAGGAGGAACACGAGCAGCACTTACGACTTGTCTTGGAACTTCTTCGAAAGGAACAACTGTACGCCAAGTTTTCAAAATGCGACTTCTGGCTTTGTGAAGTTCACTTTCTAGGCCATGTGGTAAACAAGGATGGGATTCATGTTGATCCATCCAAGGTAGATTCGATCAGGAACTGGCCTGCACCGCGTACACCAACGGAAATACGCCAATTCTTGGGTTTGGCGGGTTATTACAGACGGTTCATCAAAGACTTCTCCAAGATCGCACAGCCGCTTACTTTGTTGACACAGAAGGGTGTTACCTATCGTTGGGGTAATACACAAGAAACGGCTTTTCAGTACCTAAAGGATAGGCTATGCAGCGCACCTATTCTCTCATTGCCAGAGGGCACGGATGATTTTGTGGTCTATTGCGACGTGTCAATTCAGGGTCTTGGTTGTATACTGATGCAAAGGGATAAAATCATTGCCTATGCTTCGCGGCAACTTAAAGTTCATGAACGGAACTACATGACGCACGATTTAGAGCTGGGAGCTGTTGTTTTCGCGCTTAAGATATGGGGACACTACCTGTACGGTACCAAGTGCACTATTTACACCGATCACAGGAGTCTCGAGCATATTTTCAAGCAGAAGGAATTGAACATGCGGCAACGTCGATGGGTTGAACTACTGAATGATTACGAATGTGCCATCAAGTACCATCCAGGCAAAGCCAATGTTGTGGCTGACGCTCTTAGTCGAAAAGATACTTTACCTAGGCGTGTACGAGCCTTGCAACTCACAATTCAGTCTAGTCTTCCTGAACAGATACGAGATGCTCAGGTAGAAGCATTGAAACCAGAAAACGTCAGGGCTGAAGCCCTACGCGGCTCAAGGCAACGATTAGAACAAAGGGAAGACGGCGCCTACTATGTAACAAGACGCATTTGGGTTCCACATTATGGCAACTTACGCGAGCTGGTAATGGATGAAGCTCACAAGTCTCGCTACTCGGTACATCCAGGTTCGGATAAAATGTATCACGATCTCAGAACTACATATTGGTGGCCTAGCATGAAGGCACACATTGCAACTTACGTCGGCAAGTGTTTGACCTGTGCGAGAGTCAAGACGGAGTACCAGAAACCCTCAGGCCTACTTCAGCAACCCAAGATACCACAGTGGAAATGGGAAGAAATTTCCATGGATTTTGTTACTGGCCTGCCTAGGTCCCAGCGTGGGAATGATACTATTTGGGTGATCGTAGATCAACTCACAAAGTCTGCTCATTTCTTAGCTATCAAAGAAACGGATAAGTTCTCTACCTTAGCAGACGTCTACTTGAAGGAAGTTGTTTCGAGGCACGGAGTGCCAACCTCTATTATTTCGGATCGGGATGCACGATTCACTTCAGAACTATGGCAGGCAATGCACAAATCTTTTTGCTCTCGATTAGACATGAGCACAGCTTATCACCCTCAGACGGATGGGCAGTCTGAGCGCACTATCCAGACTTTGGAAGACATGCTTCGGGCGTGTGTTATCGATTCCGGCAACAGCTGGGAAAAACATCTTCCTTTAGTGGAGTTTTCATACAACAGCAGTTACCACACCAGCATACAAGCCGCTCCATTCGAGGCATTGTACGGACGTAAATGCCGGTCACCTCTCTGTTGGGCAGAGGTGGGGGATAGTCAAATCACAGGTCCAGAAATGGTAGTTGATGCTACTGAACGAATAGCACAGATACGACAACGCATGGCGGCAGCTCGTGACCGTCAGAAAAGTTACACTGATAAGCGCAGGAAGCCACTCGAGTTTCAAGTTGGGGATCGAGTGCTACTCAAAGTCTCACCCTGGAAGGGTGTGGTTCGTTTTGGTAAACGGGGCAAGCTCAATCCGCGGTACGTTGGACCGTTCGAGATCATTGAAAGAATAGGCAAAGTGGCCTACAAACTGAATCTACCAGCTGAACTCGGTGCAGTTCACAACGTATTCCACGTATCGAATCTGAAGAAGTGTCTGTCAGATGAGACCCTCATAGTTCCTTTGAAGGAACTCACTATCGACGAATAGTTGCATTTCGTCGAGGAACCTGTTGAAATCACGGACCGAGATGTCAAGGTCCTCAAGAACACCAGAATACCTCTTGTACGAGTTCGTTGGAACTCCCGTCGTGGCCCAGAGTTCACCTGGGAACGAGAAGATCAAATAAAAGAAAAGTACCCCCAATTGTTCGCGAACAGTACAACCACTGCTGAGACTGAAGCTACCACGGAATTTCGGGACGAAATTCTAGATCAACGGGGGGAGGATGTGACACCCCAGGAAAACCATTCAACTTAACTAGCTTCCTCAGTGGGTACGTACCAAATTTCGGGACGAAATTTCTTTCAACTTGGGGATAATGTGACAACTCGTATCTGGAACCTATTCTTGTACTTAGTGTAACACGTTTGAATGCTACGTGATTATATGATTCATTGATTTAATGGTATGTTATGTTAAATGTTATGTTTTATTATGTGATAAGTGTTATGAGATTTTAGTGTGTTATGTGTATACGTGTAACATATGTGGATCACATAATGAATAACCGATTGCACAATACACCTCCGAGTCGCACAACATTCTTTCAATTTTCTTGGGCTAGTCCTCGGCCCAAACGAAACCCGAGAATTGGGCTCGGCTCACATCCAGCGAATATACATTTGGTGTTGCGTAAACCCTCTCATTAAGATAGTATTTGACATAATCACAAAAACCCTAAAAGCTTATACTCTCTCGTTTTTCTTTGAACCCGACGGCTGCCTCTTTCTCATTCGAAGTTGGATTCCCTGATTTGATCATTCGTGGTTCGGTTAGTGCCTTCCACATTTAAGGTAACTGATTTGATATTCTGAGTAGATATTCATGATGCTCTAAGTTTGAATATACATTGTATGATCAGTATATAATTGTATGCGAAACATGATTAGATTGTTTGACATTATGTGACGAACCTATGTGACTTGATAGAATGTATGTAGCATGTGAATGGATTTGTCAGCCACTATACATAAATCGGTCCAATTAAAAATCATCCTCTGAATGCCTAAGCAAGTTGTCGGCCATTGTTGTGTTTATTGATAATGATAAATTGATTAACATGTGATGGATATGAATGTCTAGTAGGTTAATGATTGTGTCAGATCCACTAAAGAAGGGTAGGTCCAATAAGCATTAGAATTTTACATAGTTGTTGCCATGCCTACACGTGATGGTATGATGACCATGTGAGGTGTACAAATTGATGGGTGCATGATATGAGAGGATGTTGTTATTATTCAAAAAATCGTTGATTGATTTTGTGAATTGAATGTTATGATAGATGATGATCATGATGGGAGGTTAGTTGGAATCCATATGAAATAATTGATAATTCATTTATTTAATTGATAATAACATGTTGATCGATTAGTGCATGACTAGGAAACTGTTAATCTAAATATTGCAAAGTAATTGGAAATTTAGTAACCGATTGCATGATTGAAGGAAAGATAATACTGATTTCCATAAATTGCGAGTAATAAGCCTGATCGCACAAGGCTTCCTAAGTCGCACAAGTCTGATTTGGTCGCACAAGATACCAATAGTCGCACAAGACTATTGGATCGCACAAGCTATGTTTTCTTGATAACTGTTGGGCTCAAAGCCCAAAGACCAATCGCACAAATAACACCAGTCGCACAAGATTATATGAACAGCATGAATCGCACAAGTTGATTGTTGGTTGTATTTTTGGGCCGTGTTTATGCTTATAGACTTGTTGGGTTTCGTGTTATTGGGCCGGTACTAATGGGTATCAACGGGTGACTCGCACAAGGCCGTTAGACTTGTGCGAGCCCAATCTTTTGATCACACAACTTTGGATTACGCTAGGACTGTACAACATGATGCGTGTGTTCGTAACTTGCTATCTCTGTGTAAACATACGTGCTTTACTCGAAACCAAAAACCTGACTTGTATGGTAACCATGTTAGGACGTGGTTGACCACTAGTAGCTAGACTTGACCTTTCTGTGTATCTGCTGAGCAAACCAAGGTGAGTTCACACTCTTACCAAGGCATGGGATTCCCGGGGTTGGGAATGGGATTGAAGGAATAGATTTGTACTTACACTGTTACTAGATTATCTACCATTGTCCTCGGATGCGCAGGATACATACGTAAAACCTACGTATACTTGTACACATCATTGTCCTCAGGTTGCGAAGGACACTTACGTAATACCTAAGTAAACTTATACTCACTACTGCCTCGGATTGTGACAGGCACTTACGTAAAACCTACGTAAACCCCCGCGTACCACTGTCCTCGGTTTGTGAAGGACACTTACGTAAAACCTACGTAAACCTTGTACGTACTACTGTTCTCGGGTTAAGAAGAACACTTATGGTTACAAATAGTCTAGTGTATATACAAATATGGGAAGCCCCCACTAATAGAACATACTATCGGCCTAGTAGAGCCACATGTGACGAAAGGAACTTACTATTACAAACTTACTTACTGTGAACTCGCTCAACTAGTTGTTGACTCTCTGTTACATGCCTTGCAGGTCGCTAGGTATACATGGAGCTTGCACTGGGAGGCGCGGTCGTTGTGGACAAGGATCGTGAATGCCTTGATTTAACATTATGGCATTACATACTTTATTTATGTTGGGCTTTTACTCATATGCTTCCGCTAAACGTTGAATTTATACTTACGTTTTTAAACACCTTTCATATTGGTTTGGTTGAATTACAAACACTTTTATTTATTACTTGTATGTTCAATATGATTGGTGGCTTGATCCTGGTCAGTCACGCTCCCAAGCGGTGATACTCCGCAGATGGATTTTGGGGGTGTGACAGAAGAGACTCTCACATTATGTATCTTTTGGTCTACGTGGATGACCTTATTCTCACAGGCAACAATGAAAACATCATTCGGACATTTGTTTCTCGTCTCCACCGTGAGTTTTCCATTAAAGACCTTGGGGACTTAAATTATTTCTTGGGCTTAGAGGTTATTCACACCACTACGGGTCTCTTTCTTACACAAGCCAAGTATGCTAAGGATATCCTTCTACGGGCGACTATGTTAGACTCTAAACCTGTTGACACACCTCTCTCACCACATGAGTCTTTCACCGCTACTGGTGAGCCTTATTCGGATCCCACTTTCTATCGTTCCTTAGTCGGTGCATTGCAATACTTGACAATTACCCGCCCTGACTTATCTTACGCGGTTAATCAGCTTTCACAGTTCCTCCATAGTCCCACAGTTGATCACTTTCGCGCTGTGAAACGTCTTTTATGCTATGTCAAAGGCACGTTATCCTTTGGGCTTACATATAGTCGATCCAACAAGTCATCTATCATTGGCTACTCTGATGCTGACTGGGCTCGGTGTCTTGATACACGACGCTCTACTTATGGCTATTCTATTTTTTTTTTTGGGGGGGGGGGGGTAATCTTGTATCCTGGAGTGCTAAGAAGCAGCCTACTGTGTCCAGATCCAGCTGTGAATCGGAATATCGTGCCATGGCAAACACTGCTGTTGAATTAGTCTGGCTAACTCATCTTTTATGAGAGCCGCATGCTTTACCACCGGATCGTCCTACTTTGTTATGTGATAAGAAGAGTGCTTTGTTTATGACTCAGAATCCTATTTCACACAAACGTGCTAAACACATTGACTTGGACTATCACTTTATTCGTGAGTTAGTCAACTCTGGCAAACTTTATACTAAGTTTGTTCCAACCAATCTTCAGGTGGATGATATTTTCACCAAGAGTCTTCCGCGAGCTCAATTTGATGTATTTCGCAAGATGCTTCGTCTTGGACCGCCACCGTTTCGATTGAAGGGGGGTATTAGGAAATAATCTGTATTTATTGTAAATTATTTTATTTCCTTGTATTGGTTGTAATTATTGTATATATATATTATTCCCTCAATCCTCAGAATTATTATTGAGGTTGATTTTTACCAAACTTTACACTATTCCATTGGTAGGGTGGGGTGGGGGGGGGGGGGGGAGGTTGTTGATTTGGAGGCCTCATTTTTTTACCGACCTAGGGGTAAGCATATTTAGGTCGACTCGAAAAGAACCGAGAACCGACCCTATAAAAAACCGAACCCGACCCGTAATGTATCATGTAGGTTAGTATGTCGGTTCCTGTTTTTCACATGTTTTCGGGTCGGGTCGATTCCGGTCCAAAAAAGCAATGAAACCCGACTGGACCCAATGAACCAAAATAACAAGGTAATAATCATAATGTACGATATAATTTCATCGATTGAGCTTTGGCCCATTGGTGAATATCTCAATTAATTTGTTAACCTACTTAACATGTACGCTGGCATATTCTCTGACTCATTATTTCGAATTCCTTTTTGACTTGCAATTGAATGTATTGAATCTTCATTCAATTGCTTGGCTTGGCTGCTTTATCTCTGCTTCAGTATTCATTTGACCAGAAGTTAGTATAATACAAACTAAATACAACTTTGTTTGGTTTGGCCCTTGGTTTTTAGAACCCCAGTAGTGGTCATTGTCTATCATGTTTAAACAAAATTCACAATCCCATAAATATTTTAACACAGACAAACTCTTTTTTTTTTTTTTTAAGGTATTTATATACTCTTAAAACAAAAGGTCGGTGGGTCACATCACAACCACCGCCTTTTGTTTTTATATAAGATATATATTTTCCTAAACAATATAGGATAGCAATGTGCTCTGGTGGTTGATTTGTTCACCTCCAAAGAAGAGGTCAGGATTTCGACTCTTGCTCCCTTATTTTTTAAATTTTATAAACTCACATGCAACTCTTGACTTTGTTAAAATTAGTTATTTGCATGTAGTTTAATATTGATTTATTTACTTTTTTTAACAACTTATGTTTCCTTACACTTATTTACTATATTTTAAAAACATTACAAACAAAGATTGGTTCCTACACTTTCTAAATTGACACCTTATTATGTTTATATTTGTTTCTTACGACGTTACACCATAGCGCGTGACACATGATTATACTTCGTTTTTTATCTATGTCTAACCACGTTAATGCCTAAATTACTTTTAAGACTTTACATCGCTATCTAAATTACTTTTATCACTCTACACCACAACGACCGAGACATATTATTTTTTTATCTATGTCTAATGATGTTAATGTCATGAACGTAACATGTGTAATTACCTCTAAGACTTTCCATTGCTATCTAAATTACTTTTACGACTTTAGACCGCAACGATCAAGACATACTCTTTTTTTATATATGTTTAATGATGTTAATGTCACGAACATAATGTGCTATTCAAAAAGGGGTAGCGGCGCAGCTTGTTGCCCGTTTACCAACTATTTCGATGTAAATTTTTCTCCTATTTAATAACAAAAATACTATTTGTAAGATTAAATATATTAAGTATTAATATTTAATCTATAGCCATCTTAATCATTTACATTATAGAGATCAAAATATATTAGAACCTATTATTTAATTAGTTGGTAATTGTTGATGGACCATATTACCCTTAGTAACTAATTAGGTTTCCTCCTGGGTGCTTATATAAGGAGAGTTATGTGGAGGTTTAAGGGTTACTCAGTTTCACAATTCACACCCCATAAGCCATAACATCATCACGAAACCTCCTCTCCATAACCGATACCCCTTTTCGGTTCTCTAAGTCCCCATCATCAGTCAGCACCCTAAGGAGGAACCAGATCAAGATGACAGGCATGTCGAACTCTATTACTGGATTCTCCTCTGCACTATCTGCTGTGACAGGTATGATTTGTATTGTTTTCCTTCATGCACAAACAGAACTGAACCAACATGTGGTATCAGAGCATATGTTGATTAGTCAGTTCTGTTTTCGTATCCATAATTCTGGGATTGAAACTTGGAAAACGGAATTTTTCTTTAAAAACCGTATGACCTTAACAGCCGGTTTCGAGTCATAAGAATCGACTCGAAATCATGATTTCGATGAAAAGATTAATTGTTTTGTTCACCGAATTAACTGGATTATAATTTTAGCCGAAATCTGTTTAGTAAAACTATTAAAATTCAGGTTTCGGGTTCCAGAATTTTATTTTTTATGATCAGGGTTCATCATGTTCATGTGAAAATTCGAAAATTCTGTTATGATTTGGAATGATTTAGGATTAATGGGTGTTTTTTCCATGTTTGATCTAATTCTATCTTTTAATTTTTATTCGAAACTGTTATTAGATAAACAGTTATTATTTTCGAAATATGTTGATAAAATTAGATCACTTTAAAACAGGAAATAATATCCCATAATCCCTTAGATTTCGAATTTTCAGTTATGTCATCACAATTAACAGCTGTAACAGGAAGTTTCGAGAACATGAGGTTGCTACTCGCAACCATAAGGTTGCTACTCGAGACCACGAGGTTGCTACTCGCAACCATGAGGTTGCTACTCGCAACCATGAGGTTGCTACTCGCAACCATAACGTCATTAGTCGAGACCATGAGGTTGCTACTCGCAACCATAACGTCATGACTCGCAACCATGAGGTTGCTACTCGCAACCATAACGTCATCACTCGCAACCATGAGGTTGCGACTCGCAACCATAACGTGAGTAGTCGAAACCGTAGTTGCGACTCGCAACCATAACGTGAGTAGTCGAAACCGTAGTTGCGACTCGCAACCATAACGTGACTAGTCGAAACAGTAGTTGCGACTCGCAACCATAACGTCATTAGTCGAAATCGTGGTTGCGACTCGAAATCTCATTATTTTAAGCTGTTTAAATGTGAACTAAAGAAAAATTTTTTCGGGGCTCCGCCCCGAACCCCGGGCGGGGGCACGCTGTCCCCCGCACCCCCCAGCGAACTCACCGCGGAGTTCGATCCGCGCTAACGGGTGGTTTGCTATTAAATTATTGGTTTTTGTAATTATTTAGTTAATTAATGAGGATCAAATAATGTTTTACAGAAACCAAAATGGCTTTACTTGAATGAGCTTCTGATGCATCATTTCTGGCCAAAGCTGACTTGATGCATCTACTTATCATCCAAGTCTTACGAAAGCTATGTTGTGTGTGCATCATAAGCATGAATGTCTTAATTTCTGGCCAAAGCTGATTTAATTCATTCATAGATGGCATACTCAACAAGTGCATAACTAAAGTGTCTGTCTCAATTTCTGGCCAAAGCTGATTTGTTACAACCACTTTGCACATATGCTTAAATGATTACACTTCTGGCCAAAGCTGTTTTGTCTTCGTTTAAGTAGAACTTTAAGTAGTCTATTATTTTGATGTTAGTAATAGACATATCACAACCTCTTCACATAATGATCCTTATATTAATGATCCTCAATTAATTTTTGTGATCATTTTGTCTGCCTTATTTTAGTACCCATAATTTTTACTCACTATAATTTTCTTCTATAAATCTATATCTCATCCACTCTAATTCCTAAGCCTAAAATGTTTTTGCTTTATTTAAAGTTTCTATAAGAATTAGCTCTTAAATTAAATCCTTGATTATCTCTTAAGACACGATAACCTTATTGCTCTCTTCTGATAAGGCACTACAGAAGAAAAGTAGAGCATGATGATTAGGATAAATCGAACATGATGTCTCTTATGATAATCAAGAACTATCTAAAATAATTGCTATCACTAAAGTTATTCCAGATTAATTTTTCCTAAGACTAATCTATAATTGTGGAATAATTACAAGAACTCCTAAGGTGCATGTCTTTATTTAACTAATTATAAATTATATGGTTAAGTGGTATATGTGAATATATTATAATGTACAATACCATGACCCATAAAGTTAAGGGCTTACGCATGGAAATAAGTACATTTTCCAGTACATTACATACTAAGTTTTCATTTGTACAATTTGATGCATTATAAATCAGCTATAACACTCAAAAGTACCAAAGTATAACGAGTGTGTTGATAAGCAACATATGTACATAGAAATAAATGTTTGAAACTGGAAAATAAGATGTTATTCACCTTACAACCACTAAAACCTTAAGAGAGGATTGTTCTAAAGTCCATAGACAAATTACAAGTGCTAATCCCAACGTTAAGGTTCTTCAAGGGAAAATCTCACTGCATAATTATGTCATTAGATTAGGCATAAGCAACGAGACTATCCATTATTCTAAAGAACAGTTGGATAAATTAATTAGATAGAAACTTACTAATGATATTTAAGTCTGATAATTTTAATATTCCAATTAACACATGATTAGTTGACTCTAGTTCCATACGTTTCCTTACCAGAACTCGACAAATAACTAACATGAGAGTTAGTGACAAAATTAAATGTTAAGACTATAAGAACCATAATGAACAGTCTTCCAACAACGCTTTTCGATACCTTATATATTCTGGAGATTAATCAGAATACAGTATCATAATTAAGCAATGTTATGAAGGTTGTGAGGTTTGCATAGTCAACATAAAGTCACACTTATCTTAAACTCTCCTCTTATTTGTTCTAAATATCTGGATAGAAACATTACCAAGATGAAACTAGATGATACCTTATTTTTCACAACCTTTGTCATCATGCTAACGAGAATTTGACAAAAGGAAAATGAGACTTATAAATTTCATCCATTAGAACCAAAATTCATGAGAAATCATGACGTGGTTAATGAGGATGATTATTCATCTAATCTCATTTTAAGTGATTTTAAATCATGACGTTACAGCCCTAAATATTATTTGGCTTAAGGAATAAGTATGGGTCCATCATAAGTCATTCATTGACATTCGTGGAACTTATTCCAAATGGAATATTCAGACATAATTCATTTATCATTTGAAAGACTATCAACTTGTATCTAAACTTTGTCGCATATGGCCTACGGTCTTAGAAGAACTCTATTCATATATGTAGTTAATCAGATTTCTATTAAATATGTCCTTAAAGTTTCTTATGATATCTGGACATTAAAGAAATCAAATAAAGTCTAACATATATGTGATAGGTTCCCACGTCACGTAGCTCATTAAAACTTCTCTTGTAGCATTCTAGAGATATTAAAGATCAGTGGGAGCATTAAGTGTCTTAATAATAACTTGCAATAGTTGCAAGAGGTGGGGAAGAGTGTCATTAAATTCACACCTCTTGTACAAGACATCGTTCCATCACGACACTGTTCAATCAAACCTTATCTCCTTAAATCTAATGCTACTCTTACAAAAGTTTCATTGTTGCTTAATTGTGGGCGCACTTAGATTTCTTACCTAAACTAACATAATCCTCAACAAGAGAAACTACAACGACTCATGTTTTCTCTATTAGAATTTGTTGGTCGTTAAGTATTGACCCTAAGCATGCTGAGTTCCTAAAGATTTCTAAGGTTAGTGGGAGCAGTCAAAGTCCTTATTATGACTTGCAAGGAATACAAGAGGCGGGGGGAAGAGTGTCATTAAATTCACTCCGAATTTAACTCCGATTACACCTCTTGTACACTATACTGCACCAACTCTTACAAACTTAGAATGAAAATGATAGCAACCTAACCAAGAGCTAATCCATAAAATTGAAACTTCTAATGAACCCAATAATCAACTCAGGAGGTCATCTAGGTTTAAAAGCCTACTAACTTTGATGATTACATAACCTCCCTAATTGAAGTTGAAATGGATTTTGGAAATGCTTACTGATCCTATCTCTTCAAATTAAGCCATTAGTGTAAATCAATCATTTGAATGGAATAAAACAGTTTTCTAGTAAAACTGATTTTGTGTGTTCTTATAACGGTTGGGATTTGATTAAGTTACCTAAGAGTGTTCATGACTAAACCAAATCCTAATATAAGCGTTAAGACACTCAAAAGCATGATTGATTGTCAAAGGTTGTACTCAGGAAGAGATAAGTTATTAAAGACTCTTTATAGCATATCTAACAAAAGATTTCTTTGAGGATCATTACTGTTCTAGTAGCTTATAATAGTTTTAAGCTACATTAGATAAACATTAAAACGATTTTCCCTAATAAATGGCTGACACATTTACATGTTCATTAGATAACAACCTAAAGTTTCAAACTGAAGGTTAAAGAACACTTTATTTGTAAGCCAATAATATCCATGTATGGGTTAATGCAAACATCATAATGTGATGAAAAGCTAACGTAATTATTTTCATCAAGAATCAAGTGGATTAATGTACCTACCTCAAGATGAGTGGGAGCAACTAAAATAAACTTGTCTATATAGATGACATTCTTTGACAAGCATATGTTACATAAGTCAAAGCATTGTTAACACAAACTTTGATATAATAAAACTCAGAGATATCTCTTACGTGATTGATATCATAACATACTGAGATAGACCCAATGGGATATTAGTTTCGTTCCATAAGTTTAACATTAGATGGGTCCTTACATATGTAACAATCAATATTGCTCTCCTTTAGAGGATAATAGGATAAATGAGATTATTTATTTACGCTTCATTAATTAGAAGCCTTATGTAAGTTTAAGTCTATACTCGTTTAGATATTACTCGTATTGCAACACACTAGATATGTCTAGATTAATGTGTAGCATCTAATGGAGTATTACAATATCTTTAAAAGAAACGAGAGACTACAATTTAAAGAAGAAGTGAGAATTAAAACCGGTTTATTACTCTAACTTTGAGATATTCAAAGATTATAAAAATGCAGTTTCGGGTATATCTTTATGTCAGCAGACAAAACCTATTTCATGGAGGAGTCATAATGCACTGATATTAACAACCTAAGTTATAATGACATAACATGGTCACTAAATGTTGTTGAAATTTAATCAGTGGACTCATAAGTTTATTAACTCCATATAATGTTTTGAAGAATTAGTGTGATAAAGTCAGCTACCATAACTCCTTGAACAGTAACAGTTCAAGAGGTGCTGCATTAAGTTTCGATACGCAATTAATTATTCGTTTATGAACGAATTGAGGAAACTAAGTTTTGTATCGAATACATTCATGATATGCTTAAGGATCCTATAACTGAAGGGCTATTACCCATAAGTCTTATTAAGAGAGCTCATAGACGGGTATTAATTAATGGCCATGCGCAACCGCATATCGTACTATGAATGACTAAGTATTAGTTGATTTTCCTCAAGTTTGATTTTGTATGTCTGTTAGAATATGTTCAACCGGTATAATGGCATATAGACAAATAAAAGTTACAAATCAAACAAAGGGCTTACGCGTATTTTGATCATGATGATTAGGTTTTAAATTAAGGCTATAGTATGATTAATGGGGGTCCTGAGTCGCATAATGATTCAACGGCTGTATTTCTCTGCTATAGTACTTGTTTAAGGCTAAAATGAGTGTTAACTCCTGATCAGGCTTAGCTAATACTCATAGTAAATGATTACTCGGCTAAGTGGGAGAATGTAAGATTAAATATATTAAGTATTAATATTTAATCTATAGCCATCTTAATCATTTACATTATAGAGATCAAAATATATTAGAACCTATTATTTAATTAGTTGGTAATTGTTGATGGACCATATTACCCTTAGTAACTAATTAGGTTTCCTCCTGGGTGCTTATATAAGGAGAGTTATGTGGAGGTTTAAGGGTTACTCAGTTTCACAATTCACACCCCATAAGCCATAACATCATCACGAAACCTCCTCTCCATAACCGATACCCCTTTTCGGTTCTCTAAGTCCCCATCATCAGTCAGCACCCTAAGGAGGAACCAGATCAAGATGACAGGCATGTCGAACTCTATTACTGGATTCTCCTCTGCACTATCTGCTGTGACAGGTATGATTTGTATTGTTTTCCTTCATGCACAAACAGAACTGAACCAACACTATTTGGTTAAAAAAAAAAAGTAAGATAAATGTGTAATGTCAAGTGCGGGCACCACATGTTAATGTCATAATCGTACGCAATGACCGCAATGCTTATATATGTTACACTAACTTAGATCGTATACGTCAAAACACGTGTTTTTATATAGTTAACGCATCACATAATGTGTCGCCAACTATAAACAACTAAGACGTCGCCGACGCAACGCGCGGCCTGTGACAAAAATCTAGTACTTCAATAAAACACACCGACAAAAATACAGGCCGGCACCGAGCAACAAAACAAAAATAACACAGACAAACTCTAAATCGATAAGTCAAAAGTCACCTAGACCAACCAGTATATAGATTATAGATTCGCACAAAGTTTTTTTTTTTTTTTGAACGGCATAGATTCCCACAAAGTATCATAGTCCACTCCGTCTTAACCATTTGATCCAAGGGTTCAGATTCCACTCATATATATATTTAAGTCTAAGCTAATCAATCTTATGTCGGAATCTCCCTCCAACGTAAAATGAGAATTTTCGAAACTGTCACCGGTGTTCTCCTCCTCTTCTTCCTTCTCACTGCTCCATCTACTGCGGATATCAAATCGATCAAAATCCAATCCGATGACCGACCGATGATCCTCTTGCAGAAGTTCGGGCTCACACATAGAGCTTATATCACCGTAGCAGCCTCATCCGTGTCGGTCACCTCCACGTTATCGCCCCCTGATCTCTCGCGCCAAGGCGTATTCCTTCTCTCGGAAGAATCGATGCCCGAAGTCCTGCTTGAATTTCAACAAAACCCTGATTTCTGCATACTACGTTCCAAGTTCGCCTTACTTCTTTTCACGTTCCGAGATCTCTCACCTAAGTGGTCGTTCAACCGTTCGTTCCCTGTGATGTACCCTAGTGAGTACTCGCTCTTCTTCGCTAACTGCGACGCGGGATCGCGTGTCACCATGGACTTCTGCACAGAGCTGTTAAATACTGATGGCTAAGCTAACCCGGGTTACTGACAATAATAAACCATAAGTTTATAGTATACAAAGTTAGTTTTTTTTTGTATGTGATTAAACTAGGTTATAACCCGTGAATACTCACGGGTTGTTAATCTATCTTTCTAACCAAATAAATATATACATATATATTAATAAACGAAAAATTCTATGATGAATAAGGTGTATGAATAAACATTTAAAAACTATTACTCATAACAAAGTAAATGTATATCATACGAAAACCAAATAACGAAAACCTAAATGTAAAACAACTAATCACTACTCTTTTTTTGGTACAACCAACTCAACATTCAAGACTTGATGAGTTTCATCAAAAGAAAAGTGAACCGTATCACACTCGTTAATGCGAGCACGTTTCATGAATCTGGACCATTTGCATAATGCATAGCGCCAACCTTCTCCTCTCTATGTTTGATACATTTGACAACGGTAACCATTGGGTGTCAGCCCAATGGCCACCAGCCCGCATTCTAACCCGGAGGTGGCGGGTTCGAGTCTTGCTCGTTCCCAATGCCCCTACGGTAGCGGATTTACCCCTAGACTCAGGCTTGCTGGGTGGCGGTCTGCGAGGTGGGATCACCTCGGCGGTTGGGAGGACCGTGGAATATCCCCCCCCCCCCCACATTTGACAACGGTGTACGCTTGGGTGTTGTATAAGGGTCTTGCACCGCTTTTCCGTTCATCTTCATAGTAGAAGGTGTTATAATGGAAGTTTCTCCGTTAAAGGAAGAATTTAAACGATTGCCTAATGAAAAATAAACAATCATTATTGTAAGTAAAATTATAATACAACCACTTTTGTATAAGATGTAAAACAATATTGTTGTAATAATAAGATGCTTTTAAGTAAAAGAATAGTTACTTAAAGGAATAACAGGTGAACAATTTGTAGGCAAGCTTCTCATTGAATAATTGGGTGTTATATTTTCTTTGTTGTTTAAAATGATCAGTGTTGCTGATGAAGACGTTGAATCCACTTTTGATGTAATACATTTTCGAGTAATCTTTGATCTCTTACTATCAAGATAGAGTTTTCTTAATCTACGCCTTCTTTTTGCCTCGGCACCTGCAATGTTAAAATGGTTAAAGCAATAAAATATGACATAAGAAACACTAAACAGTACTAAGGATAAGACTACTTTAAAAAAAATAAAAGTTAACAAACTTTGGAAAACTAAACAGTATTAATGAAAAAGAAGTAACCTTTGAGAAAATAAGGATGAACTTGTGTAGTATATTTTGATCTCATATTATCAAGATATAGTTTTCTTAACTTTCGTCTATACCTGGCCTCGTCAGCTACAATTACAAAATAATTAAAGAGGTCAAGGAAGGAGTAACAAAAAATTAAGAAGCAATATAGATTAAGTTTTAAAACGTAATACTACATTTTAAATTGATAACAACATTAAGTTACCTTTCATAACGTAAGATAACCAACGTCTGTAATCTGAAAGAAATTGGGAACAAAAAAAATTCATTACTCTCTTGAATTTTATTAAAAATAATATATGATAAAACAAATTAAAGAACCACACTTACAATCATTAACTACGGCATTCATGGGAAGTTCGGTAGAAGATGAATATTGATGTTTAAACCTATTATCCATTTTCTAAACACCAACAGAAACCTAAAATGAAACATTATAACTTACTGTCATAATTAAAGAACCAAAAGTTTTATATTCTAAAAATATTCACTAATAACAAAGGTTTATCATCAGTAGCAAACATCAGAATAGCTATAAAGGATATGACAACAAATTAGAATACATATAAATGATAGTACAACAATTGAGAACTTACTGGAAAATTAAAGAGTGATGGAAAAAAATATTAGAACGTAGGAGAATTCTGAATCAACATTGAAAGAAAGTTGAAGATGAAATGAAGAAATAAGTATTTTATTTTGTATTTATAGACATAATCTATTTATGGAATCAATAATAGAAATCATTGTAAATCAGTTAAAATGAGATTGATGATCTTAATTATAGAAAGAATGTTAAATTTAGAAACTGTACAAAATTTTAGAAATCTTTGAATAAAACAATCGAATTTGAATTACCTGTATTTATTTATATAATATATTAAAAAAGGTAAGTTATTAATAAAAAAATTAAAATAAACAATTAGTGTTACTTTAATGCTAAATATAGTAACGGTAAAAGTAAATTCGATTTTTTAATAATGGTTTTAATCTACATCATATGAGTAGATTAGTAAAAAAAAATGTAATCTAATTCAATAAGAAACATAACCAGACATAATTTAAAACCAAACGACACAATAGATAACTAAAGATGTTATATTACATTAGCAAACCATATAAATGTTTTAAAGCACCACCAACAAAAAAATTCAAAACAAACTGTCAAACATCAAACAAAATGTTTCTTCTTATAATAATAAATTAGTTGGTTATTAATTCTTGGCATGATCCTCATCAGAAGAAATGTTATCACCACTTATGCGAGGTTTACTTGCCGACGATCCCACTACGTCTTCACTCACATAAACATCACCAAGGTTACGCTTCAAATCAGTTGATGATTGATTGAAGTCAGAAGCAAAATCCTTTGAAACAGGTGTAGAGTTATCACCAGTGTAAGAAACACCATCCTTTATAAAAAAAAAGAAATATTAGAACAAAAGCATTTTTAATTTTAGATTATAATAGTTGTTAAAAGATCAAACCTTTGCACTTTCACCGCCAGCATATTGGAATTCAGACTGACTCATAGCAAACGAATCAGAGGCATCAAGCTGTAAAAAATGGGAATCAAACTACAATTTCTATAAGGATCATTTAAAGGAACAAAAAAAGTTAAAATACATTTAATATAACAATCACTTACTTGATCAATTTTCCATTTTTTGTTTAGCTGATCCAAAATATCAGCATCATTGGTCACAACTGATATACCATAATTCTCAACAACATTCGTAATATTAAAGTCTGTTACTCGAATAACGAAAGCACACTTGAGGTTAACCAATGTGTCAAACTCAACAGATATGCTCTGGGCACTTCATTGGTATTAAGTATCTATATTGAAAATATGTGATGTGTGGTCAGGACCGTATATGAAAAAAATAATTTAAATAAATCAGAAAGAAGTATTATATTTAAATCGTCCTGAATTTGTATCAGTTCCTTTGCAGTTTTACCAACAAACTTCGACGCCTCATGATCAAACAATGTAAGTGTCACCGTACCGGTTGAATCTTGAACTCGGATTGGTATTTTAAACCTTAAAAGCGTATTTATATAGTTAAGAAAGAAACACAAACCATGTAATATCATAAATGTTAGTTGTTGATTAAAAAATAGAAGTATGAATAAAAGTTATTTACCTCGACATTGGAAAAACATCTTTTCCTTGACAATCCTTGTTGGAAGATTGGTATACCTTCTCATCTCTAACATCACTTGTACCATCCTCCTTATCGTAAGTTTCAAACTTTTGCTCAACTTTGGATTTGCAAAAGTTACATCCATCATAATACCACATCTTATCAGAAACAATTGCTAGAATAGCTCCCACAATAACAACTTTTTTTGGCTGTTTAAATAGTAAAATAAATGAAAACGTATTAACATCCTGATAGTATTTAAAAAATAAAATATAAGTTGTTTGAAATAACCTGTATGATTGAACCAAGATAAGCAATTGGTGAGTAAACATCATTGTTCATAAATTCATCTTCAACAGAACATACAACATACGACCCAACATGGCTACTTGACTCGGATGAAGCAGAAAGTTTTGCAATAAAACTAATAAAAATAAAGTTTAGAAACCATAAACTAAAATAAACAAAAAAAAAATAGAAATAAAAATTTAGTTGATACAATTAGAAAAATTAAATTAGTTAATTTTACTCACTTTTTCTTGAATGCCAGCATCTGATCAAAATTGTCGTTAATGAAAAGCCGTGTACCATCAAAATTATTAGATATCCCCCATTTATCTGTTATTAAGTAACATAAAAAAACATCATATATATATATATATATATATATATATATATATATATATTGTTTAAATTAAATCTAAGACTTAATAAGATACCTTTGTACGTTTTAATAGCACCAAAATGAACAGCAATGACAACATGGGCTTCACGATCTTGACTAAGCATGTACGAACACATGTCCTTCGCATAATCATCCCAAAGAGTTAAATCAACCTCAACATCTCTAAAAACAATATAGGAAATTATTTTCAGAGAAACAAAATTAGTTAAAATTTATAAAATATAAAGTAAATAAATATAGGCAATATAAAATTTATAAATGTAAATTGTATTACTCGAGATCTTGAAGTTTAAGATTGAGGCGTTTTCCTTTAGTACCATCTTTTTTGTTGGTGTCCTCAATCTTATAGCAAACAACAACGTAACCGATGAAATCTAAGATTAAAAAATGTCACATGTTAATATAAAGTAAACACAATATATTAAGTTAAATGTGAAACAACTGTTGTAATATAGATATTTTGTAACAATTAACAATAATACCTATTGTTGTACCATCCTTGTATCTCTGTGACACAACATCCTTGAAATCAACAAAATCAAAAACAAACTGTGGCCCATCCCATTTACTACACTTTTTGACAAATGTATGGTAATAAAAAAATAGCTTTTGATTGTTAGGAACAATTTTGAAAGATGCAGTGTTCGCAGCAAGAGATGGCCTTTTTATTATAAGGCATTCATCAACATTAAGATGTCTCTCAAATTTTGAAAACAACCTATGTAAGCAAGAAGCTTGAATCTTGGTACCCTGTACATAAATAAAAAATAACATGCAAAAAAATGTTAATATGACCTTTAAATCATATATAAAAACAAAGATGAACAAATAATTACTTAAATAATTTACCATCTCATCCATTAGTATCATATCGATACGATATGTCTCTCTTTCGTTACCTTTCATCTTCTTTCTCCACAAACTAATAATCTTTACTTTGATAGTGTAGTTTGTACTAAGAGCGTCAATATCATTCAAAAAAGTAATTTCACTTTGGTCTTCCATACCTTAGCTCTCAAATAGTTACTCAAGAAAAAGAAAAGTTATTGTTTTGAATAAATTTATGAATGAAGAACAAATTAACATGAATTTATAGGAAAACTTCTAAGATGATATTCTTAGAAACAATTTTTCGGAAAAAAAAATAAAAAAATAAAATCTGTAAACATTTAATGAGTAAGGAAAGTGTATAATTGACTAACATGAATACATATTTATAAAAAAATTATAATCGTGTAAATGTATATATAATTATAATCGTGTAAATACATATTTATAAAAAAATTATAATCGTGGAAATAAAGAAATATTCCTTGTATTATGAACAACAAGAGAAGTGAAACTTACCTGCATAACACAACTTTGATAAAAAAAAAAACCTCATTTTGAAATAGAAAACTGTGACAGTAAAAATATGATTTTTTTATTAGTACTCAATAAATTATCATTATATTATATATATTATATATGTATTATGATAAAAAAAAGTATTAACATCACAAACATTCAGTAAGGTATATTGTACTTTCCATTTTAGTTATATATGATTGTCAATTAATAATGAATATATATAAAATAACTTTAATATGATATTGCATTATAATTGGAAGAATTACCTCACAAAACTTTTGAAAATATGAATAGAAAAAATCGGCAACATAAGTTTACATTTATAAAAATAAAAGCTAATTTTTGTCAAATTTGTCTATAAATATGTATAAGTTTCCTAAAATACATCTAACTAATAAGTTACTAAAAATATAAGATATGCATCTACAAAATAAGTGAATAAAAAAATTCAAACATTAACTTATTGGGTAATCTCAAATCTAACTTTTTCTCAAAATATAAGAAACTAATTATAATACGTTTTAACATCAATAACATATTCAATTGGGACTGTTATGTTTTAACATCTATAATATATTAGAATTTCCTATTTTTTATGAAAATATATATAACTAACATTCGGATTGAAAAGAAATTTATATTGGTATTAAATAAATAAATTTAGAGGTTTGGATGTTTGTGTTGGATGCAACGATATTAAAAGAGTAATATAATTCCTTGTGCGAACATCATAATAAAATTGACAAAAAAGTAGTACGAAAATTATGTTCAAATTTATAAGATAAAACAGGTTGTTAACTTTCTTACAAAAGAGACGTGTTTGACTACTAATTGTCCAAACAGAAACATAACTAACATCAGACTTGGACCATACTAAGATCAACCAGAAAATATGCAAAAGATTGTCAACCCACTATTAACTAATAACCACCAGATCACCAAAACATCTACAAAACCAACTAACAACCACAAATGCAAACAGTCACGCACGGCCTCTTTTCTTTGTAGTCTTGTGAACAACTTTGGTCAAAATCAAAAGCTGCGAAGACTTGACATATTTAAAGAAAAGAGTAGCGCCGATGTGGATTTGATTTGATTTCAAGAAAGCCGACCACTTGGAAAAACCATACATGTATCCACCACCATTCTTTTCCGCTATCGTCTTCATGTTTGTTACCTCACATCTAAGGTTTTGGATCGACACATCACGGAGGTTGTGAACAGAAAGAGACAACTCATCGGAAACAGCAGACGGTAAACATTGAAAGACACAAAAAAATAATTGTCAAAGTAATCTATAATATATCCTTATTACTTGATTATAACATCTAAAAAATTTAATAATATGAAAACACATACCAATCTATTTTCTGCGACTTTGGTGAACTCAATGATTGAAACTGTTTTCGACCTTTTCAATGTAGAACGTTTACGGGTAACAGATGCGGTTTCAGCAGGCGTAATCTTATCAACAACAACAGATTCATTTTTGTTTCTAAACTTTGAACGTGTACGATGAGCGATAAGAGACTCATCGGACACAATCATATCTGTCTTACATTTCCGAGTGGCCTATAATTTTTTAGATAAATAATAATTACTTGTTTTTATAAGATATAAAATTAAAAGTAAAAAATGAATATATGGTACTATACCTTCCTCTTTCTCGGCAAAACAGTTTGACCAACATCAACTGTATATTTCGGAATGGTCCAAACAGGTAAAAAAATACATAAGTAACTACCATTATTGGAAAACATATAGAATCAGCATAACTCACATCAGAAACAACTGTGGAGCACATAGTCGGTTCAGAAAAAAGAAAATTTGTTTTTCCGGTAGGATCAACCTAAATAACAAAAAAGAATAAAAAAATTAATATACAATGAATTAATAAATTGTATTATATAATACTTAAGTAAGTAGATATACATGGGACTTATTCTTGGGTATCAAAAATTGGTCAAGATCCGTCTCAAACTTGCTTTTGTCCTGAAAAAGGGAAACATATTTATAAAAAATTGTAAACAAATACACTTCGGATCAGCCTACGAAAGATAGAACATTAACATTTGAAAATGAAAAAATAAACGTAAAATACGTCAATTAAGTACAAAGTCATATAATTTATTAAATGAACACAAACCTTTATAGTTAAATCTTCATCACAAACAACACTTTCTTTGCCTTACGGTTCAGTTTTTCTATCCCAATCATATTTGAACTACGTATAACAAAAATAATTGTTTAACAATATAGTAAGAATAATAATTAAATTTACTAAAATAAAAAAACAACATAACAATGAAAAAAAATTACCTTCTTCTTAAGCTCTTCCATTTCAAGTTGAGATGAGAAAAAGTTTTCAAACTTGGAATCATCAATATCCTTCACAACTAACAATAAACAAATAAAATGTATAAATAGAAAAAAAAGATATTTATAATAAATTTTAATTAATTTAATTAAAATATAGAGAATTACATTGAACACGGATTCAAAACTTGCCAACTGAAATTTGTCGTCTTCACATTCCACAACAACACCTTCTTGAAAGACAGTTCCACACTACTATACTTCTCCTTATGTTCGGACTAAAAAAAATATCAAAAATAACAATGTGTTTGTAACGCCCGGCTCTTTTGTACTTTCCATTTATAGAAAGTTTGGTTCGTATTTCTATTTTTGGAAACTTTGTATTCTCGTAATCGTTCCTTTCCTTGTAATCATTATCAAACCGAGACTTGGATCGTTAATGAAGGTTGTATTTTGTTACATTTATGTTATACACATTCTATGTATGCTCGTATGTTCGACTTCGTGAATCAATCGACGTTTAATCGTTATTCTTGGAAACTATGTGCGAAACTTGTAATTAATCTAAACTTATGCATGGAACGTATTTTTAACGAGAACGACACTTGATTTGATACTTATACGCTTGATTATACTTGGTTTATACTCCTCATACTTAATCATATCTTAAACTATGCCTTTGTGGCAAATATGGCCCTTAAAATACCTTAAAAGCATCAAATACACAACTCCAGGGGCCAAATTGTAAAAAATGAAACTTATATCCGGAACCACAAAGGGCTCGCAGCCCGCGTGGACTTAGCCTGATACCTCAGGCGAGCCGCCTGGACCTCATGTCAGCAGAAAAGATGGACAGTCGCGACCAGATTCATTTTTGAGCGGGATTTCTTTGTTTAAACCGAGTTTTAGCACTAGTTAACCCCTCAAATCAACCCTAATCACTTCCCTATAAGTACCCAAGGTCCTCCAAGCACTTGGACACTTTCATCACTCTCAAATCTCTCCAAAACACTCTCAAATTCAAGCAAGAATCTACATTTTCGGACAGATTCATACTCTTGCACCAAACTTGGTATAACTTGCTCATTTCTTAACGAAATTACTTGATTCTTCTTCCTACTTGCTTGGTTAATCATGGAGTTATATTCCTTGACTTCTCCTTGGAGAAATTAGACCTGGAATTGCTCTGAAATTGACCAAAAACTTTCTGTTTTGTTACAAACTTGTTTAAACTTCATCTAACTTGTGTCTAACACATCTCACACCAATGTCCTAATGCTTACAATCTCTCTTATGGTTGGTTAAGCTTAAAAACATGGTTGAGACACTTAAATCAGAGGATTAAACCTCATAAACTTTCTGTTTTGTTAGGGTAATTAACCCACAAGTCATGTCAAGCTTAGACTTTGATGAATGAGTGATTGTGGGACAACTTGGGTTGTTCCAACATAAAATCCTCACATGATTTGATGATTTCTTTTAGTCTAGATTATTTACATACTTGTATTAGTCCTAGTTCTTGACCCTCCTTGGTTGTCTTTACATCAAGTGAAGTGGTGAACATTCAAGGGGTCCCTAAATGGAAGTATGTTCTTCCTACCCCATACATGACATTCGTGAATAACTCGAGGTGCCTAAACGAAGATCTTAATCTTCTACCTCCTACTTGAATTATTGAACTTAATAATATGTAATACTTAACTTAAATATATATATATATATACTCATTCGAACCTTTAATATTAAACTTGTGTTTATATGTTAAGGTAGTAGAATACCATCTAAGACTTAACACTCCAAGTATGATTCTAATGGGCATACTACCAATGAAATACAATATAACCCTAGTGGTTACGTAGCGTCATATAAGAGTGTAAGTTAAAGATGATTATTTTGATATCACACTTTATGTTATGTTAAACTCCAAATTTATAATCTTCCGTTGAACGCCAAACTCACACACCTACGTTTCCTTGTGTAGAAGGACTAGGTGTTCCAACTTAATCCATCCACCAAACTCGCTCGCGGGATTTCAAGTGGGAAAGCTTGCAACCACCATGAGTATACTCGATCCCTTTTTCCCCCTTTACACTTTGGGATGCAACATGTATAACTATGCAAACGTCTTTAAACTAAACTAAACATACTCAATCCTTGTACAAACATGAAACTAATGTGCTTTACTTATGATACTTGTATGCTCTATTTGAACGATTTGGAACGTATATGCTCATTAACTTTGCTAGCCCACCTTTACAATTATAGCGCTATAGGATTTATGCACCGCCCGTTAAACTTGGGGTATTGTTAAGTTAAACATCTACCATCCCGCTATCAATTGGGATTAGGTTATTTTATGCATTGGATTCTTGGGTTTGATCATAGTGTACGCCAAAATTGTATACTAGTAATTCACATATTATGAATCATATTGGATTTGAGCTTTTTATTCTATTATGCTATGTAAACAAACTTGTATACTTGCTCATTGCCTTTGCATTGAAACTCTATTTTAATACATGTTGCAGGTTGATTAATGAAGTATGGATGATTGATGAAACAAGTTTAGGGTGGACTAGATACACACCTTTAATCTATTTATCTTTTAATGTTATGTTATTTGTTGAAACAATGTTGTATTTTGTTTGAATATTGTATGACAATTTAGCACCTACAATGAAATTTGAATTTAATTAAATATTGTCACATAGTGTTATGAAGTCTCTAGCAATCTATACACACTTCGTCTCATCCCGATGTTTCCGCCATCGGTTGGGGTGTGACAGATTGGCATCAGAGCCATAACTATTGGGAATTAGGAAAAATTGCCATGCTTTTGCCCTAATCTATAGTTCTAGGAATTTTGCCTCTTATTTGTTGTTTAAAACCTTTGTACTCTACCATGGATGCATCCTAGCTATACTTCTTGTTGATTAAATTTATGTGCCTTTCCTAAGGCTAACACGAATACACTTATGCTATTTTTATGCTCTTGTAACACCAACGAGAAGAATTTACCAAAATAGGCGTGAAACCCACAATTTGGTAAACGACTCTCATTCTACCTTTAATCTATTTTTGCACGAAATTCCACCATTAAGCTAGGAGTGACATCCACAACTTAATGGTAATTTCCATTTCAACTCTAGTGGACCCTCGTCAAAGTGTCAAAATTTATTTTGATCGACGAGTACCAACCACATTTAGGGTACGAAATCGTCAAGTTAGGGGTGAAACCCGCATCTCGTCGATTAAGTCCCATTCCTCGATTTTTATTCTCGCCAAAGTCCCGAATGTTTCGATCATTTAGAGATGTGTAGTAACCGGAAGGGTAAGATACCGTTAATCGCTTCTCGACGAGAGTATCTTACTTATAGGCCAAAGCACAATATCTCTAATTCGAAAGAACTTTCGACCCACTTTGGAATAGTCGACGTTTCTCTACCCGAAACAATCCAATGTTTTACTGAGCCTCTCTTTTATGTATCTCAATTTATATGTGATTTTTATACTTGAACGTTCATTCATTTCCAAATGTCGTTTTAATCATTTCGCACGTTATTGCAATCACAAACAATAATAATCCCTCGTGAACAAACTAAATTTACAATGCTTTCGTTTATTCATGATATGCTATGTGAAACTCATGATTATGCTATGTGAGACATATTAACCTTTCATGCTATGTGAGTCAAATTGAACCTTTATGCTATGTGACCCTTTATGCTATGCGATCAATTTCATTTTCTTAAACAAACATTATGACCAAGTCTCATCTATTCCCTCTTTTCGAATTCGAATTATTTTTGAAATTTCACTTTTACACATATATCGTACAAATACTTTGTCATACATTTATACATTATTCACATACATGATTTCACATAATTTTATTTATACCCCTTGTAACAATAAATGGAGACATATCATCAAGGTGGGAGTGATTTCCTTACCTTGACGACTAACTCCGTTTTTTCCCATCTTACAACGACCTCGCCAACGAATTAGGGGTGATTCCCTTACTTAGGTGATCGTTACCAATATTTTCCTTCATAGACTATATTACGTAAACATGATCACGTTTATATCTAAATCGTTTATCATTAGCCAAATCTCTATTTATTTCAGCATGCATTGTTTATATGAACGAATTCCTTATCCTACAATATATATTTTTTTATATAGCTCACACACACGAAATTCTTAACCTTTACCATAAACGCTTATTTCTCGATTTTCAAAATTTACGAAATGCTACTTATCAACCTAGTTGGTTTAATAAATCCATTGCCCACGAAATTTTGTATTCAACGTAACTATTGAAAAAGGCTCATCTTATATCCTTAAACTAGAGATTTTCTATTTTCAATTAGGAATCAAACCAACTTTTTCACGCACACCTATAAAATCCTACCAATGTTATTCAATCATTTACTAAAATTTCTTTCAAAATCAGTAAAATGTTTTATTAAAGACGCTTTTTCAACAATCACTAAGATCGTATACCAAAATCCTTTTTCTTACGAATCAACGTTGTCACAAAAATCTCTAAAATTCGAATTTCTTCTTTAATGCAAGATCATTTAAAACGATGCAAACTTATTTACTTCTAGAACCTTTTCAACCATTATTCAATACGTCAATTTAATTTAAAATGTGTGGGCAAGGAAACTTCATAAGAACCAACCATCTTCAACGAATGTAAATCCTTTTTAAAGCAAGAGTAGCATTTCCTTTCTTTCACAAAGTATAACACACATAACCAATAGATATTTTATACTCTCTTTACATTTATGAACTAGGTTCTATATTTCATGTCAACTCAATCTATTTTGATTTTAATTAAACTTCACGCTTTGCTCAAACAACTATACATGCATACTATCTTACGTGTTTTAGCTTATATCTCACGACAAATTCGCATATACCCCTCATTTTGTTTTTGTACTCAAAACTTCTCGGCCTTTTACATGCTTAAATTTGTATATTACGATTAATACCACATACAAAATTATTACTTATTACACTCATATCCATATTCGTATTTATGCATCTTACGCTTACACATTTATGTTTATTTTCATAATCATATACATATTCATACACTTTATATTATACTCATGTTCAGAAATTATACATTTACGCCATACTTATGTTCCAAGTTTATATTCATAATAATACAATTATACTTACACTCACAATTACGTTTGCGCTAATATTCGTATTCGTGTTTATACTCATATATCCTACTTGTACCTGTACCTATACAACTATGCTTAAACTTATATCCATATATTTTCCTCATACCAATACAATTATGTTTATACTTAAATTCATAGTTATACTCGCATTTATACAATTTATGTTAGACTCGTACTTATATATATACTCTCATTTATACGATTTACGTTTATGCTCACGCTCATTCGTTTATGCTCAAATTTGTACTCACATATATACTCATTTTTCATACACGCTATGTTTATACTTTTACTCATACTCCTGGCATGCGTTTTGTGTTTATGCTCTCGTGTGTGTTCGTATTAAAACTTATACTATACTCATGCTTTTTACACAAAATTTATACTTTCTCACCTATACGCGGGCGAAACCCGAGGGATTCGCTTACGTTGTTATACTATTTGGAACACAAGCGTGCTTATATGCTATATCTCTATATACGCAATCTTATTTTCAGAATTTATTCATACCTTAATTCATATGCAACTAGTACAAGTTATGCGGATCATGTGACGATCAATGTAATCGCGGGTGCACACGGGATTATAGTGATAGTCGTATGAGAACCATAGAGTGTACTATTGTGTATGGTAAGACACGGAACGTAACATGACACCGAATACGAAACGGACGTCACATGGTCAAAACATGGTGGATACGCCGCTGGTACTTCCTATATATAACTGTTTTCATCATGTTACCAAACTTTAGTAAAATGTGCCATGAGAAATTCAGTGTTTTGAAGACCTTTCGGACCTTATACAAACATTAAGCAAACGCATTATATCCGATTACCCATGACGAGACTTCATCTTTAACACGCTACTTTCGTCTATCTACTACTTATATCATTCATATACATGCATTCGTTTATTAAGAATCAGTCGTCCGCTTCTATACTTCTAGTATTCTCCATTATTTTTGTCTTTTATACGAACCTTGTTGACAATCAAGTCTGTTAAACCGTCTTCCTATCCTTAATTCTTATATAGACGTAATTAGTAGACCATTATCACTTTATTCAAAGTACTAGGCCTTGTCGTTCTCCAAAACTTCATACTTTTCAAAACGTTTCAAATTCTCAAAGTCTCATTTCTTAATAATCACCTTATTGCCAAAACTTTTTCAAGCCTACGTCTTCCTAAATTTCGGGACGAAATTTCCTAAAGGAGGGGAGACTGTAACACTCGGCTCTTTTGTACTTTCCATTTATAGAAAGTTTGGTTCGTATTTCTATTTTTGGAAACTTTGTATTCTCGTAATCGTTCCTTTCCTTGTAATCATTATCAAACCGAGACTTGGATCGTTAATGAAGCTTGTATTTTGTTACATTTATGTTATACACATTTTATGTATGCTCGTATGTTCGACTTCGTGAATCAATCGATGTTTAATCGTTATTCTTGGAAACTATGTGCGAAACTTGTAATTAATCTAAACTTATGCATGGAACGTATTTTGAACGAGAACGACACTTGATTTGATACTTATACGCTTGATTATACTTGGTTTATACTCCTCATACTTAATCATATCTTAAACTATGCCTATGTGGCAAATATGGCCCTTAAAATACCTTAAAAGCATCAAATACACAACTCCAGGGGCCAAATTGTAAAAAATGAAACTTATATCCGGAACCACAAAGGGCTCGCGGCCCGCGTGGACTTAGCCTGATACCTCAGGCGGGCCGCCTGGACCTCATGTCAGCAGAAAAGATGGACAGTCGCGACCAGATTCATTTTTGAGCGGGATTTCTTTGTTTAAACCGAGTTTTAGCACTAGTTAACCCCTCAAATCAACCCTAATCACTTCCCTATAAGTACCCAAGGTCCTCCAAGCACTTGGACACTTTCATCACTCTCAAATCTCTCCAAAACACTCTCAAATTCAAGCAAGAATCTGCATTTTCGGACAGATTCAAACTCTTGCACCAAACTTGGTATAACTAGCTCATTTCTTAACGAAATTACTTGATTCTTCTTCCTACTTGCTTGGTTAATCATGGAGTTTGATTCCTTGACTTCTCCTTGGAGAAATCAGACCTGGAATTGCTCTGAAATTGACCAAAAACTTTCTGTTTTGTTACATACTTGTTTAAACTTCATCTAACTTGTGTCTAACACATCTCACACCAATGTCCTAATGCTTACAATCTCTCTTATGGTTGGTTAAGCTTAAAAACATGGTTGAGACACTTAAATCAGAGGATTAAACCTCATAAACTTTCTGTTTTGTTAGGGTAATTAACCCACAAGTCATGTCAAGCTTAGACTTTGATGAATGACTGATTGTGGGACAACTTGGGTTGTTCCAACATAAAATCCTCATATGATTTGATGATTTCTTTTAGTATAGATTATTTACATACTTGTATTAGTCCTGGTTCTTGACCCTCCTTGGTTGTCTTTACATCAAGTGAAGTGGTGAACATTCAAGGGGTCCCTAAATGGAAGTATGTTCTTCCTACCCCATACATGAAATTCGTGAATAACTCGAGGTGCCTAAACGAAGATCTTAATCTTTTACCTCCTACTTGAATTATTGAACTTAATAATATGTAATACTTAACTTAAATATATATATATATACTCATTCGAACCTTTAATATTAAACTTGTGTTTATATGTTAAGGTAGTAGAATACCATCTAAGACTTAACACTCCAAGTATGATTCTAATGGGCATACTACCAATGAAATACAATATAACCCTAGTGGTTACGTAGTGTCATATAAGAGTGTAAGTTAAAGATGATTATTTTAATATCACACTTTATGTTATGTTAAACTCCAAATTTATAATCTTCCGTTGAACGCCAAACTCACACACCTACGTTTCCTTGTGTAGAAGGACTAGGTGTTCCAACTTAATCCATCCACCAAACTTGCTCGCGGGATTTCAAGTGGGAAAGCTTGCAACCACCGTGAGTATACTCGATCCCTTTTCCCCCCTTTACACTTTGGGATGCAACATGTATAACTATGCAAACGTCTTTAAACTAAACTAAATATACTCAATCCTTGTACAAACATGAAACTAATGTGATTTACTTATGATTCTTGTATGCTCTATTTGAACGATTTGGAACGTATATGCTCATTAACTTTGCTAGCCCACCTTAACAATTATAGCGCTATAGGATTTACGCACCGCCCGTTAAACTTGGGGTATTGTTAAGTTAAACATTTACCATCCCGCTATCAATTGGGATTAGCTTATTTTATGCGTTGGATTCTTGGGTTTGATCATAGTGTACTCCAAAATTGCATACTAGTAATTCACATATTATGAATCATGTTGGATTTGAGCTTTTTATTCTATTATGCTATGTAAACAAACTTGTATACTCGCTCATTGCCTTTGCATTGAAACTCTATTTTAATACATGTTGCAGGTTGATTAATGAAGTATGGATGATTGATGAAACAAGTTTAGGGTGGACTAGATACACACCTTTAATCTATTTATCTTTTAATGTTATGTTATTTGTTGAAACAATGTTGTATTTTGTTTGAATATTGTATGACAATTTAGCACCTACAATGAAATTTTAATTTAATTAAATATTGTCACATAGTGTTATGAAGTCTCTAGCAATCTATACACACTTCGTCTCATCCCGATGTTTCCGCCATCGGTTGGGGTGTGACAGTGTTAAATTCAATATCAACTTGTAAGCTGGCGTTAATAACTAAATAATAGTGTAGATGTATAATTCTAACCGCAATAAGAAAATCATCAACATCATCACCATAGATTGAGTCATCCAAAACAACTAACTCAACACTGTTGTTCTGAATTTGAGTACCGGTTTGATGATTAAAGACTGAAAGCTCGAAAATTTTATTTCCATGCAGTGAAAAGACAAAGGTAGATCGCCTATCTAAAGCAAGATTGTTTATCATCTCAGAACATCCATGAGTAAAAACACAGCTGTCACTTAATGCGTGCATCTTAACGTTCCAAAATCTATCTCCTAAATAAAGAGTTGACTGACCACCTTTGAAATTTTTCCCATAAAATTCCCTCCAAAATTCATCAGCCATGACCTGCATAAGAAGTGATAATTAGTAATAAGAATTAATTGAAAAAATAATATACAGAAATAAAACATTATTCATCATAATGATTGTATAAGATACTACTTACAATAACGTCTTCGTGAGGTGTCATTTTGGATATAAAGCAGTTTTTGTGAACAAATGATTTAAACACCATTAGAAAGAATGATGATGGTGCATATGACTGAAACATAAGGTAATCATCTTTTCTTATATAACTATCCCGAAGCCATCAGCAAGAACAGGGCCCACATCAGTTTTTTTCACTCTTACAAACCATAACTTGTTCCCATCAACAATCTTAACTGAATCTTTGTAAGGTGGTTGGTCTCCCCAAATCATTGAAGCAAAGTCATTAGGTATTTGCTATGAGTTTAAAACAAAATAAAAAAAAGACAAATATCACTTTACTTAAAATATGATTAATAATTAGAATACACAAAAACATACCACGGGTCATCTTCATCAATAAGCTTTAAAAATGAAGGACTGTTATGCAAGGGATCCATATCTGAAAAATATATATGAAGGTTTTTAAAAAATTAAAACCGTAAAGTATTTATAGAAAAACAATCAATATTCCTAAATAAACAATCAATAAGCTTTAAAAGATAATTTAGTCAATGGACAAACTTCCAAATACAAAAATAAAAAGAAACAGTTTAAAAAAAATAAAAAATATTTATTTTTTAGATACGAAATCAATATTCAAAAGACAAAAACATTAAACCGGATGAAAAATTATCAGACCAGTGTAAATAAATCTTCATCAAGACAATCAAAACACATCAGACACTAAAAAAATGCATAATCTTTAATGGATTGAGGCTTAATACAAAAGAAATTTATTACAAAATAAATATGAAACTGTCAAATAACAGAGCATAGACGATGAAACATAACATGATAAGGTAAAAAAAATAGCAAAACAATCAAACAAAATACCAAATTACTTTTAACATGTTCGACCAAGATTGACAGTCCGGCAATGGCATTAAATTTAGGGTTTTTCATGAAAAAAAAAACAAAACAAAAGATTCAGTAACAACATCAATCAATAAGTACATCAAAAACAAATAATCCAAATAATAAGATTGAAATCGGATAATGAAAAAATTGATATTAAACACTTAAAATACATAACATCTAAAATACTTTACATACCTTTTGAATATGTGTAAGGATCTACAAAAAAAAAATAGCAAAAGAACAAACATAAGCATCTGCGGAGACGGAGATCAACACCAAAATTTAACTTTTTGGTGATTAAAATGATGATCGAAGAACTTAAATCCAGAAGTATTTAACTTTGATTATGTAGCTTTACCTGAGATTTCTTTGAAATATTCTTGAATCAAAATGTAGATCGAAGTCGGCAGGTAGAGAGAGAGATGCGGTTTGAGAGAAAGAAGGGTTAGGTAGATTTTTTTGTGGGTTGTGTAATGTGTAATTGAGAATAAGATTATATAGTATCCATATTGTTAATGGGTTATTATGTGAGAACAAAAAGTCCGACCCACAATCATCCGGATCCCGCGTCCAACCATATGTTTTGGTTTTTGTATTGGTAAATCTCCTTTGTTTAGAGTTAATTACACAATTTCCCTCCCAAAATGATAGTCCATTAAACCAATGGTTGCCACATCATCAAAATGGCTTCACCATTCAAGGACACATAGCCCACATCATCTCATTTATTAATATATATATATATATATAGATTAAGTTTACTTATCTATCTTTACTCGATGTAGATTGCTATCTTAGAGAATCTGTAAGCCCCATAACCCTCATAGTAGTCATAGATGTGGGGTTATACGATACGTGTCAAATGTGTAAGAAAAGAGGGTTATGGGGCATTATATAGTGTGTAGTATGGTTATACCCCTTCAATTATACATATATATATATGTATGTGTATATATGTGTGAGAGAGAGAAACCAAAGTTCACGCCACTATACGTATCGCGGCCTTGCTCCATAACCCCCCATAATGGCGCGGGGGGGGGGGGGGGTGTTCCGGGGCACCATGGGATGTTATAGCCCAATATAGCGGTATATAACCCCCACTACGCATCACCTTAAGGAGAATTATAAAGTTCAAGAATTAACTTTGCATAACAAGCAAAGAAAACATTCCCCTAATAGGCATCAATGACGATATGAACTCACCTAGCTTGTTCAATACTTAACACTTCAACAACTCTACATTGGTGGAGTTAAGAATGTTCTCTTCCTGTTCTGTCAATTATTTTCTTGTACATCAAGCACTTGTGAAGCCATTAAACAGAAAAAATCTAATTAAGAAAAAAAAGGATAAGAATCAAGAGAACAACCATTACCTTTCATGAAATCATTGTTTTCACACAAGATCGTTGGACTTAACCATAAATCTGGAACTGACAGCATACACACACATATAATATATATTAACGGCTAACACATATCCTCGATCTACAACTTTTGTTTAGCACGGGACTTGAACCGTCAACCATTTGTATTAATGCTGCAAGGCTACAATCCCTCTAGTTTTTACATTTGTATGGTAGAGATCCTAAACAAATTAAATTAATAACCTGCTAGATGTACAAATAATTAGGGCAATTATTATTATCTTATAGTTTGAACTAGAGTAATGACCCTAGAGAAAATGAATTAGAGTCTTAATAATTACTTTAGTTCAAAGTGTTAGCATATTTACTCTAGTTATTTGTATACTTAGTAGATTAATTCTATTTGCATTTGATCCTAATACTAATTTTATGTATGGTGTATAAAATTGTGTATATAGTTTTATATATGATACATACAAGTATTCTTGTAAATGGATTGAATGAATATGAATGGCGCATGTTCATGTTCGTTCTCTTAACTTTAACCGGACAAAAGAACGAACACTGACGCTTAAACGAACAAATTTGATTGTCTAAACTAATGGCTCATGAGCACAGACAAACATAAATGGACACAAATGGGTATTAATGAAAACTGAGAAACATAAATGAACAAACATAAATCTACATTAGTTAAAAGTAAACGTGAATATCCAAATTAAAGTCTAAAAAAACACCATCTATCATAACATAAAAACTTTAAGTTAAACAAAGACTTCTTAACAATGGGTTTAGATGTGACACCTCGTGTTTAGTAAACATCTTTGAATCAAAGACTGAGAATTAGAATTTAAACTAGTAAACCGATTAGTAATCCGAAACACGCTCCGTGAAACATAACCGAAACTGAGAATCCGTGGACTTACTAACTCAAAGACTTTGCAAACATGCGAACCAGCTTCTTGTACTGCATTTCAAGACCTATCAATTTTTTACCAAAAAGAAACAATTTTTTTATGAGTTAAATGCCATTTTAGTCCCTATGGTTTGGGCCATTTTGCTAGTTTAGTCCAAAGATTTCATTTTTCGCCTGTGTGTCCAAAAAGGTTTCACTTTTGCCATTTTAGTCCACTAGGTTAACTTCATCCATTATTCATTATTTCTGTTAACGAGAAGGGCAATTCAGTCATTTTATATGGCTGAATTGCTCTTCTAATTAACAGAATTACATATTAAATGACCGAATTGCCCTTCTCGTTAACAGAAAAAATGGATGAAGTTAACCCAGTGGACTAAAATGGCAACGGTGAAACCTTTTTGGACCCACATGCGAAAAATGAAATCTTTGAACTAAATTAGCAAAATGGCCCAAACCATAGGGACTAAATGACATTTAACTCTTTTATTATTTTTATGTCTAAAAGGTTATTATTATTATTATTATTATTATTATTATTATGAAAAGAAAGTGTTGATGAACAGTGATTAAATATTTTTATAATATTGTTTTTTCCAATTATTTTATTACCTATTAGATTTTTTAATATTATTTTTCAGTTTTAATATTTTATTACTTAATTATGTTATGATAATACATATCATAATTTATATAATTTTTAGTATGTTGTTTCGACGTGCCTGATTTTATTTACGTTTTGATATAAAGTTTTTTTTTTCTTTCTAAAATCGAGTTTTTTGTGAGTGCTAATGTATAAGTAATCGTTAGCACAGCACAATCGTACATATTAATTTTTTTTATACATTGATGTTGTTACCCTTTTGGTCATTCCAATAATATAATGTAATCGTTCAGAATTAATGGGACATGCTTATTTTATCTTCGTTTCACTAAATGTTTTACTCAAAATCAAACGAATCAAATATAACTGATATTTTTTTTTTTGTATTGATGTTGTTACCCTTTTCGTCATTCCAATAGTATAATGTAATCGAATTCAGAATTAATGGGACGTGCTTATTTTATCTTCGTTTCACTAAACGTTTTGTTCAAAATCAAACAAATCAAATATAATTGATATTTTTTTTTGTTTTTTAGTATGATCAACCGAATTGGTACCCTGACGAAAACTTATACCTTTTTTTTCCTTAGAGTGAACTGAATAAATATTGTGTGAAGAACTTCGGTAGCAATATATAGTATCTATTTTATATTGTAAACTACAGTGGGTATCAGTATCATACTAATAGGGGTGTGCAAAAAAACCGAATTAACTGAACCATAACCGAATTAACCGACAAAACCAAACCGAAAAAACCAAACCAAATAAAAAACCGGTGGGTCGGTTAATGGTTTTTTTGAAAACCGAAAGTAGCGGGTCGGTTATGGTAATCATTTTTTCCATACCCACCATAACCGAACCGAACCGACATGTAATAAATCTTTGTAGGATCTAGGATTTTTCACCATATTTTTAATATTTGATGTTTTTGACTGGAGATTTTTAGTACTTATGGGGTTTTCATATCATTTTGTGGTTTTGTTTGAATGTTTATTTGAATTTATGGAATGTATCATATCACTTTATTTGAATATTCGATAATAATTGGTATTAATATTATAGATTATATGTATTATTTAATACTATGTAATATACTAATATACACAAATATGCAATAACAGTTTATTCCATGTTAAAAAATTTAAGCTATTTTAACTAAGCTAAATACACGGTTAACCACCCATAACCGACCCGCTATAACCATCAAAACCGAATAACCATAACCACCATAACCGATTGGTTATGGTTATCCAATAACCGACATCGCGGTTATGGTTATGGTTTTTGGTCAAAACCGACCCAAACCGACCCATGCATACCCCTACATACTAATACCTTGATGAACCAAACGTATATCGTCTCAACAATATTGGTGTTGCGTCAATTTTTGGCGAACAACACTGGTAACGGTACCAACATAATCATTATTGGTATTCGTTTAAAATCATTACTAATATTTGTTTTTATGGTTTTCGTCAACATAAAATATGTATCGTTGTCGTTTTCGGCATATCATGACTTTATTTTTGAGTTTTGTCTTTGGGTTGCTATATCAAACGTAGATATCGTAGCGATACCGTAATAAATTGTAATGGATTCCCGTCGCAACGCGTGAAGAAATTCTACTAGTTATGATTATTTTAATTCAAAACCAACCTAAACGTCACTTTCTGTTTAAAAGAATATCAAACACTATTTCTAAGTCAACCACCAAAGGATATTCTTTTTGGTCGCTATATTATCTTTCCCGACATCAAAGTGTCGAGTTTTTTTCCCAAACAGATGTAGTTACAAAAAATATTTACTAAAATAGGTTGTTTGAAATTTATATACCAAAATGGGTGAAAACCTATCTACTTTTATTTTCATATAAAAATAATCACAAAAAAGCCATGTGAAACCCAAAACATTAAATGTTGTTCCTTGTTCCTTTCTTTTCCACTATGAATGTTACCAGCGATTGACAACCAAAATTCTGACGAGCTCTGAGCCACGATATCGATATCGACGTACTGCAAAAGCACCAAAGAATCCCTCTTAACTCCAAATGAACCCTTCACAATGCAGATTCACTTCCCACAACAATAGCATCAAATGATTCCCAACCGAGATTTTGCCGTGCTCGGAAGCTCCTAATATTCATCTGACACAAATTTTCCAATAACATGTAACTTATAAGAAGAAGGTTTCTTGTTTGCCATTTTACTTTCTGAAGATTTTTGTAGCAAACTGTGATTCCACACAAGTAACATATGTGTTTCAACATGTATATATGCATAAAATTATACATTCACATAAGTAATATATCTGATCCACATAAGGAAAAGTTTTTTGTGGCAAACTGTGATTCCACAAAAGTAATAAAATCTTACATTCATATACCTATCGATAAATCGGCATAATCATGGCCGTAATCAGCGTTGCAAAAACGTGGGGTTAGAGGAATTGTTTCCATCTTTCTCCAGACACCAATGATGACCGCAAAATCGGCGCTTGCGAAATGGTGGTTGCGACTCTGAATTACATGTACTTCTTTTGGGTTTATGTGATTCAATGGTACTTCTTTTGGCTATGGATCGAAGGTATCACGCGGTGAAACATGAAAATCATGGCTATGCATCCGAGCTTAGCGGAATCTTTGTTGTTGATCGCCGCCAATATTCCCTGTGGAGAAGATAAACTGCATTTAATCTTTTAAGTTTCACGTGACATCCATTTGTGTTTCCAATCATTAGTTTTTAACAGAAAATATAAGTAAATAGGTTTTTACCCATTTTCATAAAATAGGTTTCAAACTACCCATTTTAGTAAATATGTTTGCAACTACACCTCTTTGGAAAAAAACTCTTAAAGTGTCACCAAAACAACACTTCGTTTCTTCTTTGTTTAACACAAACTAACAATCCCTACAACGTTAATCACCAAACAATAGCAAACAAGTTCTTAGATCACTTCTTCTCGATGAACCTTTTAATCTAAAATGTGATAAATCGATGAGTGTTCCGGTGGAGTAACCAGGTGATTGCAGTGGAGATACGATGGTGTGCTGGCGGTTATGATAGTGGAGACGGTGGTGTCGGGTTAGATGTGTTAAGCCCTAGAAGTGTGAGACTGGCGCATCAAATATACGCAACGGGCCATGGTTGCGAACTGGGCTTTAACGACTTAGTTTATATTAGGTTTTGACCTTGTATAGGTCATTTGGCCCATGCCTAAGGCCATGTGGGCCAGGCAGGCCCATGGGGAGTCCATGTAGGGAAGTGGGCTTGTCTAGGGCATATAAACTAGTTTTATTGTCATAACTAGGGGGAACACTTGACAGAGAGAAACCCTAGATTAGAGAAACAGAGAGAGGTGATTTGGGTGGTTTAGGATACTTGTACCAGACGGTTTTGCTCTTGAGTAATAGAATCGTGTGCAAGTATTGAAAGTGATTCGGTGTTGTGTGTTCTTGTTTTTTTGTTTTTCTTGAATCTCACCAAGTTTGGATTCCACTCATCCTTGGTGTGTGTGTGATATCATTGTTAGATCCGGTTTTCGGGACTTACAAGATGTTACTATAAGGTGGTTAAGGAGGTGGCGAACAATGATGGTTTAGTTGGCTTTCAACGGAGGTTATCGATGGTGCAGGTTGTTGTAGGTGATACGTGGTGGTGCTCCGGTGGTGTAGAGGCCAACAGTGGTTGTTTACGATGAGTGTGAGCTCAAGAACAAACCGACACCTTGCAAACTTGAAAACTATCCGGACTCGAGAACCTCCTACGAACACGAAAACCCAGATGAAGACCTCGAGAACACGGACTCTTTAACTTTTGAAGTCGAAAACTTCAACTCAAAAACATATGGTGATTCGATGATGGTTGTCAGCTTATGTCGGAGGTGGGGATGATATTCATACGGTGGTATTGTGGTTAGGATAGTGGTGCTCCGGTGGTTAATGGTGATCGGAGGGTGATAGGAAAGGTGGTAGAGGTTGGAACGGTTTGTAAGTATGGAATGGTGAATGGAGATGAACACTCAAACTCAAAAATTCCTTGTCCTTTCAAGAGCTCAAAAACAACCAAATCACTCCACTCGAGAACTTCAAGATTGTTGATGTGCACAAAATGCAACATATAAATTACATTAATTGTGGCATAAAACTAACCCTTTTTTAGTACTAATGTTGGAAAAAGTGTGCTTTTGTCTTCTTTTTGTATTTTCAGTATTAAATGAGCTCAAATAGACAAAAGAAGGAAAAAGGCAGCTAAATCTAACATAAATACAAGAAAGGGAGCAAACGTGGCATGCCTGACCTCCCGACAGCATCTTCCCAAGCAAAACAAGAAGACAGAAGACTGAACACGCCCCGTGCTCAGTGAGCACGGGGGCGTGCCCAAGTGTCAGCAGAAAATACAAAGTTGTAGAAGCTTCCATCGCCCACCACGAGGCCGTGCTTAGCGGACACGGGGCCGTGGTCAACTATAAGATTCGCGGAATCCAGGCAAATCTTGATAGCACAGATATGCTTCTACACACGGGGTCGTGCTCAGCGGATACAGGGGCGTGGTCAACTAGTGCAGACAAACTGCATTTAATGAAGAATGAGAGGAGGATGGACACGGGGTCGTGCCCAGTGGACACGGGACCGTGCCCGCGCTTCTGTTCAGCCTATAAATAGGAGTGCTTGGAGCTCTTGCAACTCATCCCTTGGCACACCACCTCTCTCACACTTCACCCACCACCCACCACCATCACAACACCATCATCCACCACCATCATCCATTGTCCATCATAGAGTGTGTGAGTCATCTCGGGATCCAAGATTGATCGTAAGAGTTCTTGACAATCAAAGGCCATGTTTGCCTAAGTCTCTTACATCACTTGGTGAAGACAAGTGTTTAGTGTAATATTTTTTATTTTTAATCTTTTGCACTTTTTAATTGGTTTTGTATTAATGACTTTAATTACTAGTTTCTTATGTTGAAGGTGATTCTTCCTTATCGTTTGTCCGTGGGGTCTTGGCATTGTTTTACTGTCTATATAAAATAAAAGATTTTCACCATTCATATCTCCACGGTCTATATGGAGGTATGTTGGCTACCTGGTAGGGGGTTAAGGGAACGGTTTGGAAAGAGTCTTGCCATTGTTCAGTGTATAGATCATAGATCCTGCAAAGGACCTGGGTCAAATTTAGTAAGACCTCCTTCAATACCCAACGGTATTGGATGGCGGGGGTCCAAACTCTTTGACCCCCTCATAAGTTAAACTACTATTAAAACTTTAACCCGGCTACTTAGGACTGTATCCTTGCTGGCTCAAAAGAGGGGCCTACCACATTATGCATAAATAACTTAATTAATTATCTTTCAATAATCCGACCCTTTAGGATTGTATCCTTGCTGACTCAAACTACTGGGTTGAGGGTAACGTCACCTTCAAAAGAGGGGCCTACTACAGTAACTTAGATAATCTCTTAAACAAGTGCAAAAGTGCGAAATAATCAAAGGTTACACTACACACGAGTCGGATCCAAGTGATTCATCTTGTCTATCTGTTTTTACTTTTATTTTATTTTCAGCATTTTAGTTAGTTTTATTTTTCTAGTTTAAAAACCTTTTCCTAACATTTTGATTTGATTAGACGTTGAGGATAAACAAGTACTAAAAGCTCTTGTGTCCTTGGACGACCTCGGTATCTTACCAACACTATACTACGTCCACGATGGGTACACTTGTGTAACACCCCGAAAACGGGTTTGGTAATTAACCCACGTTAATACTAAAAGACAGGTAAAGTATCGCTAGTAGTAAAAATAACCCGGTAAATATTTGGGATTTAATAAGAAATCCTAATATTAAATACAAGCGAAACAAAGTTTTAAGGAATTGAGTTTATAAGAGCCCGAGTTAACGGGATTTAAAACACTACGGATTATAATTCCCGGAACCCACCAAGTTAACTAGGTAAAATTAACCTAGTTAGTAAAGGGTAATTAAATAATAAACTATGAGTTATGGTTTCATATATGAATCTCTAAACTTGAGGGACTAAACATGGGCAATTAGAATAGTGTTTTATTAAAACACTTATAAAAAAAAATAATAGAAATCAATACACACACATACGTATGCGACCAGAGGAAAGCTCCATGGGAGCTCAAACCCTAACTTCAACAAATCAACAAAATTGAAGGATCAAACCAAGTTCAAATCGAAAATGGAGCATAGATTACTGATCCTCATCACAAGAGGATCACAAGGTATGTGAAATTTCATAAAAACTCTCAACTTGAAATTCTCATGTAATTGGGAAAATCTGAAATTATAGTTGCATGTATGTCATATGATGATCTAGGAACAACTATAGTGTCTAGGGAGAAACCCTAGACAAATACAAGTTGAAAATCATGTGAAATTGTAGTGAAACCTATGAACACCATTGTAGGTGATTGATGGTTTATGTGAAATTTGATGAACACTAGGAAATAGAGTGTTGATCTAGTATAATGTGACAATTTGAAGTGATTTCAGAAATTATGGAAGTTAGCACTTTGTAAGGTGGTTGATTTATGTGAAATTTGGGGTAAGAGATAAGCTAGAGACATGATAAATAAACATGTAAAATTCTGCCCTTAAGGTGTTTGTTGAAATGCCTCAAAGAAGGCTCGAAACTAGAATTTTGTAGTTAAAACACCTAGTTGTGATGTTTCGACTATTATGCAAAAAGTGATTAAAGAGAGTTCTAAATGTGTTAAACGCGATTAGAACTTTGGTTAAAACGGAGGTATAAAGATAACGCCTACCGAGTAGTTAAAGAGTGCTAAAACTAGTTGATAACTCGAAAATGCAAATTAGTATACTAATGGGCACTTGACTATTAAAAAGGGTCAAACTGACCTATAATACGATAAATAGCAATTTTGATATGAAATGCATAAGGTGGAGAAATCGTATTAGAGTATGATTAAACTAACCACCTTGAAAATGATGATGATAGTTTGACGCGTAACAAGCTAGGTGGAAGCTTGGAGTGAAGGCGGGTCAAACAAGTCAAGCATGGAAGAAAAGCGTAGCTCGGATGCAAGGTAAGTGAAACTTACATAATTGTGTAGATTGCTTGTTCATTCTATACGTTATAGATGTAATAATGCTAATATTGAAAATAAGGATTTCCGACGTGATTAATACGAGTCGGAACATATAAAGATGATAAAAACCATGGTTTATGGCAAAAAGGCCAAAACGGTAAATTAATTATGTAAAGACTAGGAAATTATGAATTTCCGTCAAAGTCACCTTGTAATATAACCTAATAATGATAGAAAGGGTAAAATGGAAATTGGTCAAGTATTGACTAATGTAAACCGAAGCCTAAAGGAAACTTTTGGCGTAAGCCGAAACGGGTTGAAATTGCAAGAAAAGAAATTAAGAGAAAGTGGGATTCGGTAATGAAATCCGGGACGGGATGGATGTACGAATTAGAAGTCAAAAACCATGTTTTTGATTTAATAGGCAACGTTGGGCATATAGGCCGAACGGGTCAAATAGTGGTGATAACACTATTTGACAATATCGACTAATGCGATTGTCAAGTCTTGTGTTAACAGGAACGATTAGCGATTCAGTTAATTTCGCCCACACTAAATGTGATAATAAAAGCGAGGTATAAATTGGGTCTATATGTTGACCCTAGCCAGGTACGTATGCATATGATTATAGTTAACATACAAACTTGGTCAAATATGTAGTGAAAGCCCCTCGTAGTAAATGAGGGGCTAATGTCGACTAAAATGCCCTTGAAGGGTAAATTGAGCAAACAACTTATAAAGGTTGTTTAGGAACTTATCTTACGATCTTGTAACCTTTAGACGCGCATGAAAGTTGTAGACATAAACTTTCAAGAGTTAAATGCTTAAATTGTGTGTTGCCGCAAAAATAACACATCCGTAGGATTTAACTCGGAATAAATAGTCCATTTCGTTAAATCCACCACATTCATAGTTGTGGTGGAAGACTAGCTAATAACAAATTGGTGGAACTATGAGGTACATGAGAAATGAGCACCGTTCGTGCTAAAATGGTCGTAAATACCCTTGACGGGTCAAAATAAGATTTTAAACAAAAACGGGTAAATAATGGCGTAGAAACCCGTGTTCAGTACTTAATATGATTGACAATATTAGAAATTAAGGGTTCATGATGAATGGTGGTCAAACAAACATGTTTGTTTGATAATCACATAGTCGGGTCGAAAATTTGTTGAAAAGATAATAAGCCGAAGGCTTAAAAGTCTCAATTTTATTTAATCCGGATGTCAGATCTTAACTCCATATAATGGAGAATTAAATTACAAACATGTAGGAAGAAACGGTAGGTCAAACGGATAAGCGGTTTGAAAGATACGAAAGATTTCGTGTCAAATTACGGCAAAATGGAAAGGCTGAACCCAGTGTCCACCGTAAATTACGGTCCCACCGTAATTTACGGTGGAGATGATTTGTTTACGGTGAAGGTCTACTGTTTTACGGTAGAAAAGCTTGAACCCAGGTGCCACCGTAAATTACGGTCCCACCGTAATTTACGGTGGAGATTTTTATATATATTTTGTTTTTCATTAGAAAATCAATTGTTTCCCGACATCGTTCGGACATGATTTAAACCCCGTATGAATAAAGCATTTCATGTGTATGAAATGTAGGTATACCTTGGATGCCGGAAGACGATCAAGCTCAGCGAAGAACCGAACACGATAATGATACACGCTTCCGCACTTTGCTACGTTGTAATTTTTAAACGACGAATTCGATCACGTTATGTAGAATAACTTATGATTTATAAAAGTTTTAATAAACCCGAATTTTTGTAATATGTGTTGTCTTAGTTACACACTAATTGTTGGTAATTACATACAAAATCGTTAATTAGTAACTAGGGTGTTACAAGTTGGTATCAGAGCCTTGGTTTAAGAGATTCGAGTATGGTGGGGAGGAACCATGCTTGGACTTAAACCTTATGCTCTTGACAAAGAATAGTGTTCGGTTCGAGGCTTGATCGCAAATCCGGTAAGTACGCGTATGTTAATAGTTTAGTATGCTAAATTGTTGCAAATAACACATAGGGCTATCGTGTAACGCATGTTACCCCAATTAAACGATAGAGAATCAAACAAATTGTGGATATGATGATGGAACGGTCCGAAGTATACAAGAGGAGCATGCTCACCAAGGACTAAATCGCGCAACGACCGTGAACAAGGTTATTGGCAAAAAGAGCCTGTTAAAGCAAGCTTTATCAGGTGCACACTTTTAAATTTAAATGCACAAGTAGTAATATGCAACAAACACGTAAGTAATGACGGTTGCATACATATACGATAGAACTTGGAAAACCTGATTTCCAAGAAAAATTTAATAGAAAATGTGTTATTCACGACGATGAATAACAAATGAGTAACAAGATTTGTTCACATGGAAACTTGGATTGGGGTAATTATCCAAGTGGAAAACTCTCAATTCGATGCTATTGAGAAAAGTAGCAATCACGTTAACAAATGTGATTATATATATTAGTTTGATAAAAAAAAAAAGAGAAACATTGTATATGTTTAGGAATGAAACCTTTAAATCTAATAATTGTTAAATAGTAACTGAATAAATGGTTGCCAATGAAAGTCAAGAATATAGAAAGATTAGAGGCGTCACTTACATGGGGTGTAGTGCGGAAATTATGAAAAGGTCATGTGCGTCATGTGTTGATCGCTTACTCTGGCCAAGTAAGTAGTGAACACATGATGTTATGAACTTTTTATGATGGACATACTTACATTCGATGTAGTAGGGACGGGGTGAATGGGACTAGCATAAAAAGTACCCAAATGAATCAGATAAGCAAAATATTTGATTATCATGTAAACGCACAGCTGAGTGACAGAAGCGTATTATATTAGAAAAATGAGCCCGAGAGAAGGGGGCAAAGAAACATGTAGAATGATTAAGATATGCATTGGGAAGGAGTGTACTTACACTCGAACCCGGAAAATGCAAACATGTAGAATGATCAAGATATGCATTGGGAAGGAGTGTATTTACACTCGAACCCGGAAAATGCGAATACGTCTCTAAATGGGTCGTTTTGTAAAACGCCAAATTCGAGAACAAAGTAGGAATATAAAGGCGAAAGGAAGTCATAATGCATACCGTAAAGGTTGCAATAATAACGACTTCGGTAAAACACCCGGTTGGTGGATAAGGATTTAAACACATGCGTGAACCGAGAAACGGGAACTCGGATGGAAAGTTAAAAGACTCGGGTTTTGAGTCTTAACTAAAAGACGACAAAATAATGTAAATAGAAATTTTGAATAAATTATGTTCAGCCATTTCAAAGCTGAATAGGTCAAACAAAGACTGAAGTTTGGCATTCGTAAGCGATGAATGTTCACACGAACAAGTCAAACAAATCTAATAAAGGATGACACTTGCTAAATTAAGTAAGTGCGAATCGAATAAATAAAAGTGCATAATATTAATAAACCTATGTAAAGGAGTTAAAGGCGTTAAAAACACTGAAATAAAAGAACCCGGGTAATGGGACGTAAGGAAGTACAGGTAAGAACCGGGTAACGGTAAGTGTATGGAAAACCGACGTGTAATTGACATTAGAAGTCGAGAAGTCGGAAAGATGATTCGAAAGAAAACAATGTAGCCTTAGACTACGGTCAAGGTCAAATGAAATTCAAAAAGTAAAAAGATAAATAATTATAAACATAAAAAGGGATGCCTTAACTCCATATGCGTATATAAACGTATACACATTTGAATAAAGACTAGAATAAAAGATGATCTACGGGATCATCATAACCTACGGGATGTTAATTAGGGTAAAGGTCTACGGAGCCAAAATGACCCACGGGACATGAATTGAAGCAAAGGGATCATAAAGGCCTCGTCTTAAAAAGGTGAAAAATCTAAAGAAATAAGCCTACGAGGCTGAGTGAAAGAACCTACGGGTCAATAACGTGAAGTGAGGAAAATGGTTAAACTTCCCGTGTAAAATAAATAACGGAAGGTAAAAGTAGTATAAAAGCGAGGGGTTTCGCTAACTTAACTAAGTGAGTTAAAAGCTAAGGGATCGAGAAAGGCCTGGTTGACAAAAGTGAGGGATTTCACTAAAACATCTAAACGGACAGAAATATTACCGAAAAGACAACGGAAAGAAATGAAATTTCAGACGAAAAGTCCTGGAAATGAGTAAAAGATGTAAGACAAGGAGAAAAAGGGAAAGCTAAACAAGAATTTAGTTTTAGTAAGAAATAATGTTTTAACAAATATGGATATTACGAGAGAGATTAGAAAATAGTTAACATCAAAGAGCATGGGTCTCGACATTGATAGGTGCGAGACAATACATTCGAAAAAGAGAAGTATGATGAAGAAACGTTAATATAAATTAAACATGACGTGACACGATCGCGATCAAGAAATGTAATGTGAAGTAGAATCACATTATAGCCAAGCAAGCGGTAAAAAGTAACTGGACTAATAAGTCGAGTAAGCGAGACCGGTTAAGGTCATTTAAGTAATTTGGTTGTTTGTAAGCGGTGGATTTGGTATAACTGAACCGAATAAATGAATTAGAAAATAAAAGAAATTGTTGCTAAAAGTGAAAGATTTCACTAAAGACCTTTAAACGGTTCAAAGTAACGGATTCATAAGGAATTCGATGGTATATGAAAGCGTCAGATATCGCTAAGTTAACTAAACTAGTGGAAATAACGAGATTACGTTATTCCGAAGCTACATTATGTCATAGGAGATACGTAGAGGTTCTGTAACCAAAAAGGCATTACCATAATTTTTCCTGGTAATGCTAACAATTGGTTAAAGTATGAGTAATGCTTAAGAGATTACTCAAGTCAAACGCATTGAGTTTAGAAACTCAATGAACTAGGTAAGCAAGGTTTCGAGGACGAAACCTCTTTAAGGGGGGTAGACTTGTAACACCCCGAAAACGGGTTTGGTAATTAACCCACGTTAATACTAAAAGACGGGTAAAGTATCGCTAGTAGTAAAAATAACCCGGTAAATATTTGGGATTTAATAAGAAATCCTAATATTAAATACAAGCGAAACAAAGTTTTAAGGAATTGAGTTTATAAGAGCCCGAGTTAACGGGATTTAAAACACTACGGATTATAATTCCCGGAACCCACCAAGTTAACTAGGTAAAATTAACCTAGTTAGTAAAGGGTAATTAAATAATAAACTATGAGTTATGGTTTCATATATGAATCTCTAAACTTGAGGGACTAAACATGGGCAATTAGAATAGTGTTTTATTAAAACACTTATAAAAAAAAAATAATAGAAATCAATACACACACATACGTATGCGACCAGAGGAAAGCTCCATGGGAGCTCAAACCCTAACTTCAACAAATCAACAAAATTGAAGGATCAAACCAAGTTCAAATCGAAAATGGAGCATAGATTACTGATCCTCATCACAAGAGGATCACAAGGTATGTGAAATTTCATAAAAACTCTCAACTTGAAATTCTCATGTAATTGGGAAAATCTGAAATTATAGTTGCATGTATGTCATATGATGATCTAGGAACAACTATAGTGTCTAGGGAGAAACCCTAGACAAATACAAGTTGAAAATCATGTGAAATTGTAGTGAAACCTATGAACACCATTGTAGGTGATTGATGGTTTATGTGAAATTTGATGAACACTAGGAAATAGAGTGTTGATCTAGTATAATGTGACAATTTGAAGTGATTTCAGAAATTATGGAAGTTAGCACTTTGTAAGGTGGTTGATTTATGTGAAATTTGGGGTAAGAGATAAGCTAGAGACATGATAAATAAACATGTAAAATTCTGCCCTTAAGGTGTTTGTTGAAATGCCTCAAAGAAGGCTCGAAACTAGAATTTTGTAGTTAAAACACCTAGTTGTGATGTTTCGACTATTATGCAAAAAGTGATTAAAGAGAGTTCTAAATGTGTTAAACGCGATTAGAACTTTGGTTAAAACGGAGGTCTAAAGATAACGCCTACCGAGTAGTTAAAGAGTGCTAAAACTAGTTGATAACTCGAAAATGCAAATTAGTATACTAATGGGCACTTGACTATTAAAAAGGGTCAAACTGACCTATAATACGATAAATAGCAATTTTGATATGAAATGCATAAGGTGGAGAAATCGTATTAGAGTATGATTAAACTAACCACCTTGAAAATGATGATGATAGTTTGACGCGTAACAAGCTAGGTGGAAGCTTGGAGTGAAGGCGGGTCAAACAAGTCAAGCATGGAAGAAAAGCGTAGCTCGGATGCAAGGTAAGTGAAACTTACATAATTGTGTAGATTGCTTGTTCATTCTATACGTTATAGATGTAATAATGCTAATATTGAAAATAAGGATTTCCGACGTGATTAATACGAGTCGGAACATATAAAGATGATAAAAACCATGGTTTATGGCAAAAAGGCCAAAACGGTAAATTAATTATGTAAAGACTAGGAAATTATGAATTTCCGTCAAAGTCACCTTGTAATATAACCTAATAATGATAGAAAGGGTAAAATGGAAATTGGTCAAGTATTGACTAATGTAAACCGAAGCCTAAAGGAAACTTTTGGCGTAAGCCGAAACGGGTTGAAATTGCAAGAAAAGAAATTAAGAGAAAGTGGGATTCGGTAATGAAATCCGGGACGGGATGGATGTATGAATTAGAAGTCAAAAACCATGTTTTTGATTTAATAGGCAACGTTGGGCATATAGGCCGAACGGGTGAAATAGTGGTGATAACACTATTTGACAATATCGACTAATGCGATTGTCAAGTCTTGTGTTAACAGGAACGATTAGCGATTCAGTTAATTTCGCCCACACTAAATGTGATAATAAAAGCGAGGTATAAATTGGGTCTATATGTTGACCCTAGCCAGGTACGTATGCATATGATTATAGTTAACATACAAACTTGGTCAAATATGTAGTGAAAGCCCCTCGTAGTAAATGAGGGGCTAATGTCGACTAAAATGCCCTTGAAGGGTAAATTGAGCAAACAACTTATAAAGGTTGTTTAGGAACTTATCTTACGATCTTGTAACCTTTAGACGCGCATGAAAGTTGTAGACATAAACTTTCAAGAGTTAAATGCTTAAATTGTGTGTTGCCGCAAAAATAACACATCCGTAGGATTTAACTCGGAATAAATAGTCCATTTCGTTAAATCCACCACATTCATAGTTGTGGTGGAAGACTAGCTAATAACAAATTGGTGGAACTATGAGGTACATGAGAAATGAGCACCGTTCGTGCTAAAATGGTCGTAAATACCCTTGACGGGTCAAAATAAGATTTTAAACAAAAACGGGTAAATAATGGCGTAGAAACCCGTGTTCAGTACTTAATATGATTGACAATATTAGAAATTAAGGGTTCATGATGAATGGTGGTCAAACAAACATGTTTGTTTGATAATCACATAGTCGGGTCGAAAATTTGTTGAAAAGATAATAAGCCGAAGGCTTAAAAGTCTCAATTTTATTTAATCCGGATGTCAGATCTTAACTCCATATAATGGAGAATTAAATTACAAACATGTAGGAAGAAACGGTAGGTCAAACGGATAAGCGGTTTGAAAGATACGAAAGATTTCGTGTCAAATTACGGCAAAATGGAAAGGCTGAACCCAGTGTCCACCGTAAATTACGGTCCCACCGTAATTTACGGTGGAGATGATTTGTTTACGGTGAAGGTCTACTGTTTTACGGTAGAAAAGCTTGAACCCAGGTGCCACCGTAAATTACGGTCCCACCGTAATTTACGGTGGAGATTTTTATATATATTTTGTTTTTCATTAGAAAATCAATTGTTTCCCGGACATCGTTCGGACATGATTTAAACCCCGTATGACTAAAGCATTTCATGTGTATGAAATGTAGGTATACCTTGGATGCCGGAAGACGATCAAGCTCAGCGAAGAACCGAACACGATAATGATACACGCTTCCGCACTTTGCTACGTTGTAATTTTTAAACAACGAATTCGATCACGTTATGTAGAATAACTTATGATTTATAAAAGTTTTAATAAACCCGAATTTTTGTAATATGTGTTGTCTTAGTTACACACCAATTGTTGGTAATTACATACAAAATCGTTAATTAGTAACTAGGGTGTTACAACTTGCCCATATGTGTGTTTAGTGTTAGTGAATATCGTGTTTATAAATTTAAAACTTGGCTAAAAAGTGTAAAAAGGGCTTAAAATATACACCTAAAATATATTACACCTAACACGCATCAAGTTTTTGGCGCCGTTGTCGGGGACACAAGGATTTTAAGAAAGTTAGGAATCAGCGGCCTAATCAATTTTTTTCTTTTATTTTTATTTTTTTAGGATTTTCTTAATTTTCCAGCTTCTGTAGAACTCAGCACGGGCCGTGCCCGCTGAACACGCCCCGTGCCCAATCATTGGAACTGGCAATCCTGTTTTAAGTCAGACAGTAAGCTGAACACGGGGCCGTGCCCACTCAACACGCCCCCGCGCCCAAGATTCAGTTACTGAAAACAGAACCGTAAGTTCCCGACGGTTGGTAATTTCTGACACAAAAAAGAGTGATAATGATATTTTTTACTTTCGGCACTCTTATGGTATGTGGTGTCAATTATGTGGTGGCAATCATAAAGAATTAGAATGCTATTTTCTAAACTATAAGCCCCACTATATAGACCCATCGTTTTCCTGTAGCCTTAAGAGGGGTGAAAGTAAAAATAATCCTTATCTCTCCCTCGAATGCACCCAACCAGATATTCTATGAGAAATGCTCCTCGACGAACTATTTCAACTAGAAGATCTAGTTCTTAATTGGTTAAAAGAACTTAAGATGGATTTCCTTAATTCATCTCAAGACGATGACCAAGAAGAATTGTTGGGGTCGCATTCAAATAAAAACAACCTCGTTGCTCCCGATAATACCCTCCACTCTAGCGAGGACTTGGACGATAGTCGTCCCTGTGCCGATTGTGCCGTGAAGGACTCCCCGTCGACTTCCTTCGATGCATACATAGACCTGAGCGATTCGGCATACACCTTCTTTAACGAGAGCCCGGGAAAGGGTTGGACTTGTCCACATACATTTAGCATAGGAATCACCCTCACCGACAACCTCTTGCGTTCTCGTCTTAATCTAGAGCAATTAAGGTATCTTAGGCACTTTGGGGTTGTTCCATCTAGTAAGGAACCGCCCGATCCGGATAAGTTCCTTGAAAATAGGCAAACTCCATAAGACAGCTTCCAGACACGGGGTCGTGCCCAGGTCAACACGCCCCCGTGTCCGCCGAAAGATTCTCTTCTGATTTCATCAGAATACGGACAAAATATGTCAGGATTCTGTCTGCACACGGGGCCACGGGGCTGTGTCCAGCGTGCTGTCGTTTTCTATAAATGCAGCAAGATTCCTGCTCATTTGGACCACTCCAAAAGATAGAGATTTCTGGGATCCTCACTCACACCATCCTAGGTATGTTCTAAAAGAAGGTTCTCAAGAGTCATCTTGTCTTTTCCACTTTTGTTCATTGCCTTCTTCTTCAATTTTCAATCACTACCTCCATTAAAGCTTGGAAGCTTCATGATTCCAACCTTTATTGTGGTGTTTGTAAGGTCATTATTCAAGGAATCTTGCTTAAAATAAGTTATACAACTTTGTTTTGAATTATTTATGCTTAAAATTAACCTATAAACCAAGAAAATAATTTAAAACTCCAAGATTCCTTGCTTTAAAAACCTGCAGACAACTGGACACGGGGTCGTGTTCATTGAACACGGGGCCGTGTCCGAGGTACTGTTTCATATAAGTTGAGCTCTTTTCGGTCTGTTTTCCCATAATGGCGAGCAGAACAAGCGGAACGTCTTCATCGCACTCAAGGAACAACCGATAGGGGAGGAGGTCATCAACGGCGAAGACTCTCTTGTAAACTATGTTTACGCTTTAAGAGAGGCTATTGATGAAATGACGGGGGTGGAAAAAGCATTGGTCGACCGTATTAATAACCTAACAGTGGGACTGGAAGGGTGTCTCCGGGAGGTCAACCTCTTGCACCAGAGGTTGAATGTTCTCGCCTCTCCTCCTTTGGTGCCTATAGTGACCCAAAGGGCATGGAACGTGGTGCCTGAAGTCATCATACCAGCCGAGTGGTACACCATACACCCGGGACCTCCTCGCGACATATTACACGGGGTCCCGGTTGGTGTTTCTCCTCCTCCACAAGATGTTGAGGAAAACGAAGCCGCCTTCTTCCTCCTAAGAGAGATAGAAGAATGGCTTTAGCAACATCTAGGAAAATAACCCTCGGTCGAGAGTCCTACTACACTTCTCAATATCGGAAAACTATTTCCGGGATTTTGGTTCCTAATGAAAAAAGTAGAACTCCTTATGATAATTTTATGTACCATTTGACCTATCTAGTTTAGGACTGTTAACTTTTATTTTTTTTTCTTTTAATTTTCTAGGAACGTTATGTAATTCTATCTATGACTTTAATGAAATGATGGTTTTAGTGTTTGGATGATGTTGTAATGAATAAAACACACTCGGTATGGTGAAGGATAACAAGGGAAACGAGAAACAGCACCCCATGCACAAAAATAGAGCTCCCCGACAAAAATTTCTTCATTACAGCAAGTTCAGCACGGCCCGTGTCCACCCGACACGACCCCGTGCTGCACAATCTGCAGAAAACGCCCAGTTCAGGTAACTGGACACGGGCCGTGTTCACTGAATACGCCCCCGTGTCCAGGCTTCTGTTTCTTTTTACAAACTTCTGTTACTGGCACTTGAACACGGGGTCGTGCCCGGTTACCACGGGGTCGTGTCCAGAGTACCAGTAACATAAAATTTTGCTTTTAAACACCTTTTTACACATTCAATCAACCTAAAAACTTATTTTTGGGACACATTGAGGACAATGTGTAATTTAAGTTGAGGGGGGGGGGTATGCTGAAACTTTGAATCTTGCAAGTCCTAATTAACAAGCCTTACACAAAACTCTATTGGAACCGCTAATCACCCCAAATTTTTTTTTCAAAAATTTTCATTTTCTTTTTACTTGTCTAGGTTTAAGTTGGGAATTTCAAGTTCTAACAAGGTTATATTTTTACAAATTTACAACCGATAGCGTCGTGATAAAAAGAACCAACATAAAAAAATTATGAAACGGCATGACAAGCTTAGTTAAAATTTGATTATATATACTTGATCACATAAAAACTCATTCCCACAAAAGTGGGTTTTGAGCCTTTATTGAGCATACAAATACATATCTTTACACTAAATGCTCATTTTTCGTTTCTTGTGTGAATAGCCGCTTGGTTCTTACGACTCTAGAACTTGCCACGGCAATGCTATCGGTCCTTACCAACTTAAACCCGAGTAAGTAAATGATGGAGGCATTAGAACTAACCCTTTTTTCTTTCTACACCATTATTTTTCATTTTTTTTTACCACCTACCCAAAATCCCCATAGTTAACCCCTTTGAGCCTAAACCTTTTCATTTCTTAAACCCAAAAACAAACACCCTTTTTACCCACAAAAACCCTTTTTTTTATTTTAACCCTTTCTTTTGGTAACAAAGCTCGGTTTTTTGTCACACCCCAACCGATGGCGGAAACATTGGGATGAGACGAACAAATTGCTCAAAACAACATAACACTAATTTTGACAATATAGATTAAATCATTTTATTAAAACTGAAGAACAATACATTGTTTCAACATGATTAAAACATAAATCATCTTTCAACCATAGTTTATTTTCTAGGTGAGTTTCTAGTCCACCCTAACTTGATTCTTGAATTCTTCATCTATCAACCTGCAACATGTATTAAAGTACAATCAACAAAAACGTTGGCGAGTATACAAGTTTGATACATAGCATAGTAGAATAAAATGTTTAAATGTGCTCATATCCAACATGAATAAAATGATACATGTTACTACTTTGCCATTCAATATCGTTCAACATCGTTCAATATCGTTCAACATCGTTCAACATCGTTCAACATCGTTCAACATCGTTCAAATATCGTTCAACATCGCAATACCCCAAGACTCAAGGGCATTGAGATTAACACGTTCAACTTGCATAGCATAAGAGATTAACAAGCATCAAATTGTTTCATGTTTAAATGTGGATAGAGTGTGCTTAAAAACAAGACTCAAGTGTTGTGTAATTTGAATATGGAATACATGTTGCACCCAAATGTGTTTAAAACGAAAATGGGATCGAGTATACTCACATTGGTTGCGTATAAGAGTTCCTTGAAATAACGCACGAGTAAGAATGAAGAATTCCAAGAGAACGAACGTACGAGGGGGATTATCCTAGATAATATCGAGCTTGTTAATACTAGTATATGCTTCAACATAATTTCTAACATTTAAAGTTTATAGTTTGCTTAATTAGTTATATCACATTCTAGCATCAATAATATAAAAGGGGGGGTTTAACATAAATGGTTAACATGGTTGATGGTTAACAATTTAATTTAATTAAGTTGTACTAAAAAGTAAAATAAATAGATAACAACAAAACAAAAAAAGAAAAGAAAAAGAAAATTGAAATGGGTTTTTAAAAGAAAATAAAATAAAGGGACTAGAACAATTGAATAAATTTTATGGCCATTTTGGTAGGAACTTAATTTAAAAAGAATTAACGTTCAAAAAGAAAATAAAATAGTTAAAAGAAAAATGCCCCAAATGTTGCTTATTAATTAACACAAAAAGATTTAAAAAAAATCATAGATTTATTTATAAAACCAGATGAGGCATTACTATATTGCAATCATGTAGAGATAGTAAATATGTTGTTCCCATGATTAAGCCAAAATACGATTTTCTCTTAAGAAACAAATATATATAACAGTAATGAGTTTTCAATAAATTGAGTTAGATAATATAATACAAGGATGCTTGAATCAAAATTCTTAAAAGTTTGGTGTCGTCTTCTTCAAATAGTAATACTACAGACAATGGTTAAAACTTGTTTAATACATTAGTTGATTAGACGTTCATAATTTTAGTTGTTTGAATGAAGAAAACACATGTCAGAATACATATTACGAGTAACAAACGGGATAAGAAATCGTATACCGAAACGAGTGAGTTTTGTCGGCGACTCTCTGGCGGCTTCGAACTCCGATCACTTGCAGGTTTCCGGCGAAGTTTCGGCGGCCTTCCAACAGCGAGAGAGTTCTCCGGCGGCTCCGACGTGTTCCAACGAGTCCCGTCCTTCGTTTAATAAGCTCAGAACCGACATCGACAAATGAGCAGGTATGCTTCTGCGCTTCGTGTGAGAAAGATGAGAATGAAGAAGGTGGGTGTGCGGATGTCGTTTATATAGTGTTTCGTAAGAAAAGGAAACGCGGAAACGGGATTTCAATCCCGATAATTCAGTAAGGTTTAAAAAAAGAAATAAGGTTGTCATGCAAGATGTTACAGTTGGCGGCAAAAGGTTTCAAAGGATTTTAACTGTTACGTGATATATGTATAACTAGGTTACAACCCTGTGTATTACACGGGTTGAATAAATATAATTTTATATATTAAATAATTAAAAACTTCGTATATTTTACAAGTTGAATAAAATTAATTATATACACCAGATAATAATTATAATTATCTTATCTGTTATATAAATTTAGATTTATTCAACACGTGTAATGCACAAAGTTTTTTTTTTAAATATAAATTTTTTTATTATTTACTATACAAAATTCCATATATTCAACCCCTGTAATACATGGGGGTTTTAAAAATAAAACTTTTTATAATTACTGGTGATGGATGCAATATATATCTTACTTGCACTAAAAAAATAAAGATATAGTTACGTCTAGTCCGTATAATATTGAAAATTTTATAACCTATCTGGGGAATCGAATTGTATTCTGATACATTTGATTCGTGAGATTGAATAAAATCCTCTAATACAATGTAAAATTAATAATAAAATTTATATTAAATTCAATTGTATAAATATCTTATAACTAAATTAATTACTAAAAAATAGATGACTTCAATGAGTGATATGTGTCCCATAGGTTTCTTTTATTATATAGTATAGATATTATAGATTTTCTGTTTTCTTTTTAAAATTATTCAAGTCATAATCAAACTAAGATATCGTTATATACTATGTTTCTATTGTTTCAAATATTGCTTTGCCTATAAAGTAAACAATTATATCATTAAGGAATAAACGAATGTCCAATGTTACAACTCCCCAATATAATGTAAAATTAATATAATAATAATGTAAAATTAATAATTAAATTTATATTAAATTCAATTGTATAATTATCTTTTAATTAAATTAATTGCTAAAAAATAGATGGCTTCAATAAGTGACATGTGTCCCATAAATGGTTTCTTTTATTATATAGTATAGATTCTATATAAATTGGTACTAACAATTTAGTTTCAAAGGATTGAATGGATGGAAGCTTCTTACTGACAACAAGGTGAAGGAAGATGTTTTAATTTGAGACTTTAGGCTTTTGGCTGAAAGGGCCCCTCAAGTTTATAGAATATTTTAAACAGTCTTTTGAGACTTGACAAAACTAGCCTTTATAATTTGTATTGCTTATAAAATTAACTTTAAACTTACAAACTTAAATAAGTCTGATTACCCTTGAAACTTTATATTTTTTAAAACTTTTAACAAAGCTCCTAAATTTTGCTCGTTTTAAATAGTTTCCAAGCTTGGATTTTATAAACAATTATTGTTATTTTAAACCATTAAAATAATTATATTAATATATTTGTTTAATAAATAATAAACAGATAAATAATTCGATTCCATCATTATTTAATACGTGGAAATTTCTGATTAACCATGATTCGGATCCAACTTCCAAAACATGTCGGATTTTTCTAGTACCCATTTTGGCTGATGTTACATTTTTCTTATGACTTAAAAAAAAGTGATGATGAAACCAAATAAACAAACGAGTTCATAAAAAATAACTTCGTTTGAAAGAAATGGTTCATCAGAATAAAATAAATTATGAAAAATAAAAAAAAAAGTCTTTCAAAAACCGACGCTTTTTACGCTTTTCGCCCTTTCACTAACCACTAACCCAACCACCCACCTTTAGCCCAAGCCTAACCCTTCACCCAAAAAGTCCTCTTGATATTTACAAAGGTATATAGTTAAAAAGGAGGAGGATTGATTGCTTGGCAAGCTTATGGTAGAAGTAAGTTCCATGCCGCTCTCGAGTGATTCACTAAAAATACACCTTCGGCCGAGTGTTGAGTGATCCCCCGTGAGGTATTTGAATTTGTATATAAATGGAATTTTAAAAAGGCATGTTATGCCCTAACAAGTAATTTATCTTATGAAACGTTTTTAATAAATCATGACGAATAGGTTTGTAAATAAATAAACATAAAACTTAATAAAAAATCTTGGAAATCCCGACACTCTATAACAAGCCCAAAAACCTTCTCTTCTACTCATTCCATTTGGGAGAGAAAAAAAGCCACATTATAAAGAGTTTTGCTTGAGGACAAGCAAAGATTCAAGTGTGGGGGTATTTGATGTGCACAAAATGCAACATATAAATTACATCAATTGTGGCATAAAACTAACCCTTTTTTAGTACTAATGTTGGAAAAAGTGTGCTTTTGTCTTCCTTTTGTATTTTCAGGATTAAATGAGCTCAAATAGACAAAAGAAGCAAAAAGGCAGCTAAATCTAACATAAATACAAGAAAAGGAGCAAACTTGGCATGCCCGACCTCCCGACAGCATCTTCCCAAGCAAAACAAGAAGACAGAAGACTGAACACGCCCCGTGCTCAGTGAGCACGGGGGCGTGCCCAAGTGTCAGCAGAAAAGACAACGTTGTAGAAGCTTCCATCGCCCACCACGGGGCCGTGCTCAGCGGACACGGGGCCGTGGTCAACTATAAGATTCGCGGAATCCAGGCAAATCTTGATAGTACAGATATGCTTCTGCACACGGGGTCGTGCTCAGCGGACACGGGGGCGTGGTCAACTAATGCAGACAAATTGCATTTAATGAAGAAAGAGAGGAGGATGGACATGGGGCCGTGCCCGCGCTTCTGTTCAGCCTATAAATAGGAGTGCTTGGAGCTCTTGCAACTCATCCCTTGGCACACCACCTCTCTCACACTTCACCCACCACCCACCACCATCACAACACCATCATCCATTGTCCATCGTAGAGTGTGTGAGTCGTCTCGGGATCCAAGATTGATCGTAAGAGTTCTTGACAATCAAAGGCCATGTTTGCCTAAGTCTCTTACATCACTTGGTGAAGACAAGTGTTTAGTGTAATACTTTTTATTTTTAATCTTTTGCACTTTTTAGTTGGTTTTGTATTAATGACTTTAATTACTAGTTTCTTATGTTGAAGGTGATTCTTCCTTATCGTTTGTCCGTGGTGTCTTGGCTTTATTTTACTGTCTATACAAAATAAAAGATTTTCACCATTCATATCTCCACGGTCTATATGGAGGTATGTTGGCTACCTGGTCGGGGGTTAAGGGAACAGTTTGGTAAGAGTCTTGCCATTGTTCAGTGTATAGATCCTGCAAAGGACCTGGGTCAAATTTAGTAGGACCTCCTTCAATACCCAACGGTATTGGATGGCGGGGGTCCAAACTCTTTGACCCCCTCATAAGTTAAACTACTATTAAAACTTTAACCCGACTACTTAGGACTGTATCCTTGCTGACTCAGACTACTTAGCCGAGGGTAACGTCGCCTTCAAAAGAGGGGCCTACCACATTATGCATTAATAACTTAGTTAATTATCTTTCAATAATCCGACACTTTAGGATTGTATCCTTGCTGACTCAAACTACTGGGTTGAGGGTAACGTCGCCTTCAAAAGAGGGGCCTACTATAATAACTAAGATAATCTCTTAAACAAGTGCAAAAGTGCGAAAATAATCAAAGGTTACACTACACACGAGTCGGATCCAAGTGATTCATCTTGTCTATCTGTTTTTACTTTTATTTTATTTTCAGCATTTTAGTTAGTTTTATTTTTCTAGTTTAAAAACCTTTTTCTAACATTTTGATTTGATTAGACGTTGAGGATAAACCGGTACTAAAAGCTCTTGTGCCCTTGGACGACCTCGGTATCTTACCAACACTATACTACGTCCACGATGGGTGCACTTGCCCATATGTGTGTTTAGTGTTAGTGAATATCGTGTTTATAAATTTAAAACTTGGCTAAAAAGTGTAAAAAGGGCTTAAAATATACACCTAAAATATATTAAACCTAACACGCATCAATTGTCAAATCAATACATGTGAACTTTCCTTGTGTCGAGCACCCAGAAACAATGAAGTCGAAAACTCTGCTGATGCCGAAAACAATTTAGAACCCGAAAACTATGAAAAACTCGAGAACACTTAATCTCGTGAACAAAGGATGCTCTCTCGAGAACCCCAACTCCTATCTTTAAAATTGGAAAAACAATATTTGCTAAATGTTTGGGATTTTTAAAGGCTCGAACTATTGGCACACCTAAGGTTCCTATTTGCATACATTAGGGTTTATATACGCAACGTATAGGGTTGCATAAAAATCAGTGTCTAACTGATGTCAGTTCTGGTCTGGCTGCTCCTATACCCCACAAAATAGGCCTATATGCAGCGTATATAAGCATTTTTTAGAAACATTTATACAATATTAATCGTTTTAGCAAAGTTTTATAAAAAAAATAAGTTTTCTATTTTAAATAAATAAAAAAGTAAGTATTTCTTACAAACTTTTTATACAAAAATAATTATTTTTATAAGGTAAATATCGTATCGTATCGTATAGGTGTAGTATAGGTCACGTATTGACCTCGTATAAGCTTATAAATGTGATATCGTATCGTATCGTATAGTGTAGTATAGGTCTCGTATAGCATAGTATCGTATAGTATAGGTCTCGTATAAGTCTCGTATAGAACTATAGATGTAGTATCGTAGGCATATACAAGTGCTATAAAGGACCTATATGAGACTTATACTACACTATACGATACGATACAATACAATACGATGCGATACTATAGGATACGATATAACACCCATATAGGCCTATAAGTGTAGTATAGGTCCCGCATAGGACTATAGATATAGTTTAGGTCCCGTGTAAGCCTATAGGCATATACAAGACCTACAAGGAACCTATACGAGACCTATAGGTGTGGTTTAGGTCCCGTGTAAGTCTATAGGCATATACAAGACCTATAGGGAACCTATACAAGACTTATACTATATACTATACGATACGATACGATACTATAGGATACCATACAACACTCGTATAAGCCTATAGGTGTAGTATAAGTCCTTTACAGGCCTATAGGTGTGGTTTAGGTCACGTATAGGCCTATAGGCACATACAAAACCTAAAGGGAACCTATACGAGACTTATACTATACATTATACGATATGATAGTATACGATACGATACGATACGATATGATACGATACTATAGGATACCTACAACACCCGTATAGGCCTATAGGTGTAGTATAAGTCCCGTATAGGCCTATAGGCATATACAAGACCTATACGAGACTTATACTATACACTATAGGATACAATACGATACTACAACCATAGGCCTATACGAGGCCTATACGAGGTCTATACAAGGTTTATACGAGACTTATACTATACGATATGATATTTAAAAATGTTTTTTAAAGTACTTATTATATAACTTTGCTAAAACGATAAATAATGTATAAAATTGTTTCCGAAAATAAAAAAGCCCTTTATATACGTTGCGTATAGACCTATACGCGGCGTATGTAACCGTTTTTTTAGAAAAATTTATACAATGTTAATCGTTTTAGCAAAGTTTTATAAAAAACTAAGTTTTCTATTTTAAACAAATAAAAAGTAAGTATTTCTTACAAAAATTTTTATACAACATTAATTATTTTTATACGATAAATATCGTATCGTATAGGTGTAGTACAGGTCACGTATTGACCTCGTATAAGCTTATAAGTGTGATATTATATCGTATAGTGTAGCATAGGTCCCGTATAGGTGTAGTATCGTATAGTATAGGTATCGTATAAGCCTCGTATAGAACTATAGATGTAGTATCGTAGGCATATACAAGACCTATAAGGGACGTATACAAGACTTATACTACACTATACGATACGATACAATAAGATGCGATACTATAGGATACGATATAACACTCGTATAGGCCTATAGGTGTAGTATAGGTCCCGTATAGGACTATAGGTATGGTTTAGGTCCTGTTTAGGCCTATAGGTGTAGTATAGTATCATATCGAATAATGTGGTATAAGTATCGTGTAGGTCCCTTATAGGTCTTGTATATGCCTATAGGCCTATACGGTTGTTGTATGGTATCCTATAGTATCGTATCGTATCGTATCGTATTGCATCGTATCGTAGAGTATCATATCGTATAGTGTATAGTATAAGCCTCGTATAGGTTCCTATAAGTGTGATATCGTATCATATCGTATAGTGTAGTATACGTCTCGTATAGGTGTATAGGTGTAGTATCGTATAGTATAGGTCCCGTATAGGCCTCGTATAGAACTATAGATGTAGTATCGTATCGTATCGTATCGTATAGTGTAGTATACGTCCCGTATAAGTGTATAGGTGGAGAATCGTATAGTATAGTATAGGGTCCCGTATAGGCCTCGTATAGAACTATAGATGTAGTATCGCATCGTATCGTATCGTATCGTATCGTCTCGTCTCGTATAGTATCGTATCGTATCGTATAGTATAGTATAGTATAGTATAGTATAGTATAGTATAGTATAGTATAGTATAGTATAGTATAGTATAGTATAGTATAGTATAGTATAGTATAGTATAGTATAGTATAGTATAGTATAGTATAGTATAGTATAGTATAGTATAGTATAGTATAGTATAGTATAGTATAGTATAGTATAGTATAGTATAGTATAGTATAGTATAGTATAGTATAGTATAGTATAGTATAGTATAGTATAGTATAGTATAGTATAGTATAGTATAGTATAGTATAGTATAGTATAGGCCTATACGGCACCTAAGCCACACATATAGTCCTATACGGTACTTATACTACACCTATAGGCCTACATGGGACCTATACTATATCCATAGGCCTATACGAGACCTATAAGCCTATACAGGACCTATACAAGACTTATACTACACCATATGATAGGATAATACACCTATAAGCATATACAAGACGATACTACAACTATATGCCTATACATGACTTATATTACACTATACGGTATGATACAATATTATATTACACGTATAGGCCTATGCGAGATTTATACTACACTATATGATACGATACGATACTACATCCAAAGGGCTATATGAGACCTATATTATATACTATACGACAGAATACTTAACAATGTTTTTTACTACACTACACGATACGATGTGATACAATATGATATGATACAATACTGTATTACACGTATAGGCCTATACCAGATTTATACTACACTATATGATATGATACTACATCCATAAGCCTATACGAGACCTATATTATTACGAGACTTATATTATACTATACGATAAAATACTTGACAATTTATTTATTTTTTTTAAATCACTTATTATAAAAGTTTGTTAAAATGATAAATAATGTATAACAATGTTTTATAAAAAAATAGCCTTTATATACGGTGCGTATAGGCCTATACGCGACGTATATAAAAGAGACAAACATCATATCAGCGATTCTCTTGGAAATTGAAAAAGATGGCTATACGCCGCGTATACACCTATACGCGACGTATGTAAAACTAGGGTGCAAATAGGCATTTTGGTGTGCAAAGAAGTACACCCTTTTTAAATCTTTTCAAAATCTTAGAAATTTGATTTATATCTCTAACACATTTTCAAACAGATCATAACAACAAATTATGAAGATTTTGGATGAAACATTTAGAACAATCCTATGAACCTTATGAACATCGTGATGAACTAGACGAATATTTATCCGAGTAACACCACAAGTACACCTAAAATCCTGCAAAACAAATCAAAAGTTATCCAAAAACTATTAAAGTCAGATCTGAATCAAATCCAAACCAAGCCAAAACTTGCAATCTTCGTAGTCTAGAATCTTGATATTAAAACAGAGCCTAGAATCTAAAGGCTCTGATACCACTTGTAAGTCCCGTAAACCGGATCTATCAATAATATAAACGAACACCAAGTTTGTTCGGAATCCAAACATGATGCGATTCAAGAACAAACAAGAAGATATACACGAGAATCACTTTAAAACGCCTTGCACACGATTCTATTACAAAAGAGCAAAATCATCTAGTACAATAACTCTCTAATCACAGTCTCTCTCTTTCTGTCTATGAATTATGTAGTAATGAGGCTTAACCCTAGTTACCCCCAAGCCCACGTCCGGCTCCCCATGGGCCTGCTTGGCCCACATGGCTTTAGGCATGGCTCAAAGTAGAGATGGGCATAATACCCGGTTACAAACCCGACCCGGTAGAACCTACCTGGAACTGGTTACAGTTCCTACCCGATGTATAGAAGAACTGATTCCAGGTTCAAAAAAACCGTAGGTTCATACCTGGTTCCACATTTTATAAAAAAAATAGGTTCCTACCCGATTCCTACCCGGAACCGGTTTGTCACGGCCCCCGACCCGGTTTGACCCGTTTCAGGAGCCGCGGGACAGAAATCCCGTGATATTTATTTATGTGATTTTAGCAGCGGAATTCTTTAACATCAGGATCGTTATAAAGCTAAAAACTTTTCCCGATTATTTTATTTCACAATTCGGCTAAAACCCCGATAATTTACAATAATAAGATTTTTCTGATAAATCTTTATTTCAAAACATATTTCTTTATTTTATACTGAGCCACTATCTTAAGCTTGAAATGCTCCCCGGCACTTTTCCTGAATTACAGTAGATCACCTGAAACATGTTTGAAAAAAGGTTTTGTCAGCGGGGAAATACTGAGTGAATCATTCAGTTTACTGAAAACGACACATTTGTTATAATTCACAGTGTTAAGATCTTTTACACATGTTTCTGATATCAACCAACTACCCACAGTATTTGTCACTCGACCGGATCTGTGACAGTGGTCATATCACCATTGGCTGCCCCAATGAATGACGTATCACTAAAAATTAGGTTCGCCCACCTAATCGTGATAAAACAATAGTAATGTGCACAATACCCCACATACTGGCTGTAATTTGGTGATTACATCAACTTAATCACTGTAATTATAATTCTGAAAATAATTTGGAGTATTGTAAAACAGTTGATAAAAAGAAGAATGACTCACATTGCAGATTAGAATATGATTTAGCTTGGTTAACCTAATTTCAATAATAATGCACACAAAACTGGGTTAGTGATCAATACAGCAGTTACGATAACTCACGAAATCAAATTCTCACAATGAACGACAAAGTGCAATACTTAAACATTCATCGATTTAATGACGAACGACAAAGTATAACCCAATGTGGGCGGCACTTAAACATTCTTTGGATATATTGATCTCGGAAAATGAATCGTAATAGCGATCGAGTAATTACCCTGTTTTGCGGCAGCGATTCGAGTGCAGTGTGTGTTTATTTGTAGTAATTTGGTGCTAATTCGACGTACAGACAACAACTTTGCGTCGTTTCAACTTCTAATTTCAAGTCCCAAGGTCGGCTATTTATAGCCAGAAAATAGCCTCGCTTACGGACCGTAAGCCGTAACCCTTACGGTCCGTAAGGGTGCGGTCTACTTTGTAGAGTAGCCTAGTCAGTGGTATAGGCTTGATGAATCAACTAAAATCGAATTTCAGTATGTACAACGCAATTTTGTTGATAATTATCAACTAGGGTTTATCCCCCCTGAGTTTTAGGGGCCCTGATCCTGATTCCGATTGTTTCGAAAATTTTAGGGTTAGTGCAGAATTACTTGAGTGTCTCAATTAGGGTTTCCTTATTGACTAATTATCATTCTAATTATTGATTTTAATAAGAGTTGTTACATCCTCCCCACCTTAAGAAAAATCTCGTCCTCGAGATTTATTGAAATAGATGAGGGTATTTCCGCTTCATTTCTGACTCCAGTTCCCAAGTATATTCTGGTCCTCTCTTTGAATTCCACTTGACTTTCACCAGTACTAGTCGCTTGTGTTTGAGAAACTTGACTTTTCGATCTTCTATTTGTAAATGTTTTTCTATGAATTTCAACTTTTCATTTACCTCCACATCTTGAAGAGGTACTACCAGGGATTCGTCTGATAGACATTTCTTAAGATTGGATACATGAAATACATCATGTACTCCAGCTAGTTCTTCTGGTAGTTGTAAGCGATAAGCAACTGGTCCGATTCGTTGAATCACTGGGAATGGTCCAACATATCTTGGACTCAGTTTTCCTTTCTTACCAAATCGTACTACTCCTTTCCAAGGAGATACTTTCAAAAGTACTTTGTCTCCTATCTGGAATTCGAGTGGCTTGCGGCGATTGTCTGCATAGCTCTTCTGGCGATCTCGAGCCGTCTTTAGTCTTTCCTTGATTTGTGTTATCTTGTCAGTGGTTTCTTGCACGATTTCTGGACCTAATAATTGACTTTCTCCTATTTCTGCCCAACATACTGGAGTTCTACACTTGCGTCCATACAGTGCTTCGAATGGAGCGGCTTCAATGCTTGAGTGATAACTATTATTATAGGAGAATTCGATTAATGGTAAATGGTAATCCCAATTACCACCAAAGTCAATTACACATGCTCGGAGCATGTCCTCTAAAGTTTGAATCGTCCTTTCACTTTGTCCGTCTGTTTGTGGATGATATGCAGTACTTAAATTGAGTCGGGTTCCCATTGATTCTTGGAAACTTGTCCAGAAACGGGAAGTGAAACGACTATCTCTATCCGATACAATGGAGAGTGGAACTCCATGTAAGGATACTATTTCATCTACGTACAACTTGGCTAACCTTTCCATGCTAAAGGTTTCCTTTATTGGTAGAAAATGAGCGGATTTGGTTAATCGGTCTACGATTACCCAAATGGCATCATTACCTTTTCTGGTTTTGGGTAACTTAGTAACAAAGTCCATTGTTATGAGTTCCCATTTCCATACAGGCATTTCTAACTATTGTAGCAGACCTGAAGGTTTCTGATGTTCGGCTTTAACTTGTGAACAAGTTAGACACTTAGATACGTATTTGGCTATATCCTTCTTCATTCCTATCCACCAGAAATTCTTTCTTAAATCTTGGTACATCTTATTGTTTCCTGGATGTACAGTATACCTAGATTTATGAGCTTCGTCTAAAATCCTTGACCTTAAATTTCCGTGTTTAGGTACCCAAATTCTGTTTTTGTGGAATTTCCAAATTCCATCATTTCCTTGTTCCAATTCTTTTAGGTAACCTTTCATTCCTTCGGCATCGTCCTTGATTGCCGTTTCATGAATTTCTTTCAATTGTTCCATTAAATCTATTTGTAGATTTATTCTAAGGGCACGGACTCGCCTTTGCTTCTCATGATACTTACGACTTAAGGCGTCTGCGACTACGTTTGCCTTTCCTTCGTGATATTGAATATCACAGTCGTAATCACTCAGGATTTCCATCCATCTTCTTTGCCTCATATTTAACTCTTTTTGCCCAAATATATACCTTAAACTTTTATGATCTGTATAAACAGTAAACTTACTTCCATACAGATAATGTCTCCATATCATAAGGGCAAAAACTATAGCTCCTAATTCAAATCATGAGTCGTATAGTTTTCTTCGTGCTTCTTCAATTGTCTGGAAGCATACGCAATTACCTTCTTGCGTTGCATCAACACACATCCGTATCCTAATTTTGAAGCATCACAATATACCTCAAAATCTTCTGTTCCTTCTGGTAAGGCTAAGATTGGAGCATTGGTTAATTTCTGCTTTAAGATTCTGAAAGCTTCTTCTTGTTTAGGTCCCCACTCAAACTTAGTGGCTTTACAGGTTAGCTTAGTTAATAGTATAGCTATCTTGGAAAAATCCTTAATAAATCGTCTATAATATCCGGCTAATCCTATAAAACTTCTAATTTCCATTGCAGTTTGCGGAACCTTCCAATTGGTAATTGCTTTTATCTTAGCAGGATCTACGTGAATACCTTCGTGATACACCATGTGTCCTAAAAATTGAACTTCTTGTAGCCAAAATTCACACTTCGAGAATTTAGCGTACAACTTTTCTTTTCTTATCAAAGTTAAGAGTGCATGCAAGTGCTGACAATGTTCGACCTGACTTTTTGAATAAATAAGTATATCGTCTATGAAAACAATTACAAATTTATCCAAATATGGTTTACAGATGCTGTTCATCATGTCCATAAATGTTGCAGGTGCATTAGTTAATCCAAAGGGCATGACTGTAAACTCATAATGTCCATACCTAGTTCTAAAAGCAGTTTTAGGTATGTCTTCTTCTTGAACCTTTAATTGATGATATCCGGAGCGCAACTCTATCTTAGAAAAATATTTAGCGCCTTGTAATTGATCGAAAAGATCATCAATCCTAGGTAATGGGTATCGATTCTTAATTGTAACCTTATTCAGTTCTCTATAATCGATACACATTCTCATCGATCCATCTTTCTTTTTCACAAACAACACTGGTGCACCCCAAGGGGATGAACTAGGTTGTATAAATCTTTTGCTTAGTAATTCATCTAATTGCTTTTTCAATTCTAGCATTTCGGTAGGAGCTAATCGATAGGGTGCCTTGGCTATCGGTGTAGTTCCTGGAATTAGATGAATCCTAAATTCTACCTCCCTATCTGGTGGTAACCTAGGTAAATCTTCCGGAAATACATCTGGGTATTCTGAGACTACAGGAATTTCCTTAAGTTCTTTTCCTTTAGTACAAATGATTACTGAAATCATATATACTATTCCTTGTTTCCGTTCATAATTAGCAACTTTCATTACTGATATGAACTTCAGCGGCTTTCGAGGTTTATCTCCTGTAATCATGATTACTTTCCCAGTAGGTGATTGAATTTCTATAGAGTTTCTATCACAAATGATTTGAGCATGGTTGGCTATTAACCAATCCATTTCTAACACAACATCAAATTCAGCTAATTTCATAGGCAATAGGTTCGCAGCAAATTTATGACCTGAGAGTTCTATTTCTACTTTTTGCAAAACCTGATTGATTTTTACCGAATTCCCATCTGCAGTTTCGACTGTAAAAATCTGCCTAACGGTAGTTAAGGGTAACTTAAGAGCCTGACAGAATGAAGTATTTATAAAACTTTGGTTTGCACCAGAGTCAAATAATACTTTTGCATAAACGTTGTGAACTAGAAACGTACCGGCGATGACATCCGGAATGAGCTCTGCTTCTTGAGTGGTTAGCTGGAATGCTCTGGCATTCTTCTTAGTAGCTCCTTCGGTCGCTTTGGGTTTGTTGTCTACTGGGTTGGCTAACTTAGGACATTCTGTTTTGAAATGTCCGGCTTCTCCACAATTGTAACAAATTATGGATTTCTTCCTGCAGTTTTCTTCACGATGTCCTATCGTTTTGCAAAAATTGCAAAGTTTGTTACATTTTCCAAAATGATTCTTTTTGCAAATTTTGCAGAATGGCAAAGTTGAGAATTACCCTGTTCCTCTTTTCTTGAAATTCCTACTATTACCCACCCTAAATCCTTGGGTAATTTTCTAAGCTAATTCCTTCTTCCTATCTTCATCTCTTGTACGTATCAGTTCATCAGTTAGGGTGTTAGCTAATTCTACTGCATCGTCAATAGTGCGAGGTCTCGCAGCCTTAACGATATTGCGAATTTCGCTAATTAATCCCCAAATATAGCGAGAAATGAGTACCGGTTCTGGCGAAGCCAGGTTAGGTACTACTCTAGCATATTCGAAGAATGTCGAAGTATAACCACGACAATCCACACCTAACATACGATGAGTTAGGAACTTATTTGCCATTTGTTCCTTTTCATACTCAGGACAGAATTTTCTTTCTACGAGATTCTTAAATTCCTCCCAAGTCATAGCATAAGCCCTATCTCTTCCTTTAGCTTATAACACAGTGTTCCACCATTCGAGTGCTCCTTCTTTAAACAGATTTGATGTGTACATGACCTGATCATCTTTGGCACACTTACTTATTGCAATTACTGCTTCGGTTTTCTCTAACCAACGCAGTGATGTAGTTGCCCCTTCATTGCCTGCAAATTCAGTGGGTTTACAAGCAAGGAATTCTTTGAAAGTGCAACCAGGTGTTGCAGCCTTTCGTTTCTTAGGGAGCGGCGTGTGCTGGGATTCATTATCATGATTAACATGATTATGGCCACCGTTTATACTATTACTGAAGTTATCTTCAGTAGTACGTTTACTAGGAATGATATGTTGCGGTTCGATTGGACTTTTTACAGCAGCAACAAATGCTGGAATAGCATTGGCTATCCCTTGAGCAACAATATTTTCAATATCTTGTCTAGTCATATATTGATCCCCGGGATGTTGCTCCGACTGATTAACCTCATTTACTGGTTCATTACCACTATTTGCCATCTGATAATATATTAATTTTTATTAGTATTTGATAAATAATAATCATACATAAACAATCAGACAATTTATAATACACGTATAGTCAAAATTATCGATTTCTCGATCCCATTTCATATCCGTTATAGTATGCATCACTACACACAGATATTTTGCAAAGTTTTATTCGGAGTTATGTTACAGACTGATTTCACTATTTACTATACTATTACACAACTATAGTTTTACCATCCTCCTATCCCGCACCATTTGTTGTTCTAAAAACGCATTTCCCTTTCATCATATTTCCAGGCAATCTGTCCCCTATCTCCCTGATTCTATTCCCTGCATCCATCAACTCTTCACCGAAATGGCGAAGTTCAGCCATATTCTCAGTGCTCATTGGTGGATTAGGTAGGGGTTCTGGATCAAATTGCGGAAGGAAGGAATAAGGGTCGTTGACAATATTTTGAAATTGCCAATCATTCGTCCACCATTCTTCCATTTCTATAGGTTGAGCGTGGACTATTGGTTCTGGGATTGCTGGTGCAAAATTTATAGGGATTGGATTTTCACTAGGATAGGTAAAAACATTTGTATTGACAGGTTGAATAGTTTCACAGTTTGCCAATAAAAAATCTATTTCATCCTGAAAATTATTTCCTGGTTTTGGTTTTGATTGGAGCTCTCTCCGATTTCTATCTGAGTTGGTCTAGAACCTTGTCCTACTTCCATTTCTATATCTTTAGAATATTCCTCAAACTGTATCTCCATTTGCCTAGAATCTTTCTTATCTTCAATTTCCATTTCCTGCTGTTTACCAGTTTCTTTTGCTATTTCTAAAGGATTGTTTATTTTAGGAAGTTTCGGAACTGGCTTTTTCCTACGGATACGATGTCCCCACACGTAATTCTTCTTTTTCTTTCGTTTTAGCTTTGTCAAAGGTGGAGCATGGAATTCTACAGGTTGGTCCACATCAGCAAAGTATCCAGTAAACTCTTGGGAAACTTCTATATTCACCGGGTAAAGATTGAGGTTCTGAAAAGCTTCAGATATCTCGCTCATGCTGTGTAGCATATATGCAAAATGCACAGAAATGCTAAGTTAAAACTTTGGAACAAAGTTTAACAAATAAACATCGAAGTTTTATTGCACACTATTTGTACAAAATAACAGGAAAGAATACACTCAAATTTATTTATTTATTTACTGAGAAGTGTTATTACTAGACTTAGGGTATTTAAAGATTTGCATGTTCTGCTACAGTAGCTAGCATATACAAATTTGCCCATTTCTCATCTGGCTTATCTTCCCAAGGTGATTTATTGATTAACTCCTGGGTTTCCTTTTTAATCCTCTTTTCTCGGATTTGCTCTTTACTTTTCTTAATAATCATACTCCTTTTTCTAGGAGAAAGCGGTTTCTCATATTGTGCTTTTCGCACAAATATTCCTTCTTCAGGGATTGTAGGGAGTTTTGAAAATTTAGTTTTGGATGAACTTCCCTCTTCGTAGACTGACCTATCTAATTTAAGATAGATATCTTGCAACTTTTGCTTACCCATACTGTAACTAACAAATAGTCAGTTTTAATAAAATACATAATCACATAATAATAATCAGGAAAAATTAAGTATCTTTTAAATACTTAATTAGCTTAACTCAGTGGCTCTGATACCACCTTATTTCTGTCACGGCCCCCGACCCAGTTTGACCCGTTTCAGGAGCCGCGGGACAGAAATCCCGTGATATTTATTTATGTGATTTTAGCAGCAGAATTCTTTAACATCAGGATCGTTATAAAGCTAAAAACTTTTCCCGATTATTTTATTTCACAATTCGGATAAAACCCCGATAATTTACAATAATAAGATTTTTCTGATAAATCTTTATTTCAAAACATATTTCTTTATTTTATACTGAGCCACTATCTTAAGCTTGAAATGCTCCCCGGCACTTTTCCTGAATTACAGTAGATCACCTGAAACATGTTTGAAAAAGGTTTTGTCAGCGGGGAAATACTGAGTGAATCATTCAGTTTACTGAAAACGACACATTTGTTATAATTCACAGTGTTAAGATCTTTTACACATGTTTCTGATATCAACCAACTACCCACAGTATTTGTCACTCGACCGGATCTGTGACAGTGGTCATATCACCATTGGCTGCCCCAATGAATGACGTATCACTAAAAATTAGGTTCGCCCACCTAATCGTGATAAAACAATAGTAATGTGCACAATACCCCACATACTGGCTGTAATTTGGTGATTACATCAACTTAATCACTGTAATTATAATTCTGAAAATAATTTGGAGTATTGTAAAACAGTTGATAAAAAGAAGAATGACTCACATTGCAGATTTAACACGAACAGAATTTGATTTAGCTTGGTTAACCTAATTTCAATAATAATGCACACAAAACTGGGTTAGTGATCAATACAGCAGTTACGATAACTCACGAAATCAAATTCTCACAATGAACAACAAAGTGCAATACTTAAACATTCATCGATTTAACGACGAACGACAAAGTATAACCCAATATGGGCGGCACTTAAACATTCTTTGGATATATTGATCTCGGAAAATGAATCGTAATAGCGATCGAGTAATTACCCTGTTTTGCGGCAGCGATTCGAGTGCAGTGTGTGTTTATTTGTAGTAATTTGGTGCTAATTCGACGTACAGACAACAACTTTGCGTCGTTTCAACTTCTAATTTCAAGTCCCAAGGTCGGCTATTTATAGCCAGAAAATAGCCTCGCTTACGGACCGTAAGCCGTAACTCTTACGGTCCGTAAGGGTGCGGTCTACTTTGTAGAGTAGCCTAGTCAGTGGTATAGGCTTGATGAATCAACTAAAATCGAATTTCAGTATGTACAACGCAATTTTGTTGATAATTATCAACTAGGGTTTATCCCCCCTGAGTTTTAGGGGCCCTGATCCTGATTCCGATTGTTTCGAAAATTTTAGGGTTAGTGCAGAATTACTTGAGTGTCTCAATTAGGGTTTCCTTATTGACTAATTATCATTCTAATTATTGATTTTAATAAGAGTTGTTACACGGTTCGTCTATAAACACAAAGAATCGGCAGGATTTAAATGAAACCCAATACATTAAAAGTTAAACCCAAACTTCACAACCAAACATTACCTACCTACCTACCATACATTAAAACCAAACATCATACCTAACACAAAACACAAAACACAAAACACAAAAACACAATCAAACCAACATCACATAAACACACTAAACCTTCGAAGAACCGGTTCCGGATGATTCGCCGCCCTCACTTTTCTTCGCCGTAGCCTTTGTCACCGGACAATGACGGTCGGTGTGTTTTTTGAGGGTCGAGTTCGCCGTAGCCTTCATGAACTTCCCACAACCTTTGCAACATGCCATTTCATGGGTATCAGACATCAGGCACATATCAAAGTTCTTCCAAACTTGGGGGTTTATTTTGGTTTCCAAAACCATGACCATTTCGTCGTTGCATGCCATAACCGATTTTAGTTGTAACTTATAGGGTGAAACCGATTTGAGTGGGACTAAGTTTTGGTTGAAGGTGATGTTCTTATAAATACTAGAAACCGATTTCAAAGTTTTATTGGCAATTAATCGATTCCAACGGATATAAAGCCGTTAGGAATCGATTCCGACAGCTTTATTGTAGCTTTTTCTGGAAGATACCCGGAGGAACCGGTTCACATGATCTCATCCACATGTTTCCCTCTTTAATCGGTCATCCGTTACTAGGTCAAATCGAGACCCGTAACCCATCTTTATCGGTGACCCGGTTTAGCTCAGCTCCGTAACATGTATTTCAAACTCGTTTACATGCTGACCCATAACCCGTGATCCGTAAACGAATCATTTTCCGTATCGGATAAACCCAGTTTAGAACCCGTGACCCGTGATCAAACTCAATTAACCCAACAATTAGGTGGTTATTAACCAAATATATTTACATTTACAATACGATGAAATATAATAATTTTTTCAACAGCAATCTGTTAAAGAAAATGCTATAATCAAATCCTTACTTAGATTCATCATAAGGCCACCCGGGGCGGTGGCTTTTTTGTACGTGATGGCCGACTTAACGCGTGGAAGAATGGAAGAAACCACCGTCACCCCATAATTTTAACGCATGATGATTTGAGGGTTGTGAGGGAAATTGTTGGTTGGGGGGAAGTTATTGGGTGTGGTGGTGAGTGATGGACATTTCCACTAAAAGGGTTGTGAGTGATGAAATAATGGTTGATAACATGGCGTAATTTGATTGGATATTGTAAGTGATAAATGGGTGGTGAGTGATAATTGCCCCTAAGCCCTTAAATATCATTTATATTTAACTAGACACTTCACATATATGATGTATACATAGGGCATGTTTGGCTAAGCTTATTTAACTTAAAAAAGGACTTTTTGTTAAAAGGACTTATTGATTTATTACTTTTTCAAAATGAGTTTTTAAAAAAATATTTGGATTAGCTTATTGGGTGTGAAAAGCCAAAATTACTAAAAAGGACATTCTTCATATTGAAAAGTTGTTTGGTAGGGGATAAATTTGTAATTGTGTTGAAAAGCTCTAAAAAGTCACAAATTTATGACTTTTCAAAAATGACTTTTTCTCCCTACTGAAAAGTTGTTTTGAAAATGACTTTTCAATTAGCTAAACACAATTTTAACTTATTGACTTTTTGAAAAGCCAATAAGTAAATAAGTTGAGGGGAATTTACCAAATTAGCCAAGAATAAACTTTGACCACCAAATTAGCCATTTGATGCCTCCTTGGAGCACGGATTCAAATGTGCGGGATGCCTCTTTCAAGACCCCTCATGCCTCTTTAAATATGGAAGTGACACGTGTCTCAATGATTAGTTAGACTCCTCCAATGCCCCTCAGCAGACTCATCCAATGCCTCGGCAGACTCTTCCAATGCCCCTCAGCAGACTCTTCCAATGCCTCAGGTATGAGTTAAAATTTTATGTGGGACCTACCACCCACTTCATCTTCACCACCGCCACCGCCACCACCACCGCCACTTCATCTTCAAGATCCTTCATGAGCTCCAACAGGGAAGATGCCTCTTTCAAAGGAAGACATGATGATCGATCTGTGTTCACCAAGTCAACAGGGGATAGAAAGAAATGAATCTGAAGGAAGATTAGTAGTATATTTTATGGTGGTGGTGGTGGCGGCAGCGGTGGTGGCGGCGGCGGCGGTGGTGGTGGTGGCGGTGGTAGTGGCGGTGGTGAAGATGAAGTGGGTGGTAGGTCCCACATAAAATTTTAACTCATGCCTGAGGCATTGGAAGAGTCTGTTGAGAGGCATTGGAAGAGTCTGCTGAGGCATTGGATGAGTCTGTTGAGGGGCATTGGAGGAGTCTACCTAATCATTGAGACACGTGTCACTTCCACATTGAAAGAGGCATCCCGCACATTTGAATCCATGATGCCCTGCTCCAAGGAGGCATCAAGTGGCTAATTTGGTAGTCAAAGTTTATTCTTGGCTAATTTGGTAATTTTCCCATAAATTGATTCAAAAAGCTTAGCCTAACATGCCCATAGTACACACAGGGTGGTTTGGGATTGACCCTCCAAATCTAAACCAAACTTCACGTCTGAAACCATAGATTCCCAAACATAACGACAAACTATATATTGAAAAGTCAGAAGTCAACGAGACCAACCCGTATAGATCCCGACAAAACATCATCGTCCACACGGTCTTAACCATTTGATCCAACTGTTCTTATTCCCCTCTCATCTCTATTTTAGATTTCCCACCGGCGTCAACCACCGGAAAAATTAAAAATGGGAGTTTTAGGTAAATCTGTCACCGCTTTTCTCCTCTTCTTCTTCCTTTCTGCTGCTCCGTCCACCGCGGAGATCAAATCGATCAAAATCCAATCGGATAACCGACCTGTGATCCTCTTCCAGAAGTTCGGATTCACACATACCAGCAATATCACCGTTGCGGTCTCCTCCGTGTTTGTTACCTCCACGTTATCGCAACCCGATGCCTCACTTCTAGGATTCTTCTTGTTATCGGAACGATCACTGATCGACGTCCTCAGTGAACTTCAACAAAACCCTAATTTCTGTATCCTGGATTCCATGTTTATCTCACTCCTTTTCACCTTCAAAGATCTCTCTCCTCCGCCTCAGTCTTCGTTCAACAGATCGTACCCAGTGACCTATGCGGGTGAGTATTCACTCTTCTTCGTCAACTGCAACCACGAATCATTCGTAACCATGGACGTCCGCACAGAGCTGTTTAATACTGATGACAAAGCTACCAACAACTATCTATCAGTCGGGCTAACACAGCTCCCGTCTCTATATTTCATTTTCTCTTTGTTTTATCTATGCTTTTTAGGGTTTTGGATCTCTGTGGGCTTTAATAATCAGCGGTCCGTTCACAAAGTTCATATATTAATGGGTGTGTTGCTTATTATGAAGGTGCTTAGCTTGTTTTGTGCCGCAGAGGATAAACTATATGTGAAGGTTACAGGCATGCCTCATGGATGGAATGTTTTGTTTTACATACTTCAGTTCATCAGTAGTGTACTTTTTTTCGCTGTGATCGTCTTGATTGGTGCTGGATGGCTGTATCTGAAACCGAACTTAGTTGGAAAGGAAAAGAAGGTTTTGATGATTGTGATCACACTTCAGGTTTTGGCTAATGTAGCTTCCATAGTGATTGGGGAAACAGGTCCTTTTATTGAAGACTGGGTGACTTGGAATCAAGTGTTTCTGTTGGCGGAATTTGTTTGTGGTTGCGCTGCTATCTTCCCGATTGTGTGGTTGATCAGGTCGTTTTCGAGAACTGATGCGAAGGCTGCTAGAAATTTGGCTCTATTTAGGTTGTTTTGTGTGGTGGTTGTTGGTTATATGTTGGTCACAAATATTGGCGTTTTTGCACTGAAGACGATGACAGTTTATAAGCAGCAGTGGGTGGGTAGAGCAGAGGAAATAGCCAGCCTTGTGTTCTGTTTGGTGTTGTTTTACATGTTCAGGCCAGTGCGGGAAAGTGAGTATCTTGTTCTTGACGATGAAGGTGTATATGAAGAAGCACCAAAGATGGTTAAGGGATGAGTTGAAGAATGAAGATCCTATCTTGTGTTCTATTTGGTGATGCTACTTTACTTTTTGTGTTCTATTTGGTGATGCTACTTTACTTTTATATGTGGTTTCTCTCTCTCATATATATGAAATGACACTACTAATAGGCATTTTCATTCTACAGCCAAATCCATAGTAAATCCATAGTAAACACCCTTTTTATCATTAATTTGCTACGGATTTGGTTCATAGCTACAAGTCCCCTCGCGAACTTATTTGCTACGAACTTTAGCTACAGAAATTATGTTCGCGACGAATTTAGCAACAAAAAATGACGTCGCTGTTTTAGCCACAAATTTGCTATGAAGAAGGTTGCTACGAAATTTCGCTATGGGTTTTTAGCTACGGAAACTTTTAGCTATTATTGTTTTTAGCTACGGTTGTTTTCAGCTACGGTTTTTGTAGCTACGGAAAATTTTAGCTACGGATATTTTTAGCTACGGTTATTTTTAGCTACCATGGAGTTTCTGCTACGAGTTTGGCTACAAAGTTTTGCTACACATTAAGCTACTATTTTTGTTACGATTCCGTTTCAAAATTTAGCTACAGATTTTGCTACGAACTTTGTAAGGTTTTTGGTACGAAACTAGCTATAGATTTTAGAAGGTTTTTGCTAGGATTTTTGTAAAGTTTTTGCTACATATTTTGCTAAGGCTTTTTTCTATAACTTTTCATATATATGTTATTTTCAAGTTGTTTCTTATAGACGATAATGTACTCAAATCTCAGTAAGAAGATACACATTATACCAAAGATAAATATGAAATCAAATTTCAATATGCACATGTATTACAACAATGATCCAAATTATCTTAAAGAAATACAATATATATAATAAATATATGAATTATAAAGTTTTCTAACAAACCATATCTAAACATGACGAAAAATTTTCTAGCGGGTTTTGTGATGACGATCGATATCTCGGTCGTTCAAATGTATAACTTGCATTTTCTTTAATTTTCTCCATCTAGCACACTTCTCTACTATATCTTGTTTTAACTTCGTTACTCGTCGTCAAAGTTGAAAAAGATTCAAGTGTGTTTGCTTCTGCAAGTTGACGAAAATGATTACAAATATGAAGCAATATGCCAAATATATAAAAGAAAATCTTAATTTTGTAATATAACTAGCTTTTGCCCCGCCCGCGTTGCGGGGCAATAATCCGAATATTTCGCTCTCATAACATATATGTCTGTGTTTCGGTTACTTGTACATACCACTCATAACACGATCTCAAAAAAAATTACATCGAGTCGACAAATTAAAACAAAAACACTATCATACTTTTACTAAAAAAATAAAACGATGGAAAGACTATAATTTTAATTTGGAAGCAAAATTGAAAATTTTCAGGAGAAATGAGCATGTACCAGGCATGCCTGGCATGCCTGGCATGCCTGGCATGCCTGAACGAATAAAAGTTACACCTATGCCCGCCCGCGTTACAGGGCGTTAATTCAAATATTTCTTAGTTTCATAACATGTATGCACGTATTTAGGTTACTTGTACATACTATTTATAACACGATCTAAAAAAAATACATGGAGACAACCAATTAAACGAAAACACTAACATAATTTTGCTAAAAAAATTAAAATAATAACAGGTTTGTAATTTTGAGCTGGGGTAAAATATTAATTTGTCAGGACCAATGAGCGAGTGTTAGACAACTGTTTGACATAATAAAAGTTACATTGAGTCAACCAAGCAAAATAAAACCGTACTATAGTTTTGCAAAAAAAAAAAGTAAAACGATGGCAAGATCATAATTTTTAACTAGGGGAGAAATCGTAAATTTTGAAATGGGAGCAAAATCATAATTTTGAACAGAGGGCAAAATCGTAAAAATATTTTGAATTGGGGGCGAAATCATAATTTTAAACTGAGGGCAAAATCATAATTTTGAGCTATGGGGGAAAACATAATTTTATTTTTAACTGTGGGCAAAAACGTAATTTTGAGTTGGGGGCAAAATCGTAATTTCGAGCTAGGGGCAAAAACATTTTTTTATGTTGAAGGGGGAGCAAAAGCGTAATTTTAGACGGAGGGTGAAACCGTAAATTTAAACTGGGAGTAGAATTAGAAATGGGTTTTTGAACTGAGTACAAAAGCGTAATTTTTTAGCCAGGGAAAAAAATATAATTTTATTTTAAATTATGGGTAAAAACGTAATTTTAAACAAAGGACGAAATCGTAATTTTAGGTTGGAAATAAAATTAAATTAAAAAAGGATGGTTCAATAGGAAAGTGTCAGGCAAGCTGCCTATGTAGGATAGTATTATAATAAGTTGCCTGAACATTGAAGAACCATGAAGAGTTCAAACTATAATCTTCAAATGGATACAAAATTCCATGGGGGGCAAACCTCAAGTTTACAAATTGACCTGTCATACATCAATATACATTTACCAAAGTTTTACATGAACTAATACCAATTACCAAATAGTAATTACTTACACGTAATTATTAGTTGTTCTCTCTAATAGATCCCTGAGCACAAATCCAAGCTCAACCATGTGGTCAAATGTTAAAAATGATTAATGTATTAATAAGTTTATGAAAGCATTAATTATTACAAGAATGATGAACAAGTATGTATAAAATGAACTAAATATGCATAACAATCAACTAAATGTCTACATCAACCTGTTTGAAACTAGTCTCTTTTTTTTCTGCTAAAAGAGTTTATTTATTCACCCGTTTGAGATGAAGATTACCCAAATTGACAATTTATAATTAAACATTTCATTTCTTTCACCTCTACAATAAACTAAAAGAAGTACCGATATTTCAATATTCTAACCCATATCAATCCTTCAATTCAACAATCAAGTTGTATCTTGTTCCAAATGAAAGCAAAAGAGTTTCTGATTCCTGGAAATGAAGCACTTTATTAGCTTCACATTACATCTATAATATTATAAAAGGAAGAAGTGACGTACAAAATTGTAATTTTACCATATTTACAAGTTACGAAGCACCATGTACAAGGATGTATAAGCTATTTAACCCAAAGTTTTAAGACACCAAAAGAGTATAATCGGTAATTTGCCATCTTCTAGAACCTAATACTAAACTAGTTTTTTTTGTCTTCGCTCGTTGTGGCGAAATCGAGCAAATTATACTGTAAAACAAAGGTGATTTGAAAATAGAGCACGTTGTTTAGAAAGTCAAACCATTAGAACGGTTTAGTTTATCATCGTACTATTTTATGATACCAAATAAATACTTTATTATAAGTAAAATTTCGTTTTTAACGAAACTTATAACGGAATGTCCGGGAAAAATCAATCATAGCGCGAACAGGTTCCTTAACGCCTTTCACGATGATGGGGCCTTGCCATGCTTACCGTTGACTTCTCCAATGCCTTCAACCTAGTGGATCGCACAGCTCTTCTGCGGGAGGTTTGGATTCGATGCCCATCTATATTTCCTTGGATACATTTTCTTTATGGGCAAACCGCTAGGCTTTATGTGGGTAATGACTGTATTGGGTCGTCCACAGGGGTCGTCCACAGGGGTCCAGCAGGGGGATCCTTTGGGACCTCTGTTGTTCGCCCTTGTCTTGCACCCCCTCACACAACGTATACGAGACAGCTGCACCCTCCCTTTCCACGCGTGGTATTTGGATGATGGTACTATTATGGGGAAAACATCTGAGGTAGCAAAGGCTCTGGCTATCATTCAATCTGAGGGGCCACCTTTGGGGCTCCGGCTTAATATAAAAAAAACAGAGGTATACTGGCCGTCTTGCAATGGAGATAAATTGGAGGCTAGTTTATTCCCGAAGGAGATTGGAAGACCAACGGGGGGCGTGAGACTCCTTGGGGGAGCTGTTAGCCGGGACCCCAGTTTCATTAGTGCTTTGGCTGCGCGGCGAGCTTCCCGGGCAGTGGGCCTTATGAGTAGCCTTTCGCAACTCCGAGACCCGCAAAGTGAGCTTTTCCGGCTGCGCTCTTGCATGGGTGTCGCCAAGCTCCTTTTTGGACTGCGAACTTGTCAACCTGTGTTTGTAAAGGAGGCGGTATCCTTATTCGATAAAGGGCTACGGGGGGCTATAGAGGACATTGTGGTGTGTGGGGGCCCGTTTTTTGGGGATTTTCAGTGGCGGGTTGCTTCTCTGCCCTGTAAGATGGGGGGGCTGGGGCTTATATCGGCTACGGATGTCTCCATTTACGATTTTGTTGCCTCGCGAGCTCAATCGTGGGGGCTGCAAGATCACATCTTGCGCGAGAGTGGGGTTGTTGGGATGGATGGGGATTATGACATGGCTCTGGGGGAGTTGCATAGACACCTTCCGGATTTGGATATTGGCGGTTTCGCTAACAGGGACACCGCCCCACCGAAGACCCAGAAGACTTTGGCGAGTGCTCTGTTTTGTCGTATCGCTCAGAATATTGGATCAGATTTCTGTACGACCCCTCGTCAGAAAGCCGTCCTAGAATGTTTGCGGGACCCCCACGCCCAAGATTTTCTATCGGTCATCCCCATCGAGGGCTTAGGCCAAAAGATGTCAGCCGTTGAATACCGTGCTATCTTAAAATATCGGCTCATGATTCCTATGTTCCCTGATGATGAGCAATGCCCGATTTGCTGGAAAGCTTGCTTAGACCAATTTGGGGAGCATGCTCTGCACTGTAAAGAACTGCCAAGTTTTAAGTATAGGCACGACTGGGTGCGGGATGCCTTGGGGGACATCCTCAAACGGGCGGGGATCTCGGTGAAGAAAGAAGCCCCCGTAAACTTTTTGACAGATCCGAGGGAAGGAAGATCCACATTACGCCCCGCAGACGTTTTAGTTTTCGGGTGGGATGCAGGTAAACACGCGTGTGTCGATCTTACCAGGGTTTCCCTCCTTGTAGGCTTACGGGATACAGGTTTTGTCCCTGGTCAGGCAATTGCAAAGGCGGCAGCGAAGAAAATGGACAAACATGCAAAAGCCTGCGAGGAAAATCAACATTCCTTTATCCCTTTTGCCTTTGATACCTTTGGCTCGCTAGCCTTAGAAGCCATCAGATTTCTTGAACGGGTCCAACGGGTTGTTCACAGCAACATTTCGTCTCCTAGAGATCGGGGTTTCGTTTTTACTAGGTTAGGTTTCGCTATTCAAAAGGGGGTAGCGGCGCAGCTTGTTGCCCGCTTACCGACTATCTTGGTGTAATTGTCCTTAAAGTCTTTAAAAAAAAAATGGTATACCAGTAGAATATTATATTATATTAAATGACATAAAAACAGTATACATGAGAGTAAAAAAAAAAGGAACTATCAAATTAATCGATAATATATGCTCTAAAAAAGAAAAGAGAATCTATACTATATAATAAAAGAAACCACTTTAAGGACACTTGTCATTATATTAGGCCTTCTCTTATAGATAATTAATATAATACAATTGAAAATAAAAAAAAAAGAGTTACGATATACATGGCATTATAAAACACAATTATGGATTTATGGGTGACGAAATGTCATATTTGCTTTTATCTTCTGAAAACGGAAAAAAATAAAATATTAATTAAATTACACAAAATTCCAAATTTAATTGTAGGCCATACAATATAATATAGTATAGACTAGGTGATGCCCCGTCCGCGTTGCGGGGCGATGGCCGAATAATTCTCAACCAACTAAAAAAATAGTACTATAGTTTTGCTAGAAAGAAAATGTAAAAAGAGTGTTAGGACACGATCTTTAACTGTGGGCAAAGTCATATTTTTATTTTTACTTGGGGAAAAATCATTTTTTTCCCCGATGTTAAATTCTAATTTTTAGCTAGGGGAAACTATATTTTTATTTTGTACTGGAGGCAAAAACGTAATTTTGAATTAAGAGTGATATCGTAATTTTGAACGGGGGAAAAATCGTAACTTTTAGCTGGGGGCAAAAGCATAATTTTATTTTGAACTGGGGCAAAGACGTAATTTTAAACTGAGTGCAAAACCGTAATTTTAAAGTGGGTATAAAATAATAAACTGCTATAAAATCGTAATTTTTAGCCGGGGGAAAACAAAATATTATTTTGAACTGAGGCGAAATTGTATTTCTTAGCTCGGGGCAAAAGGGTAAATGTATTTTGAAGTTGAGGCAAAACCGTATTTTTTAACTGGGGGCAAAAACGTAATTTTAAAATGGGTATAAAATAATAAACTGGTTGGACCAATGGGTATTGCTCGCCGCCAATTTGGACCAATGGCGGGTAAACACTATTCCGGGGCAAAAACGTAGTTTTAAAGTGTGTATAAAATAATAAACTGGTTGGTCCAATGAGGAAGGGTCGGCCGCTCATTTAAACAAATGACAGGGAGATACTATTCCCTACCATGTTTTTTGTATATGTTAATAAATAAATTCACACAAATTCTTGTATATAAAAAGAAAGATATTGGGGAGTTTACTTTTTCTTTGTTGAATGTTTAAGTTTAAAATTCACCTTCAAAGTTTATTTTTTATAAGTTTAATTTTTAAAATATATATGTTGTCATCATCTTAATAAGGCTTCTTTTAGTTAAAGTCTAATAAAAAATAAATAAAATAAAGCCGTACCGAGTATGTCATTAGTTTTTTTAAATATAATTTTCTTATTATTTGGTATATAAAATCATATTTATTCAAGCCGTATAATACATGAGGGTTTTTAAAGATATTAATTTTTTTTATTATTTGGTAAACAATATTACCTTATTCAACCCGTGTAATACACGTGGTTTTAAATATATAATTTTTTTCATTATTTATTATATAAAATTAAATTTACTCAACCCCACGGGGTTCTTAAAGATATAACTTTTTTTATTATTTAATATATAAAATTACATTTATTCAACCCGTGTAATAAACGAAGTTTTTTAAGATAATTTTTTTTTGTTATTTTGTATGTACAATTACATTTATTCAACACGGGTTTCTAACCTAGTTATTAATAAAACAATATAGGAAATATATGGTTTTAAAAAAGGGAAAATAATTAAAAATATGTTATTAAAAATAAAATAACAATAAATAATAAAAAACAATATATTATTATAAAATCAAAATTACTATTTATCATCCTTCACTAACAATATATATATATAATATAATATAATATATAATATATATATAATATATAATATATATATAATGGTAAAAGAAGCCGTACGGTATTAGAGACACGCCGCTTCACTTCATCTTCCCCCTAACCCCTCCAATCCCATAAAATCCACCACATCCTACAGAGCTTCTCTGCAAGCCGGAATCGGCGAAAAAAGTGTGTGAAAATCCGACCCCGGTGATTAACGGCCGTCGTGCGAATTGTAACCTAGCGTCACTCGGTGCTTGCCGTCAGAGAACGTTAACCGTTGTTCCGCAGTCGTCAACACCGCCACCACACCGCCAATCCGTTAGGTTTTCCGTTTTTCTAACGTACAGTAGATTTATGCGTTTATGATTTTTGTTTTGCGAGTTTCTGATCTGATTGATTCGAATTGTGTATCGATTTGATGAACGTAAAACCTAATGTGAGTGTAGTTCAATCATACAGTAGATTAGATTAACGAATCGAATCAAATTGTGTATCTATCGATTTGATTATTGTAAAAGCTAATGTGATTGAAGTTCAATCGTACATTAAATTTATGATTTATATGCATGTTACATAAACTATAGCTATAAAAACAAATCAAATTGTTGATCGATTTGATGATTGTAAAACCTAATGTAATTGTAGATCAATCATTCAGTAAACTTATGCTTCATGTTATTCGAGTTTCTGATCTGAATCAATTTGTTGAGCGATTTGATTTGCTATTTATGATATGCGAGTTTTTGATCTGATTAAAATTGTGAATTAATAATTTCATTTGATGATTGTAGGAGCTAATGTGATCGTAGGTCTGAGATCTTGATCTGCCGGAGCGGTTACACCACCGCCTGTAAGTCACGTGCAATGGTACTATCCACCAACGCCACCGCCGGCGTCACCGTACCACCACCAGGCAACATTGCCGTACTACGGTTATGCTCCGGCTGCTTACGTGGCAACAACGGATGTCAGTTACAATCACGTAAGTTGATAAGTGGATCCAGATCAGCTGTAACTGCATTTATTTATCCACGTGGATATTATTTAATAGAGTTAAATGTCATTTTAGTCCCTTTGGTTTGTGTTATTTTGCCAGTTTTGTCCAAAATAAGATCATTTGGGAAGAATGATGATGGAAGGGAAAATCAGTCAGATGGTTCAGATTCAAATGCTTGCAGCTACTCCTGATATCATGAGGTACTATGTTTTAATGTAAATATCAGATGTAATGGTGAATGATATATTGTTGTTTTAAATGAAGGAAACTTACTAATTAGTGGAGAGAGTGTTGATTGGATTAATATGCTACATGAGCTCCAACATTTTCTACATGATCATGGATCCAATGATTTATGGAATTGTTGCTGATCATAGTGACAACAATGTTATTTATGCTACAATATTTCCACATAATATTGGCCACATAGCTACCAGGCATGTCAAAGTTATTAGTACTTTTCAATTAAAGAAGTTAGACTAATTGCATACATTCAAAATAACCTCTCTTTTATAATTGTTTTAATCTTAAATGCACACTAGGGACACTAATCTTGTGAAGAGAATAGGTGCAACCACTATTGCTGAAGTCAGAGCTATCGGAATTTCATATGCATTTGCTCCTTGTATTGATGTAAGTATAATAAAATATGTAAGTATGTGTCTATAAAGAACTGTTTTTATAGGTATGCAGAGATCTAATATGCGGGCGTGCTATGAGAGTTACAGTGAGGATAATGAACTTGTTCAAAGTATGAATAAGATTGTATTAGGATTGCAAGGTAAAAATTTTCAGGGATCACGGTTGGGTGTCCCATATGTTGATTGGGTTGGTGGTGGAGGTCATGATTTCATATATTTAAACTTCTAATTTACATGGTGTAATTATGTTTGCAGGGCATTCTGTATCAATACAGTGATGACTTGCAATATATACCTGGTGTGACCAGTTTTGCATGTTTCTCCGGTTTTCATGGTTGGTAACGGTTCCTCCACCATGTGAGTTTCAGGTTAACGTGATACAATCTATATTAGTAATAATAACTTGTGTTAAACTGTTAAATATATGCTTTAACTCGTTTTTCATTCTCATTTAAGGCTTGGACCCATGAAGCCCGAACCAAAACCACCAAAGGCATCAGTTGCTCAAAAACGTCGAAGGTCGTTTAAGGTAGAGACGGTGAAACCGAAAGAGGTGTGATGTTTGGTCAACCAACCCATGTTAAATTTCTATGGTAGTGTTTATAAATATCTTGTCATTACAGCTCGAGGATACTGTTTCTAAAGAAAAGATGGAAACCGAAAAGACGATCGCTAAAATGTTTGATGTTCTAAAAATCAACAAAAAAGTTCGTCTTGAGAACCTGCTTGGTGAAAGATGGCCGGGTTGTGATAACGGTGGATGATAATGGCTGTCATCATGTTTGTATGTCACATTTCTTAACTATGTTGTAAGTTTTTTAATGAATTCATCATATTTCAGATTTTTTTTGTTTACTTTTGTAACTGATATTTCTGTATTCAGCACCACGGAATGCTCCTGCTGCTTCCATGATTACATCTAGGAAGGTGGTATACTCACAATTCATCTTTAGGTTTGACTTCAGTGACTGGAAGGTACATACATTACTTTTAGTTTAAATATATTAGTTATTCTTGTATGTACAGTTGTTGGCCACATGTATATGATCAGTTGATCACATAAGAATAGCAAATGTATGACAATGGTATAAATATAAATTAGTTTTTTTTTTTTTGTTTAACATCCTCAAAGTCTGTTTTGGTTATCGTATTGGTTAGGTAGCTTGGGAGTATGCCCATTTTAAAAGAAAGAGATAACCTAGGAACCCCTTTATTTAAAGATTAAGTAACAACCTTAATTTGAGGAGTTGTTTACCACTATTGGCAAGGAAAACTTTGTTTACTCATTTCATTGTGTTAATACTTTGTTTTTTAAATTTGTCGTTTGGATATTGTTTGAATCAAATAACTATAATTAAAGGTAACACTTGTTGTAATTAACTAGAATTTTAAATTTAAAGACTTGATTAACTAACTTTCTAGAGGCGTTCTGGGTAACAACACCTCATGCCCGAACTGTGGCAGTAATGAGGAATCAGTAGATCATTGTTTAGTGCAATGTAGTATAACAAAGTTGCTTTGGAGATTTATAGGTACATGGCTTGAAATTCCATCGCTTGAAGAACCTTTACTGTGATCGAGGTTACGGAAACTGAGAGATATTTACACGTGGCAAGGAAGAGAAAGAAGACGATCTTGGCTGTAGTTATCATGCACTTTGGATAATTTAGGGGGCAAGAAACAAGAAGGTGTTTGAAAATCGACCAATTTCGGTTACGAAGGCAACAGAAGAAATTCAGGAAACCAACTTCCTTTGGCTTAAACATCGGGCGAGATGGAAGACAATGACTTTTGATGAGTGGTTAAAATTTGATGTAAACCTTTTCTACTCAGTTTTCGTTATATTGGTGTAAGCATGGCCTCCGCTAGCACTTATTTGGTTCGAGTTTTTTTTGCTTGGTTTTGGTGTTTTATCGGATGGCTTTGTTTGTTAAAAAAACTAACTTTCGAGATCAAACTAATCATGTTTTTGCTAGATACCACAAATGAATGGAAACATATATAAATCAAGAAATAAAATAAAAATTTAAAAGTGTTATGAATGAATCCATTAGGGTGTCCGGGGCGTACTCGGTAAGGGGGATCGGTGAGGCATTTCCCCGATCGGGAACACCGCCGCCATCCTCGCGGGGTCCCGATTCGGGGTGGGTTATGGGTGGGGGTTCACCGATGGAAATTGTTGCGTGGATCGAGATATGACCGTTGACAACGGTCGGAAATTTAATAATAAAAAAAATTCACTTTTTTTAAACTAATATAAATAACCATCTCATTCTCACCATTTTTTTATACTCAAACCATCTCATTCTCTCTATTTTTTTAAACTCTCTAACCACACCCACTTCACTTTATATTTTTTATACTCTCCAACCAAACTGTCACACCCCGATTTCCACGTGTCACCGGTGGGCCCGGTGTGGGGTACAGTGACGTAGTTGGCATCGTCATAGACAATCAACACAATATAATAATGCACAGCGGAAGCAGAATAGATACATTTCAACTTTTAAATAAATTGCAATAATAAATATCACAGTAGTTGAAACGGATCCACAGGCGGATCAAATACAAATAAGATAAAATATTGTTCAACAGATATTTGTCGTCCGAGCTTGCGAGACTATAGTGGACGCTCTTAGGAAACAGCCAGCCTATTTTCGTATAGTACCTGCACTTAACCTTTTGGGAAAAATACGTCAGTGTTACACTGGTAAATACAAATCGACTGACTCATTTTGAAAATGATTGAAAATTGATTTAGATGCACAAGGCATAAATATTTTTATTAACTTGGGATAATTATATAATATAAACTTGTGAACGATTTACATGCACTCGTATCTTTGGTGGCCCGGGATCTGCTGTCCGGGCTAAGAATTAAATGACACACCACATTAAAGAGTTATACACGCCGAGTGTACGCCTACACCCCGTGCTCTGGTCGTGGCCATCTCGTAAGATAGTGCCAAGGATATCCGGGACACGGTCAATAACCCCCCAAAGCCTAAAGTAAGACAAGACTGTTTAAACGAAGTCGCACAAGCTATTCAAGACTGTACACCCATAAGGAGCAGGACTTGTGCGCCCGATCAAGCGGTATTTTAAATACCGTACCCCAAGCCCGTATAGGGAAAATAAGTCAAAATGTATTTACCTGAGCAAGTATGTAACACAAACGGTAAGAGTGGTAGCTTTTACTGGGCCTCCTAATCTGGAACAAAGGTTTATAATTAACCTATTAGATTCCTAACGGGTCCTTTATTTAAGCTTAAGCTTTGACCGGTTAGTTTAAGGATGATTCGGTTCACGCACGATTAAGCGAAAGACCGGATAGAATGTGATTTAGACCCGACAAGTTTGAATACTTGTATAATATGGGTATACTAAATACATTCTGGATTTTGAGATAAAAATGATGACGTCTGACCCGTTTCGGTCAATTTACGCAAACTAGTTACGTAAACCGAACCGAACGCAATAAGGGCGTTACGGGTAGCCAAAAGAGTCAAATGCAAGTTCCCTGAGATAATATGCTTAAAATATGATATTATATCAGTAAGTTATGTTCTATATTGCCCGGAATAATTTTAAACCCAATTTATGCCTTAGAAGGGCATTTTGGTCATTTAAAAGATAATAAAAGAGTAAAATTAGAAATCTGAGTTTCCGGTCTGGTTCATACAGTAAATATACTTAATATAACATATTATATCAGTAGGGTATGGCCCATATATCAAATTTATCATTTAAAACCAAACTATGCACCGTAGGGGTATTTTAGTAATTTCACAAGGGCTAAAACTGCCAAAACTGGAAACCTGAGTTCAAAATATTATACTTACTGTTATTATATGAAAATATGTAATTTACATCAGTAGGTATAAGTCTTATAGGTTTAAAACAAGTACAACGCTTACTATGCGCTTAAAACGCTAAATATGCGATTTAGAGCCGTTTCCGGGTTTATATATGAAAGCTGAGATTTTTATATTTCCAGAAGGCTCAAAATAATTTATTTAACATTTAAAATCAGTAGAAAAAAGGTTTCGGGTCAAAAGGATGTGTAAAACTCATTTTATGGCTTAAACGGTCAAAACCGACATAACCCGAAATAACTAGGCGATCTAGGATCCGTTCAGCCAAAAATTAATTAAAAATCATCAAAATACCCAGAATATTATAATACATCAGTTGGTAAAAAGTTTTATACCAAAACGTGGCCAGAAATAGGTCATATGCGAAAAGGGCCGTTTATGTAAATTAAGAACATAGTTTTACGCTAATGGCCATAACTCAAAATCTGGACCACCAACTGATCCGAAATTTTCGGTGCAAGTTTATATATTAGAAATAAAGATTTCTACTCTTTCACTTTTCCAAAAATCACGTTTTATATCAAAAAGGGCAAAATAGTCAACTTTATGCATAAATCGTAAACATGCATTCGAATCGGCTAAGCATAGACTTAATCAACAAAAATTCCAGAAAGTTTTACCAAAATAAAAATGGTCAAAAATACTCTCCAATACAGATCTCAAACATGCATGTACGAATCCGAATCGATAGTCTACGAATTAGTCGTTTTATAGGACTTTCGGCTCCGATTCGTATTTATACTATAGATTGTCGAGTTGATCGTGGTAAAATACATTCTTATATTCATAATAAAGCTATCTATGAAGATCAAACAGATTGCATGTCATTTATTTTACCATTTAAGCTATTTTTCTCAAAAATCACTTCTGTTGACTTTTTAGAATCACGTTTGACTCGACAATTAGCATGCATGTAGTGGGATCCAGATAATACCCTTTAGAGGGTTTGTTTCCCACATAAATACCAACATATATCAGGTTTCAATTCGAGAAATGACTGATTGAAACTTGTTTAATCAGAAAGTCAAAGCTTATGAACAAACAGTTTGACTTTTAGCAATAATCAAAGCAAGAACGGATTGGAGATCGAATTAGAAGCTTACCAAGGTCCTATTGATGTTAAGCTAACACTAGAAATCGGCCTTGATGTCCAGAAATGCTTCAGAGATGCTTGAGAGCTTTTGCAAGTTTGGAAGTTCTTGTTCACAACACAAGTGTTTAGTAAAATGAGCTTTGGATCAGATTTAAAGCTGAATTGTTGATGTTTGCAAGGGGTTACTGTGGCCTAGGCATGCATGCAATGTTATTGGAGCTTTTGGGAGGTGAAAACAGCTGTTACCCACTTAATTTCGGACCCAAATCGCTGCTGTTCGCGGATTCTGCACCTGGGTTTATTGGCAGCTCCAAAGTTTGCCCATTTGTTGCAGTTTTGGTCCCTGTACTTTGGTTGCGATGATTTGGCCATGAATCTTGACTCGTAAACCCCCGAATCTGGTTTTTAAGAACCCTTGGACATTTACCAACATGGTAATGTCCTCGTTTAACTTTGCGCTCGCCCGAAAAGCCATAAAATTCGACGTTGACGCTTTTAACCCCTCAAGTACGGTTTTGGCCATAACTTTCTCATATGATAACGAAACTTCATGAAATTTTTACCACATATTCTAGTGAGTATATTTTAGCTTTACAAAGCTTCGGGTCTGCCAAAAGATCACTCAGAGGTATAAATTCAACATGTTGACACTTTTAGCCCCTATAGTTACGGTTTTGGCCATAACTTTCTCATACGTTGACGAAACTTCATGAAATTTTAACCACACATTCTAGTGAGTATATTTTAGCTTTACGAAGCTTCGGGTCTGCCAAAAGTTCACTCAGAGGTATAAATTAAACATGTTGACACTTTTGGCCCCTATAGTTTGCAATACTTCACTTTTGTGCAATTTCCGCGTCGTATGATCCATGAACCATCCGTTTAAGGTTATAAACATTATGTAGGGTTATCATAGAGCCTATTTATCCATTGTTGACACTTTGGACCCTTACGTTCCATAGTTTTCACTGTTTGTCACTTTTAGTCCCTCTAAGGTATGTTTTCACATACCGGAACCTTATGACACGTGTCAAGACATTATTGGACGAAATTTTTCGAGGTGTTACATCCTCACCCCCTTAAAAGAAATCTCGTCCCCGAGATTTACTGAAACAAGTGGGGATATTTTTCCTTCATCGTGGATTCCACTTCCCACGTATACTCGGGTCCTCTACGGGCATCCCATTTGACCTTTACAATAGGCACGTGCTTCCTTCGAAGCTTCTTTACCTGTCGATCCTCAATCGACAAAGGTTTTTCCACAAATTTTAGACTTTCGTCTATGTGTATATCTGTATGCGGTATAACCAGTGAATCGTCAGCGAAACACTTCTTCAAATTACAGATATGGAACACATTATGAATAGCACTAAGCTCTTCAGGCAAGTTTAACTTGTAAGCGACTGACCCGACACGTTCGATAATCTCGAAAGGTCCTATATATCTCGGGCTTAGCTTGCCTTTCTTTCCAAATCTCATCACACCCTTCCAGGGCGATACTTTAAGCAATACTTTATCACCTACATCGAAGTGAAAGTCTTTGCGCTTAGGATCCGCATAACTTTTCTGCCTATCCCTGGCAGCTTTCAAACGATCGCGTATCTGCACGATCTTGTCTGTCGTCTCAAAGACAATGTCTGGTCCAGACAACTGGACATCCCCAACTTCTGCCCAACAAATGGGCGATCTACACTTCCTACCGTGTAGGGCCTCAAAAGGCGCAGCCTTTATGCTGGAATGGTAGCTATTATTGTAGGAGAATTCAATCAGTGGTAGGTTCTTATCCCAACTACCACCTAAGTCGATCGCACATGCTCGAAGCATGTCTTCCAAAGTTTGAATAGTACGCTCACTCTGACCATCAGTCTGAGGATGATAGGCCGTACTAAAATTCAAACGAGTGCCCAACGATTGCTGGAAACTCTTCCAAAAATGCGACGTATACCTCGTATCTCTATTAGAGATAATAGATACAGGTATACCATGCAATGCTACAATTTTATCGACGTATAATTGAGCTAACATATCTGAGCTATACGTCTCTTTGATGGGTAGAAAATGAGCTGACTTAGTTAGTCTATCTACTATGACCCATATGGTATCATTTCCCTTTTTCGTCTTCGGCAACTTGGTGATAAAATCCATTGTCACCATTTCCCACTTCCATTTGGGAATTTCAGGTTGTTGAAGCAAACCTGACGGCTTCTGATGCTCGGCCTTGACTTGCGCACAAGTCAAGCATTTAGCTACATGCTCAGCTACTGACTTTTTCAAACCAATCCACCAGTAGTTTGTTTTCAAATCCTGGTACATCTTATCAGCTCCAGGATGAACGGAATATTTAGAGCTGTGGGCTTCCTGGAGGATAACATCCCGAAGTCCTCCATAAACTGGAACCCATATTCGTCCGTTTAGTCGTAGCATTCCATCTTTGTCGTGGGATAACTGCTCCTCAGTTACTCCCAACTTTTCTGCAGGATAATTAGCTTCCAGCACAGCTTCCTTCTGTGCAGCTAATACCCTTTCATTCAAATTATTTCTTATCTCAATGCGCTTGGCATTGATTCTGATTGGCTTCACCCTTTCCTTTCTACTTAAGGCGTCGGCAACCACATTTGCCTTGCCTGGATGGTATCGTATCTCGCAATCATAGTCATTGAGAGTTTCCATCCATCGCCTTTGACGCATGTTCAATTCCTTCTGATTGAACAGATGCTGAAGACTCTTGTGATCCGAATAAATTATGCACTTGGTTCCATACAAGTAATGTCTCCATAACTTCAATGCAAATACAACCGCACCCAATTCCAAATCGTGGGTGGTGTAGTTCTTCTCGTGCACCTTTAGCTGGCGAGAAGCGTAGGCAATGACTTTGCCTTTCTGCATGAGTACGCAACCCATGCCCGTATGTGATGCGTCACAATACACCACAAATTCCTCTATTCCATCAGGCAATGTCAACACTGGCGCATTGCTCAACTTCTTCTTCAAGATATCGAAGGATTCTTGCTGCTTAGGGCCCCAATCGAACTTAATCTTCTTACGGGTCAATGAAGTTAGGGGCGCAGCAATTCTCGAAAAGTTCTCGATAAATCGCCTATAGTATCCTGCCAATCCGAGGAAACTGCGAATCTCGGTGGGAGTCTTCGGCTCCTGCCAGTTCATGACTGCTTCTACTTTAGCGGGATCTACTTGGATACCACGCTTGCTTACAACATGTCCAAGGAATTGGACTTCTCGAAGCCAAAATTCACACTTCGAAAATTTGGCATAAAGCTTCTCTTGATGCAGAAGTTTGAGAATACAACGAAGGTGTTTCTCATGTTCAGCTTGGCTCTTCGAGTAGATAAGGATGTCGTCAATAAAGACAATGACGAATTTATCTAGATAAGGCTTGCAGACACGATTCATGAGATCCATGAATGCGGCTGGTGCGTTAGTGAGCCCAAACGGCATCACTAGGAACTCGTAATGTCCATAACGAGTCCTAAACGCTGTCTTGTGCACATCTTCTTCTTTGACTTTCAACTGATGATAACCTGACCTGAGGTCAATCTTTGAGAAGTAGCTTGCTCCTTGCAGTTGATCGAACAGATCGTCGATCCTGGGTAACGGATACCTATTCTTGATAGTGACCTTATTAAGCTCACGATAATCGATGCACAGGCGCATCGAACCATCCTTCTTTTTAACGAACAAGATTGGCGCTCCCCAAGGAGATGAGCTAGGTCTAATAAAACCTTTAGCTAACAAATCATCCAACTGCGTCCTCAACTCCTTCATCTCCGTTGGTGCCAATCTGTATGGTGCTCTTGCTACAGGTGCTGCACCTGGAATAATGTCTATCCGGAACTCCACTTGTCTATCCGGTGGCAACCCGGGTAGCTCTTCAGGAAATACTTCAGGATATTCCGAGATAACAGGGATATCCTCAATCTTCGGCTTCGGCTCATCTATGGTAACTTGTGCCATATAAATGACACATCCCTTCTGCATGCATCTGGATGCTTTGAGCATGGACACTTGCTCAGGCAATCCATGCTGGGTATCTCCTTGAATAGTAAGTGACTCACCGGACGGAGTCTTAACTATTACTTGCTTTCTGTTGCACAGAATCTGGGCTTGGTTACTCGACAACCAATCCATGCCTATTACTATATCGAATCCAGCTAGCTTAAAGGGAAGCAAGGATAACGGGAAGGAATGATTCCTAATGGATATAACACATCCATCTAGAACAGTCGAGGCGGTTTCTATGGTTCCATCGGCTAATTCCACCTCATATTTCACGCTTAAGGTTTTAACAGGAAGGTTCAACAATTTACAAAACTTATCATCTACAAACGACTTATCGGCTCCTGAATCAAACAAGACTCTAGCAAAAACATCATTTACAAGAAACGTACCGGTAATGACGTTGTCGTCAAGGACTGCTTCCTTAGCGTCCATTCTGAAGACTCTCGCATTAGTCTTCTTCCCATCATCTGCTTTCTTCGCATTCTTTGGGCAGTTGGGCCGAATATGCCCTTTCTCGTTGCAACCGAAACAAGTTGCATCCTTCATTTTCTTGCAATCCACAGCTTTATGATCTGTGGACTTGCAGATCCCACAACGTTTCTCGAAAGACTGGGACTTAGACTCCTGCCTGCATCTCCCAAAATGATGCCTCTTACAAACCTTGCATTTGGGTTTCTCACCCGACTGATCCCCTTTCTTGAACCCCGACCCTTTCCTATGGTCGTTGTTTCCCTTGTGTCGTTTCTCAGATCTTCGTGAGGTGTCATCCTCACGTTTCCTTTTGTTTTCCTCCGAGCTCTTCATAGCTCTTAGTCTGACGACATCTTGAGTGAGGGAGAGGGATAGATCAGCTACTGATCTAAATGTAGTAGGCCTTGAAGCCTTGACGCTTGCCTTTATCTCCGGTGCCAGACCCCCAATAAATCGAGCAATCCTACGCGGCTCCGGGGTCACCAGATAAGGCACTAACCGGGATAAGGTGTTGAACGTAGTAAGATACGCTTGACAATCGAGATTCTTCATAACTAGAGACACAAAATCCGATTCAATTCTCTCGACCTCATGCTGCGGACAGAAATTTTCCTTGATCAGTGCTACAAACTGATCCCAAGTCATGCTATACAGAGCGGTCTTTCCAGTAGCTTGTAGAAGCGACTTCCACCATGCTAACGCGTCTCCCTTGAACGACTGGGACGCGTACTTCACAACATCCCTATCAGCACACCCGCTGATATCGACCACAGTATCCATCTCATCAATCCACGTCATACAATCGACGGCTCCCTTTTCCCCAGTGAAATCTCTGGGCTTGCAAGATACGAAGTATTTGTACGTACAGGACCTGCTGTGCGTATCATGGTTCATCTTAACTTCTTGCTTTGGGATGCTGCTGTGGTTGGAGGAGTGATTATCATCCTCAGCTTTCTTCGGCTCACTCTTTTTAGAAGGTGGCTTACTATGAGCCTCAGAATGAGTCTTGGGCTTTACGTGCGGTTCTGTTCGGGTCCTACTCCGAGTACCACTAGATTCCCTGAATTGCCTATCCATAGCTTTGGCAACAGCGTTATCTATCAGTGCTTGCAACTCTGCACCGGTAACGTGAATCTTTGCATTATCTGAGTGTTCCCCAGAATGACTGTTGGTCTCCTCCGATTTGGCCATTGTAGCTTTAAGCTACAATAAAGGACAAGGTCTATTTAGAACCTAACAGTATCATCGTTCTAAACGATTTATTAACCATGGTATCAAGAACCTTAACAGTTAATTTTAATAAATTTCATTCAGGCTCTTATTAGCAATCAAGGAATGAAAATATATATATTGGCACCATAGGCCTAGTCACTTCGGACAATTACTAAATTATAAATTTAGATTTTTTTAGGATTATAAATTGTATAATTAAACAATTAATCCTTTACTAGACAGAGGGTCATAAACCACAACTGTCACTATATGACATAGTCATAACCCGTAGGTATCAAGTCATTAATAGACTTGTATACAGATATAATCTGTAGATAATTTATTAAAAAGGGTGGCTTGTGTGATTTTACAGATCACGCTTGGCCAGGAATGTTAACATGTTTTCAGATGTTAACAGGGAGTTGAATCCTTTCAACCAGGTTTTACCATCATGGCCAGGCCTGTTAATAAGGCATTCAAGCTAGGTTATACCTTACTAAGATTCTTATAAAATGGCAAATCAAATAAAAATTGATATTTTCCATTATTTTAATATTATATTCATGCATATAAATAAAATGAGAAATTCAAATTAACCATTTCAAATTTCAAATAAAGTACTAGTACATCTTTGCCCTAATCGGGACTTTAATTCAAATAACATGAATAACATGCTCGCGCAGGGGCTAAACAACTAACAATCAACGACAAATGAAATAAAACAAACCCACGCAGGGGTTAACAGGACGACATACCCTCGCAGGGGTAGAATAAGGGAAATATACCCACGCAGGGGTAGAGTACAGGAATAGATGTCCACGCAGGGACAGGAGTAGTGAGATAACAATCAAAGGATTCAATGATCCTTCTTACTCTTACCCTTGAGTAAGTCAAACACCTTCTTGAACATGCCACTGTTGCGTCGGCGATCAGCTCGCATCTCGTGTTGCAACTCGCGTCGCATGCTGTTAATCCCATGCAGGATTTCTTGAACCTGCGGCGGCGACATCATAGGCGCCGGTGGCGGTGGCTGGTACTGCTGCGGTTGCGGTGGCTGTGGCTGCTGGTAACCCGGAGGGTAACCAAAAGTAGACTGCCCAGCAGTCCAAGTGTCTCCAAATGGACCACTAGGTGGGAGTGAGCTGTAGTTCACAGCTTGCCAATAAGGGTCTCCTGTGTAATCATAACCCTGAGGGAAAACCTGCTCGAACGGGTTAAACTGAGCTGCGCTGGCATAAGCCGGAATCGGCTCTCCATAGTTCTGCGGCGGCAGAGGCGGGATCGGTACTGAAGTGACCTCCGATACGGGATGCTGAGACTCCCCTGTCTCGGACTCCTCGGGAAGAGGCGTGTAGCGGCTGCTACCAACATGTGGAGGGGTGCCTATGCGAATCCCTCCGCGCGTAGACATGCGCGCATTCCTCCTTGGCCTCTGAGGCGGAGGAGGCAGAACTGGTGGCGGCGGTGGTGACGGAGTGATCACGTCACGCCATAGGGCCTCAGATAGGTCCTGCTGTAGAGGCGGCTGCTGCTGAAGCTGCTGCTGCTGAGAGTGGTGCTGCGAGTGCACCGGCGAACCATGGCGAGACTGGAGCATCGGAGAGTTGTGGCGGCTGGGGGTGTAATACCAATCGTACTGCTTAAATCTCTCCTGAAAGCTGTCCACACCATTGTAGGGTGATCCCCTAAATGGCGACCCATCCGATATCTCGATGGGATGGTTGGGCGTACCTGACGGTGGCGGTGAAGGGTCCGTGTCTTCATCAACTTCCATCTCGTGATCACCAGGAAAGTGGTCCTCCGGTCCTAGTGGGTTATGACCCACTGGCTCATCCACAAAAGCATCAGGGTTATACAAACCCTGGTAAACTGGTGCTGGGTACTGGTGAGGTGACTGATGGAGCGGTATGTAAGATCCATGAGAACCATGGGGCCCATTCTCCGAGTGGGGCCCAAATGATTGGGGTAGTGATGGCGAAGTGCTCATAGACACCGAGTGTCTAGCCGGCTCGGCGAATGATCCCCAAAGATCATTGGCTGCAGTGTGGTGCGTAGCTGACGGAGCTCGTCTGTGTGAGGGTCCTGCCTCGTGGTCGTGAGATGTAGCGAATCCTCCTCGACCTCTCATCCGTGGCGGCATAATGATCCTGTCAAAAGTCAAACAAGTTGCACAACAAAATATGTAAGACAATGCAATTAATAATAAAAAAATAAAATAAACGAAATGTTGAACATTTCCTAAGTTCTTTGTCTAGACTCGAAAATCGAGGAATGTGCAATTGTGTAACTGAGATTAAACACAAAGTACTAGTGTTTAATTCACTCAGCGTTGGCTCTGATACCAACCTGTCACACCCCGATTTCCACGTGTCACCGGTGGGCCCGGTGTGGGGTACAGTGACGTAGTTGGCATCGTCATAGACAATCAACACAATATAATAATGCACAGCGGAAGCAGAATAGATACATTTCAACTTTTAAATAAATTGCAATAATAAATATCACAGTAGTTGAAACGGATCCACGGGCGGATCAAATACAAATAAGATAAAATATTGTTCAACAGATATTTGTCGTCCGAGCTTGCGAGACTATAGTGGACGCTCTTAGGAAACAGCCAGCCTATTTTCGTATAGTACCTGCACTTAACCTTTTGGGAAAAATACGTCAGTTTACACTGGTAAATACAAATCGACTGACTCATTTTGAAAATGATTGAAAATTGATTTAGATGCACAAGGCATAAATATTTTTATTAACTTGGGATAATTATATAATATAAACTTGTGAACGATTTACATGCACTCGTATCTTTGGTGGCCCGGGATCTGCTGTCCGGGCTAAGAATTAAATGACACACCACATTAAAGAGTTATACACGCCGAGTGTACGCCTACACCCCGTGCTCTGGTCGTGGCCATCTCGTAAGATAATGCCAAGGATATCCGGGACACGGTCAATAACCCCCCAAAGCCTAAAGTAAGACAAGACTGTTTAAACGAAGTCGCACAAGCTATTCAAGACTGTACACCCATAAGGAGCAGGACTTGTGCGCCCGATCAAGCGGTATTTTAAATACCGTACCCCAAGCCCGTATAGGGAAAATAAGTCAAAATGTATTTACCTGAGCAAGTATGTAACACAAACGGTAAGAGTGGTAGCTTTTACTGGGCCTCCTAATCTGGAACAAAGGTTTATAATTAACCTATTAGATTCCTAACGGGTCCTTTATTTAAGCTTAAGCTTTGACCGGTTAATTTAAGGATGATTCGGTTCACGCACGATTAAGCGAAAGACCGGATAGAATGTGATTTAGACCCGACAAGTTTGAATACTTGTATAATATGGGTATACTAAATACATTCTGGATTTTGAGATAAAAATGATGACGTCTGACCCGTTTCGGTCAATTTACGCAAACTAGTTACGTAAACCGAACCGAACGCAATAAGGGCGTTACGGGTAGCCAAAAGAGTCAAATGCAAGTTCCCTGAGATAATATGCTTAAAATATGATATTATATCAGTAAGTTATGTTCTATATTGCCCGGAATAATTTTAAACCCAATTTATGCCTTAGAAGGGCATTTTGGTCATTTAAAAGATAATACAAGAGTAAAATTAGAAATCTGAGTTTCGGGTCTGGTTCATACAGTAAATATACTTAATATAACATATTATATCAGTAGGGTATGGCCCATATATCAAATTTATCATTTAAAACCAAACTATGCACCGTAGGGGTATTTTAGTAATTTCACAAGGGCTAAAACTGCCAAAACTGGAAACCTGAGTTCAAAATATTATACTTACTGTTATTATATGAAAATATGTAATTTACATCAGTAGGTATAAGTCTTATAGGTTTAAAACAAGTACAACGCTTACTATGCGCTTAAAACGCTAAATATGCGATTTAGAGCCGTTTCCGGGTTTATATATGAAAGCTGAGATTTTTATATTTCCAGAAGGCTCAAAATAATTTATTTAACATTTAAAATCAGTAGAAAAAAGGTTTCGGGTCAAAAGGATGTGTAAAACTCATTTTATGGCTTAAACGGTCAAAACCGACATAACCCGAAATAACTAGGCGATCTAGGATCCGTTCAGCCAAAAATTAATTAAAAATCATCAAAATACCCAGAATATTATAATACATCAGTTGGTAAAAAGTTTTATACCAAAACGTGGCCAGAAATAGGTCATATGCGAAAAGGGCCGTTTATGTAAATTAAGAACATAGTTTTACGCTAATGGCCATAACTCAAAATCTGGACCACCAACTGATCCGAAATTTTCGGTGCAAGTTTATATATTAGAAATAAAGATTTCTACTCTTTCACTTTTCCAAAAATCACGTTTTATATCAAAAAGGGCAAAATAGTCAACTTTATGCATAAATCGTAAACATGCATTCGAATCGGCTAAGCATAGACTTAATCAACAAAAATTCCAGAAAGTTTTACCAAAATAAAAATGGTCAAAAATACTCTCCAATACAGATCTCAAACATGCATGTACGAATCCGAATCGATAGTCTACGAATTAGTCGTTTTATAGGACTTTCGGCTCCGATTCGTATTTATACTATAGATTGTCGAGTTGATCGTGGTAAAATACATTCTTATATTCATAATAAAGCTATCTATGAAGATCAAACAGATTGCATGTCATTTATTTTACCATTTAAGCTATTTTTCTCAAAAATCACTTCTGTTGACTTTTTAGAATCACGTTTGACTCGACAATTAGCATGCATGTAGTGGGATCCAGATAATACCCTTTAGAGGGTTTGTTTCCCACATAAATACCAACATATATCAGGTTTCAATTCGAGAAATGACTGATTGAAACTTGTTTAATCAGAAAGTCAAAGCTTATGAACAAACAGTTTGACTTTTAGCAATAATCAAAGCAAGAACGGATTGGAGATCGAATTAGAAGCTTACCAAGGTCCTATTGATGTTAAGCTAACACTAGAAATCGGCCTTGATGTCCAGAAATGCTTCAGAGATGCTTGAGAGCTTTTGCAAGTTTGGAAGTTCTTGTTCACAACACAAGTGTTTAGTAAAATGAGCTTTGGATCAGATTTAAAGCTGAATTGTTGATGTTTGCAAGGGGTTACTGTGGCCTAGGCATGCATGCAATGTTATTGGAGCTTTTGGGAGGTGAAAACAGCTGTTACCCACTTAATTTCGGACCCAAATCGCTGCTGTTCGCGGATTCTGCACCTGGGTTTATTGGCAGCTCCAAAGTTTGCCCATTTGTTGCAGTTTTGGTCCCTGTACTTTGGTTGCGATGATTTGGCCATGAATCTTGACTCGTAAACCCCCGAATCTGGTTTTTAAGAACCCTTGGACATTTACCAACATGGTAATGTCCTCGTTTAACTTTGCGCTCGCCCGAAAAGCCATAAAATTCGACGTTGACGCTTTTAACCCCTCAAGTACGGTTTTGGCCATAACTTTCTCATATGATAACGAAACTTCATGAAATTTTTACCACATATTCTAGTGAGTATATTTTAGCTTTACAAAGCTTCGGGTCTGCCAAAAGATCACTCAGAGGTATAAATTCAACATGTTGACACTTTTAGCCCCTATAGTTACGGTTTTGGCCATAACTTTCTCATACGTTGACGAAACTTCATGAAATTTTAACCACACATTCTAGTGAGTATATTTTAGCTTTACGAAGCTTCGGGTCTGCCAAAAGTTCACTCAGAGGTATAAATTAAACATGTTGACACTTTTGGCCCCTATAGTTTGCAATACTTCACTTTTGTGCAATTTCCGCGTCGTATGATCCATGAACCATCCGTTTAAGGTTATAAACATTATGTAGGGTTATCATAGAGCCTATTTATCCATTGTTGACACTTTGGACCCTTACGTTCCATAGTTTTCACTGTTTGTCACTTTTAGTCCCTCTAAGGTATGTTTTCACATACCGGAACCTTATGACACGTGTCAAGACATTATTGGACGAAATTTTTCGAGGTGTTACACAAACCCACTTCACTTTTTATTTTTTATACACCGAGCAATGGAGAACCGACCCCGCGAGTCCAAGAAAAAAACTAAGGGACGGGTCTCGAAACCGTCTCGAGATGGTTCGAGCGGTGCAAATGCTCAACCACAACCCCCTTTCGGATACACTTCACAACCCCCGTTTTTTTTTCCAACAACCTACACACCCCTCGTTTTACAATACCCAACAACCCAATTTCGGCTATTTTCAAAATTTGTTATCAATGGACGCTCCGCCTCAATCCCCCGCCTTCGACCCATATGCTTATCGTTCTCCACAAGTTTTAATGTGTTTTTTATTTTCTACTTTGAATGTGTTTTTTTTTCTCTACTTTGAATGTATTTTTTTTAAATTTAATGAAATGTCTTTTATATAATTTTTAAACATCCATAATTTTACCAAAAAAAAAAATTAATTTTGAACTCACCTAATAGGGGAGTGCCGCCATCAAAAATCGGTATTAGGGGAGTGTATTAGGGGAGTTGACATGGCACTATGTGATTGGGGGAGTGTAAGAGGGGGGACTCACCTAAGAGGTGAGCACCCCTTACACCCTTATTAGTGACTATCCTCATTTCTAACTCCCATATCACATTTATGTTTGTATTAATGTTATAGTCTATATATAGTGGCTCATGTATTTTGTATGTGATATATCAATAAGAAATTCATCTTTGATTATCTCATTCTCTTCTATACATTGCTAATAGGTTCTAGTATTACACAACACGTTATCAGCACGAAAGTGCTCGAATCATCATTGGTTTTAATCGTTGATTAAAGTCTCGATTGACCCATGTCGTTGATGATGTTTTGTTGATAAAAGTTTTGGTGGCCCGAGGTGTTTTCAACGAAGATTGGATTTCGTAGACATGGCGATTGAAAAGTGATGGAGATACTATTTCCTTTAGTTATTTCAAGGTAAGTTTTTTTTCCACCATACATGTTTATCTACATAAGGTACTACTCTTATACCTATATTGTTTCTCGTTGAATATGCCTTATCTTTTCAACTTGATTTTACCATGATAAGAATAATCGTTAACCAGAATGAGATTTTTGAAAGTCGGTTGAACAGGGGATGTTCAAATCCTACTCATAATTTTCATTTTCATTTTCAATGACCTTTTCTAGAATAAATGATCATCGCGGTATTGAAAAAATAGCAAATATAAGTTTAATATATATATGGACACTTGTTACAGAAACCCGATGAGAAAATACTTGTTATTAATTTATTAAGTCTAATCTTATCTATTTGCTAGTTATATTGCAAGCTTATTCCTTGGTTTAGAAATTGATATATAGTTTGATAAATTCTTTTTATGCATGTTTAATAAATAAACCTTGAAAAGAAAAGTTGTATTATGATATCCATGATCTTGCACTTACTTGTTAATTATATTATTTATATATATTTTAAAGTTATATATATTATTTAGTTTTAATTAATATAGCATAAATTCAATTAAAGTTCTAATATATAACTTATGAGTGTGGATTGAATATTATTAATTATAAAATTAATTTCGATTTCCTCATCATTAATTCATGTTGATGTATATTTACCTATTTTTTTTACGAAATGAGTAAATAGTAATGAAATAGCCTTTTTATTGTTGTTCTAATAAATTATTTTTATTATATTTTATGGTTAGTAAATAGTAATTAAATAGCATTTTATTGTTCTAAATTTTATACAACAAATTACATTGTTGGGGTTTCAAAGAGACATTACAAATTCTAAATCATTATGTGCTTTTATTATTATGGTTATGAGTTTTGATATCATTATGTGCTTTTATTATTATGGTTATGAGTTTTTATTGGTCCATTAATTAATTTTTGTTATTAATATTTATACAATTTATGATGACTACCAAAATACAATTTGTATTAAAAGGTGATGTCTAATAGTTATATTTGAAGATAATCATTAGTGCAATTCTGTTAATGAATTTACAATAATGCACATGTTTATATGATAATATGTTATAATATGACAACTACTTAGTTAAGTTTGTTGTATATTATTGTTATTGCAATTGTATAAGGCTTTTAGTTGTTATTTGATATTTAAATATGTGATTTGATTCTATGAAATATTTGTGTGGTAAAAGATATTATTTGCAAATTAACATGTCACTAAAATTCTCAATATGCCTGTTATATTTTCTTGAGCAACAAAATTTATTAGTATAAGAAAGCTCATTTACGAGTAATAAAGATTCATATGTTATTATATGATCAAGAAAGTTGACAGTGACATTTGTATATGTTTTAAACTATAGTGACAAATATGTGTATATATGATATACTTGTGATTGGCTATATCATGTTACATTTATGCATAAATTACACAACACGTCATAAACAAATGGGCACGTTACTTTAAATGATCTTTAATATCCATTTAATTACAATCTTAAATTATATGGAGTTATGAACATGGATACTAATATATATGATGTTGGTTAATGCTTAGAAATTAAAATCATTAAATATCATTTTTCCCATTTAATTCATTCTTTATTAATTTTAATTCATTCTTATTAATATCTTTTAATTAGAAATTTGATTAATTCTTATTATTTTAAATGATCTTTAATATTTTTTTTCTAGACATGACAAGCAAATTAATATGAGCTTAATCTCTTTAACACTCACACACACATATATGTATACATATAATGTCCTAGGATTGTGTGTGATTTATATATGTAATTGATATGCATATAAATTGTGAATAATTAACATGCATATAACTTGCTTATGGGTAGATATTACGGATTTCATTTGTTTAGCAATACTTCTGTTGGTCTCATTGTTTTAGATAACATATATGTTATATGTATTGCCTTTTGACAAGTTAAATGTGCTAAATAAATTAATACAAATTTCATTGGTAGCTGGTTACCAAACAACTACGCTGAGATAAACATTGTTATGCTTTAGTGATTTCATATTTCAGCTTGTTACAATGCTATGTATAGTCAACATAATTAATTGTATGGTTATTCTTCTAATTGCTTGTTGTTGCTAAACAAATATTAATAAACATTGATATAGTCATTAGAAATGTGCCCTCACATGAAAATGATGAAAAATAGCTATGAAAATAATTAGTGGACTTTAGCTTAAGTAAACTACTCTGATGTTAGTTACTTAAATTGATAGATAATAATTCATTTGAGTTAGTGTTGATGCTCACATGAATCCTAAATCAATGTTGAGAACCCGAAGTTCTCCCAAATGTATACAAAGTCCCGTTTGTTTTTAATAATGATTTTTCAAGTTCAACCCAAACTTTAGTTCATCGCACTTGGCGTTTTTGGCTAACATATAGCCTAGTGATGGAAAACCTTATGAATAGTACATGTTTTCCCTCTAAACGAAGGCTAAAACTATAATATTTCACGTGGTAGAGACACTATTAATACTATTTCACGTGTTAATAGCATATTAAATGCTCCAGAAGAATCGATAGTTTACCCGTTGATATCGAATTTTGTAATTCATAATGCATCATATTCTAATGTATACCGAAGAGATTTATTAAGTTTCCACTATGTTTGAATGAAAAGTCATCACCTTGGAATGGTGTAAAAGAAAATGTACTAAATATTTAAAATATATCATATAGCAAATATGGCCAGAAGACTATATTAGAAGTTACTAGAAATGATACTAATTTTCTACAATATTCCATTAAATCAAATATGGTGAGTAACCAGAAGTTACTAGAATATTTATACGTTCACCACATGGCATGACCAAATAGGTCATCAAGATAGCATCATGATATGCTAAACAATCAAACATGCTAACCGATACCTTAGCACCTCTAAGTAATCTAAAAACATTGCTCCCAAAATGCCTTATCAAATGTCTAGTTAGTTTTTTTTTTTTTTTTTTTTTGTGGCAAAAATTTTTTTATGCCCTTCCAAACAATAGACTCCTACAAACAATCCCTCTTATATGGGACAATTGAAATGTACAGTTGTGTGGATTGTGGCATTCATACATGGTTACATGTGAGTTTTTAGCTACCCGTATGCAGCATATGCCCAACACTATGGAACGTTGTTTTTTTGACATGGTTTAACACTGTTCTTTGACAACCCAATTGTAAGGACCATCGTTGGGCACAATGTGAAATATAATGAGAGGCATACGTAGTCGAGATGGAATTCGTCGATTGATTATATCAATTCAAAACCAACTGCTTATCACAAATACTCCCAATTACAACTGGTCCCCTGAAGAGAACCAAGTTTCCATTTTTTTATATATATTTTGTTGTGCAGCCTATGTACCAATAGCACCACCATAACATATAAAATGGGATATGTACATCGTATTCCCAGTCTTAGGGGGAGACAAGAAAATGAAAGACCGGTAACATAAAAAAATGCATGATATTATATATCGACCCCTGAAGTGGTTAATGCAAATCTGAAGTCCAAAAGAAAGAACGTGTATTTGCAAATAATAACAAATGAAATACAAGATGCATTCACTAACACAAATAAGGTGACAAAGTCACATATACCAGCTTAAACTTATCTGCTCGAATGGAAGTACTCACAAAATGATTATCATATTAATAAATCGTGAGAGATAAATCGGTTTCAAAAAGATAAAACCCACAAACACAAAAAGAGCAGAGTAACGCAGTTGGTGTAACCCCAAAAGAGGTGGCACATAAAACACCATAAGTGGTTGCATACAAAACCCCAGAAGTGGTTGCATACTAAACCTTAAAGAAGGTTGTTGTCAAAACCCCCAAAAGAGGCTAATGGAGTTCTAAAAGAAACTCTAGTACCAAACAAATATGAAATCGCGATGAATTATGTACAAAATAAATACAATATGGAACCGTAATGAAACACGTGTAAAATGATATATTTGATTATGCTATAGCAATAGATGTAATCGATGAAAAAAAGATTACGTATATAGAAAGTGTGCAAGAGTGTACGCACACAAATAGCCAAAATGGCTACATGACTTACGGTTGAACTAAATTTGCTCGACAAACTAAACGTTTTCGAACCAGCTGTTTGAACACCCATAGACGTCAAACCAGTAGGTTATAAATGGGTGTCTTTAAATAAAAGGAAACGTAAATAATGAGTTTTTGCAATGTAAGGCACGCATTTTAACATAAAGATTTTTCCCAAATCCCAGCAGTTGATTATGAGGAAACGTATACCCCTGTAGTGGATGCGATAATCTTTAGATGTTTAAGCGGCCTCGCAATCTCAGAATGACTTCAGATAAAACAACTTATGGATGTCATCACCGTATACATGTAGGAGACAATTACAAATGACATATGTATGAAAACCCGTGAAGGATTAAAAATGCTCAAAGCATTATGAAACAAGAACCCCATATGTGTTTTATATATATGAATCTTAAAGGAAACGACTTGTATGTGCTACAGTCGACTATACTCTGAACAGAGAGGTATATTTTTTATAAAATGAGCTACATCTATTTAACAAGATTTCACCCTTACAGTGATAATGTAAACATCAACGAGAGGGAACTCTCAAACTAAAGAGGAAAATTTTGAATGACCTTTACAAAGTGTAGTTATCCTCGGCCTGTAGTTTCGAGTATATATGTACTATTTTTGCTCATCAATCTGACTACATCTAGAAGATGTTATATAGAAAAAGCTCATTCGTTGAGTACATGAACGATTGTCTGATCGTTTGACATAGAAAAAAATATTCTTATCAACCCCAAGAAAAGGATGTTGAACTACTTAGTCAAGAAGTACCATACTTAAATGCGATAAGAGCATTGATGTATCTTGCAAACAAGACGACATCTGATATTACGTTGTATTGGTAAGATTACAGTTCTAATCTCAAATGTTGCACTCTTTTTCCCGTCACTAAGTTTTTCCCATTGGGTTTTTCTTGGTAAGGTTTTTAACGAGACAACATAACTGATCCAGTAGTAACAGTTTATCTTATAGGTCCCGAAGTACTAATTTAACATCATCATAAATCATGTTGTTAATTATGTATAATGCGTAGTGCACTCTTTTCCCTTAGCTATGGTTTTGTCCCATTGAGTTTTCCTGGCATGGTTTTAAACGAGGCAGAATTATAAAGCGCATTAAATAATTATTTGACATATTTACAAAATCGAGACACGGGATAGTTCCGCAAGAACAATAAGGCGTCCTGGGTTATGATTGATATATATTAGACTCGCATAAAGTTCGATCTCAATCCAGATACAAGTTATGAAGGTCGAAGATTTCAGCATATTTAAGAAATATGTAGATTAGAATTGATCAAGAGAAGCTCAAGCTATACTGTATGAAGACAATGTAGACAACAACACCCAAATCAAAGAAGACTACGCCAAATATCAAGTCACGCAATTGTCACAGAAGATTGGATTCAACATCATCAAGATATACAAGTAAAATTGAGAGGGAGTAAGACTACCCACTATGGTGACCAAATTGCACAAACGGTTGCCACATGGCAAATAGGACAAAATTGTAGGAAATTATTTTAATTAAATAATTGAAATTGATGGATAACTAGGTTGGTATGGCAACCAATGGTTGCAACTAACAACCAACATAATATTAATTCTTTATTCTTTTTTCTATTATTTAATTCTATTTCTTTATAATATTTAATTCTTTTTCCTTTTTTTATATAATAAAATTTTAGTTTAGGTTGGGTTGGGTTGTGATAGTGGATGAAAAATTGGATTGGATTGGGTTGTGTAGGTGGAAGAGAGAGAAATTAGTATTTTAATATAAGATTGGGTTGGGTTGGGTTGGGTTGTGATAGTGGATAGTCTAACGTACCCATAATATACACAGTGTATGTACTCTTTTTCCTTAATGAGGCAACATACCTAATCCAGAAGTATTAGGGGGAGAGAATACGCGTTGCACTCTTTTTCCCTTAGTTGAGGTTTTGTCCCACTGGGTTTTCCTAGCAAGGTTTTTAACGAGGCAGCATCACCAAACGTATTAAAGAATAGTATATCATCATGTGGATAGTCAAGGGGGAGTGTTATGAATGCATCCATTATTAGTGACTATCCACATTTCTAACTCCCATGTCACATTTATGTTTGTATTAATGTTATAGCCTATATATAGTGGCTCATGTATTTTGTATGTGATATATCAATAAGAAATTCATCTTTGATTATCTCATTCTCTTCTATACATTGCTAATAGGTTCTAGTTATTACACAACAAAAAGCACTTACAACCGCATAAACACATGATTTATAAATGTATATAGGATTATGCTACAAGGATAAATTAAGAAAGTAAAATGCCTTATACTAATGTAGCAATTGATCTTCTAGAGACTTAAACGGGAACATCTATGCTTGGCACAACGGTTTCATCGACTTCTTTCATAAGAAATGTCGTATGCACATGGAACAGATAACTCATATATGGTCCCCCATATGGACCACCATTTTTTGCCCGTCGCGAAGCGCGGGTTATCTTGGAGACCCAACAAAAACCAAAACAATTAATGAACAAACGAAAAACATTTCCGAGTACAACGTTGTCAATTGCTTGCTTCGCCGCAACGCGCGGGTTTCCCACTAGTATAAAAAACATAAAATAATTAGAAATCTAAATTACTGCAAATTCAAATATGAATAACAATTTAGAACTTAGTTTTAGCAAATACTATATCAGTTGTGGCGCAGATATTAAAACAACGAGACCGTGTAGAGATCTTGAGGTTGAAATTCTCGCCAGTGTATCGGTAACATCTTCCTCGAGCTCCCTGCTCGATTCCACCTTCACTCCTTCTGTAACATCTTCTTCGAGCTCCCTTCTTGATTTGTCTTCTCTGAAAGGTGTTGTGAGACTTTCAATTGGAATCATGGGGCTTATGAACAAATTTTGGTGAAAAGGAGTTTTTTTGAGGAAAAGGAGGAACGTGGGTGAACCAACAAACCGTGATTTGGATTTTGGGGGGAAATTGAAAAACATTTTGGGGGAATTTTGGAAATTAGATTTTAGTTTTGGAGGGAAGTATATCTTTTAGACGTGATTTTGATTATTGATTTTTTTTTAATTTTGAAAAGAATTTACAAATTTTACTTTAATAAATGAGCACAAACCCAAAAATAAGTTCGTTAAATAAATCAGACCAAATTCAAACTTTATTTATGGAGCTCGAGTAAACTCGTGACCCTATTATCTGTATAATTTTTATTTAACAGGTCTCATGGCTTGTATATTAAAAATTAAGAGTAGTAATATGTCATAAGGGGGGTAATGGTCCTTATTAGGTCACATTAAGGTTTATAATGTGTTAAATTTGTTGAATTATGTCAACGATAACTAATGTTCTAAGGTAGCATTTGGTATGCATGAATGAGAGGTGGAATGAAATGGACTATTGTGAGGGAATGAAGAAAAGAGTGTTTGGTTGGTCGATGGAATGGAATCACCCATTCCAAAATGCATTCCATTCCCTCAAAATCATTCCATCCGTACCCCCTGTTTTTTTCCATTCCATTCCCTCTTCACCCTTCATTAACAACACCACAACCCACCACCGTTGCTACCACACACCACCACCACCGTCACCTGCCTCTGCCGCCACCGCCGCTGCCACCACCTACCGCCGCCACCCACCTCCGTCCTTGCCACCGCCGTCGCCGCTACCCACCGTCGCCACTGCCACCTCTGATCATCACCACCACCCACCTTCGATCATCCCCGCCACCATTGCCATTGCCACCTCCGATCACCGCCGCCACCCACTGCCGCCACTGCTATGAACCGCCACCACCGCTACCACCTTCGACCACCCCTGCACCTACCTCCACAGTCATCCACCACCACCGCCAACCACCGCCGACGCTACAACTAACACCTAGCACCACGCCCCATCATTGACCACCGCCATCTGATTTTATTCCTTTGTCTATTTTCGCATACCAAACAATAAAAAGTAATTGTTCATTCCATTCACACATGGTAACCAAACAAGACATGGAATGGTAATGATCAATTCCATTACCTCATCCATTCCATTACCTTGTCCGTTCCATTCTTCCATCCATTCCATTACCCCATACCAAACAGACCCTAAATGTTATAACATCTCATAGTCAGGGCAAGATGGACATTATTGGGTAGATTATATTTTAATATGTTACATTTAATAGGGTAAAGTTATTTTATAAAGATTTCTAAAAATAAAAAGTGTACAAAGACAAAATAGATCGCAAAATATAACACAATTTTGAGCAAAATATAACACAATGCTGAAAATTATAACACTATGTCAAGGAAAACAGACACAATGAGTCGCAAAAAAAACACAACGAAGTAAATATAGAAAAAAAAAAACAGAATAATAAATAAAAAGACACAATGATGTAAACAAAAATTCTAAAATCTACAAACTAAAAATCTAAAAGCAAAACCTTAAAATCTTACATCCTTCGATGAGACGGTTCCAATGCCACTTGAATGAGGTCAATCGGAGTCTGTTTGATACTCTTCTTAAAACTTCTTATTTTTATAAAACTTTATATTTGATTCTAACCCACATTTAATAAATTATATTCACTAATATTCATGATTGGCACAAGTGGCAAAGTTTGTAATAATATCTTTAACGAGTCTTGATGATTCGTATTCCGTAATGTTCATGTGCGTACCTGCTAATGGTTGTGGGGGGCAGTAGTACCCCTTTAAAAAATTATTGTTATGGGTATGTTAAAGTCCTAAGCGCTTCCCGTAAAATTTGCATTCGCCTTCTAGTACTTTTGAATCTGACTCTTATGAAATTTAGAAACCGACCTATGAGAAAAACCAAATTATATAAACACAAGTATGCTTTTATAAACCAGCTTTAACACTAAGATGAACAAACTTTAAACCTTTAGGATTTAACCATATTAGAATTTAGAATAGCCTATTGTAAGTTCAAGTTTAGGATTGAAACACGATGGAATTTGATATAAACACAAAGTTTGAGATTGATAACCACTAATCGGAATGTAAACATTAACAAAGTCATCACAGATTCGATACCGAAAAAGTTTACATCAACATTTAAGCACCAGAGATCACATTTGTGATATCCTCTCAAACACACAATCGCTTAGTCGCTCTGCTTTCTAAACCATAAGGTTATCATTAGGGAATAGGGTTTCTCATATTTACAGGTGATTGTCTCAGTCACTAAGACTTCTCTTAGTGATTGAGTTAAATCATTTACCATGGACTTAATCGTTTAATATCCTAGGCGATTGAGTCACATTCGCTAAACAATTAACCATACAATACACACTATTCAGCAAACGACTAATCTAGCCTATTCGAACATCGACGAGACCAAAATGCACTAAACATCTATAGTCCGATGTAGAGATGCACAAAAAAAATCAGTTCCGGGACCGACCTAGAACCAATTTTGGGCCCTACCTAGTAGGAACCAAAAGCGGTTCAAATTTGATTATACCCAATCGTTCCAACCCGGTTCTTCAAATGTTTTCATAAATCGGTTCCTACTCGAACCAGTTCGGACTCTACCCGTTAATACCCAGGCAGGAACCCGTTAGTATGGAAAAAACGGTTAGAATCGATTCTAGCAGTTGGTAACGGCTATATAGTTGTTTGTACAAATGTTTTTCATTTAGAACCGGTTCTAGACCCCCCCCCTCACAAATGAGTTTAAATAACTATGTGATGTACTGGTTGATTACCCAACTCAAAAACGCATATGACCCGAAAAACATAAGCTTAAAAGCTTACGAAAAATGTCTTCAATTTGGACCGACGACGAGGAGTGCAGCTCAGGCCTAAATTTTGTACACACTAGGTGCCAGGACTTACAAGAAGAGAGTGCATGGTATAATTGTGGTCCTGGTTTTTGGATTCGCCTTAAGGAGAGATTTGACGAGAAAATGGTTTTGAAATTAACAATAAATCAGATATCCATTTATTCATGTAGAACCTGGGTTCGGTCCCTACCCGATTCCTTTGAAAACCCGATCGGGTCTTACCCGGTTCCTATACGGTTCTGGTTCTGGCCTAATACTCGATTTATGCATCTCTAGCCCAATGGAGTATATAAACCCAAATTGGTGCCATCTAAGGGTGCAAACAAGCTGAGCCTAAGCTTGACTAGGCTCGTTGGTAGTTTTTCAAGCTCGAGCTTGGTGAATTTTATATTTGGTTATTGATTTATATTAGTTATAACTAATATTTTTTTATATAATTTAGTTATTTTTTCATAATTTTATAAATAGTAAATTACATAAATATATATCTAATATATTAAATTTATTTACATAAAAAGCAGGCTCATTTATGCTTGCGAGCCGGCTCGAGCTCGATAAGAAAAGCTCGAGCTCAGTCTCATTTACTAATATGCTTAATCAAGGATGAGTTCAGTGTGTGTAAACTGGTACTGAAAATCCCATGAATGGGCACCTGTAACGAAAATACCTGGTACAATATTGGTATTTGAGTGTTAAAACCAATAAATATTGGTACCGTACCGAACCGAACGGGTACCAAAAAACGTCAAAAGCCTGTACCAAATATATTCCATACCAGTACCCAGCACAATTTGCTCATCCCTATGCTTAATTTAGTACATGTAATTATTTGTATGAGATCGTTATACTAAATGTATTTATGTTTACATCGGCCAGTGTAAAATTGACCTTTTTTTAACTATTTTTAAATATTTAATATTATTGCCTTTGATTTTTCTATTGTATGTATTATTAATTATTTTTAATATTTCTTTTGTCCATATTTGCTTAGGGATTTTCTTACATGTTTTTTTTTTTATTTTTTGAATATTTATTTTGTTAGTTTTGCTATGGATTTTGCTACCACGATTATTAATTAATGTTACTTTTTTTTGTTTTTGCAACGTATTTTGCTATGGATGTTGTAATAGGTATTAATAAATTATTTTTTGAATATTTTTTTGTTCTTGTTTTTGCAATAATTTTTTCTATGGATTTGCTATAGATTTTGCTTCGTTAGTTTTTAATAATTTTCTAGATTTTGCTACTAATTTCTCTACGAACTTTCTTTACTTGCCGATTTTGCTACCGTTTTTTTTCAACCTCTGTTAGTTAGATTTTAAATATTTAATTTTAGAGTAAATTACTTTTTGAGTCCCTGTGTTTTAGTGGTTTTAACCACTTGAGTCCAAAATAAAAAAACTTTAACGCCCTGAGTCCCTAGACATTTATTTTATAACGTTTTGAGTCCAGTTTTGTTTATTTTATAACGATTTGAGTCCAAAAAATTGGACTCAAAATGTTAAAATTTGGACTCAAAAGGACTCAAATGGTTAATGAAAATGCTTATAGGGACTCAGGTCGTTAAACTTTTTGCTTTTGGACTCAACTAGTTAAAACCACTAAAACACAGAGATTCAAAAAGTAATTTACCCTTAATTTTATGACTTAGTTATGGACTTTGCTACCAATTTTACTAAGTTTTTTAATATATTTATTTTCACAATTTTGCTATCGATTTTGCTACATATTTTATTTTACTTTTTTTAGTTTATTTCTAAATACTTATTTTCATGGGTTTGCTACGGATTTTGCTACCGGCTTTGCTACATTATATGTTTTATATTCATTTCATCAATTTTGCTACATATTTGCTATGAGTTTTGCTACGAAATTCATTTGCGAGAGAAGTTCGTAGCTAATCCGTAGCTAATTCGTAGCAAAATGCGTTCGTAGCTAATCTGTAGCTAACTCATAGCAAAAGTTGCCACCATTTTTCCGTAGCACAATTTCATAGCAAATGCTTCTTTTTCCCGTCTTTAGATATAATACAAATGACATCGTTGTATAACTTGCTGAGCACAATTTGTGTATCTACAATAACTTACATATTTTTCCACTTGTCTTTCCAATTCTTGTCGAAACTTCCATTCAAGACTAATTACTTGTCTTTTCTTCTTGCAGAAACATTCATAGGTTAGAGGCTCATTTGTGCACTTTCACCTCAACGGATAATTTCTTGCAATTAAATTATCATTGATGAAAGGTATTCCTTTCTAAACTTCATAATAATATGAGATTGGGTTATAGATATGATTTATAAGGAATTCAAAATTGCTTGTTCTATGAAGATCTACAAGGCTTATCTCATTTATTTATACATACCTAACATAGTACGCTTTAAATATCACTTGGTAAATAGCTATTTTCCGGTTTGATCTTTTATGGTGATGGCATGCTAGCTAGCTTACAATAATATTTAGGGTTTTTTTGTCTTTTTGTTTTTATGGCGATGGCAACAGTATCATCAATCATTATTCACAGCTAGCTATTCGAAATATGGTAATAGAAAATGTATTGCATAATGTAGCATTAGATTCGTGCTAATCAAGCTAAATGTGATCTTGTGCCATACCTTTAGCACCTTTTGCACGCAATACTATGGTTTAGTATATATTTTTATCATTCGTACTATATCAAAAAATTTGCTTTTATGTAATTTGAGTTAACATTATATTGCTATCATCGCTGAAATAGTTATCCCTTCCGAATGGGTAACTTATTTGTGAAATGGTTAAAACTCTAATTTCCCTAAGGTTTTGAAACTCTTGTTTTGTGTTTATTGACTCCTATCTAAATTCATTTGGTGCCTACATACTCATAATACATATGCTTGAAGGATGTTTTATTCACCTTTTTTTTTAACCTAGCTACCTGTGACAACACAATGGCAAAATATAACTCATACGCCTGTGATCACAGACAACGTTTGTCTGGGTAGCCCAAGCTCATCATCTCCGGTTTTGAGGAAAACCCGCCGCCCAAAGGGCCCACTGAATCGGATTCGAACATGAGACATGTGGTCTTCAACTCCTGAATCGTCGTGCATAAAAAAATATAATTGTGCGATGTTTTATTCACCTACATAAAGACAATTAGGTGAAAAAAAATAGGACATGAAGGATTAGATTTGTAAAATTAAACAAATTGGGTTAGAATTGTAAATCTTTCTAGGTTAAAAAGATTATAAAGCCACACTCCTTGAGTCCTTGTTCTTCGTTTCTCAGTTCCACATATCGACCCGCCGCAGCCGTCAAACTATACTAGATGGCCACTGCTCTAGCGTCTGGTATTGTTGAATTCTGGCCTCTCGATATGTCAAAATCATCGGTGAGTGGTATTTGATTTTTAAATTCTTTTCATCTATATTCTTCTTAACTTGTTCGGAGCAAGCCTTGTTGTGATCAGAAACTGTTTCTGGTTTTATTTCAGTCTTTTTCTTTTTCATGACGTAGAATCGGTATTATCATGCAGGCTGTTGAAGAACGATCGTTGACTGTTCAAAGGATTTCGGAAGACAATCTCGTTTCAGGTAACTGTTAATCGATTAAATGCTGTATTCATTTAACAAAACCTTCTAGATCTATCGCAATTTAAGGAAGTTTTTATATAAATTTTGAACCGATTTGTGGATCTACAATTTACTATATATTTATTCGGGGCTTGATTTGCTGTTTTTTCATATCATTCACTGTGTAAGAAGAATTTTAATGAAGATAAAAATTTTGATTTTGATCTAATTAATTAGATAGTATATGATATAATTTGGTATTTTATGAGGTTCAACGTTCATATTGGGCTTATTGTTTTATGATATCTGAAGGTACTCCAAGTGTGATATTTGGGATGAGTCACGACCTTAGATGGATAGTATACGAAACCCTAGAAAGCAAAAAAGCGCCGACTGACGTCTCCAACGATACGTTCTTCTTCAGCAGCTGCCCTCGATTAATCATTCTTGTTCTCTTCGTTTCATTGGAAAGAGTTGTTGCTTGATTCCATCGGTGTGCTCGTAATTCGTATTTTTTTGAAACTCTGTAAGTATATTCAGTTCTGTAATATTTTCAAACACGATTTGAGATCCGCTTTCTTGCATCTTTGTATGCAATTTTTTTTAACAATGTAATTTTGACAAAGTTCTTAAGTTCATATATTTCTAAGTTAATTTGTGGATCCGTATGAATAAGAATATTTGTTGCTGCATTTGGATTTTTGTGTTGTCTGTTAAACTCTCTTGGCTCTAGATTCTGATATCTGATGAGCACAGGGATGAAATCCTGTCTTCAATTGCATTCGAGTCCAGATTTTTATTCCTGTTTTCGTTGTTTAATTAAATTTAGATCTACGTGTGTTTACCATTACTTTCATGCCTAACTTTTATACAGAGTTAGTTCCATCTTATAGTTCATAGGAAGGGTTATTTTTATTAGTATCTCAACTCATGTGTATTTTTCTTGATAAAGCAATCAACTTCATCCAACCCGAAACCGGACAAAGCATCAAGACAGATGGATAAGAAAATTGTGAAGAATCAGGATTCCAAGAAAATACCTGAGTCCTAAAGGCCAGCCATCAAAAAGGAACAACAGAAAAGGGGAAAACCCTATGCGAATCCCACAAATCACAGAGCCATGTTCTGGTTCTAGACTCCCAACTATATCGATCTGCAGGAACGCTGCATGTAAAGCTGTGGTTTATGATGTTGACGGTGGAATCGCTGTTTAATTTGCACCTGTTGTAGCAGATGAAGTTTTTGCCACAATATCTAGTGGAACCGTGATTGGTAAAGGTGTCAAGAGTCTCCTACCTTGCTGTACAGTTCTTGGAGGAGTCTCCTAATTAAGCAGAAACGCACAACTGATCACAACTGTTGTTACGACGATTTTTCTAAGCTTTAGTTGATTAACAAGCACATAAATGAATCTGCAAGATTATAAATAATTGTTGTAGTTATCTTAAATCCTTTTATGATAGATTTCTAAATGTTTGTGGTAAATGATGAAAAATTGTATTTATCTTAATCCTTTCAAACTTGTTATTAGTGATTCATGAATCTTTATATTGATAAAGAAAAGCGCTGGTATTCTCTTTATTTTTATGATAATTTTTTCCTTTTGGTTTAGTTTGTAATGGCATTTTCAGTTTTTGTTCACATTAAATTTTAAAAATTTCAAATTTAATCTACTTAAAAAAATAGATTTTAGTTAAACCTGAAAAGAAAAAAATGAATAGTTTTTAAAACCTATAACAAATAAAAATTTAATCTGAAAATAATTATAAAAGACTAAAACTTTTACTAAATTAATATATTTAAAACTTAAAACAAAATATATTTGCAAACTTAAATTAATATAATTGCTATATCTATCACTGTTAATTGCCTTAAGTAATTTTCGGTAGTTCATTTTTTAATAAAGTTTCAGAAAACAATTAAGATTTAACCTGTTATGACCCCGTTTTCGGTGGGCCTTATTTGCGGTACACGTGACAGATTGTTAACAGAATTATATTCAACGGAAATTAAAGGTAAGTAAACAAAGTTTGCTGATGCGGTTTCAAGTAGTAAGTGGATTATATTTCTTTCTTTTTTTTAACCACCAACAATACTTTTTCTTCTTAAACACCAACCAGCTAGGCGCTAGCTTATAAATTACAACCTAGGTTAACGCAACTTAAACAGAAAAACAGAGTAAGTGGATTATATTTGACTGTTGACTTTAGCAAACATAAACCCATAAGAACACCCGCACCGGAAGGGGTTTTGGGCATTTTCCCCCAAAAACGCCCCATCACGCCTGCGTCACTGTCCCCGGGGCGTTTTTATGGTTTTTTTTGTTGGGCGTTTTCTTAAACACGCCGGATGGAAGAGAGAACGGCCAATGGAACATTTTTGATGGGTTTTTATTTTTATTTTTGTTAATTCAATTTCAATATTTAATCATTGCAAGGGGCATTATAGCATTACATTCCTTTTTAATTTCAAGCACCTTTGCTGACTAGGAGCCACATGTAGGATAATGCCCAAGGGAGGGCTTGAAGTTCAAGTCTCCCTACACATGGTCTAAGGAATTCTAAGTTCTATCATTCATTGAGATTTAACAGCCTTAGGTGTCTGAACCAGAATGCCCTTTCCCTTCTTCTACCGACCCACTGTGAACTTCTGATATGCTACTAAATCCGTGTTTAGCAATTCAATCATACCATTATTAGAATCAGCACAAGGTGATCCTAAAATATTCTTGCAAACCCAACTTCAACTCATTTCAGATGTCAACATCCTAGGTGTTGACCCGTTTATTTGCCATACCAACAAATGTTTAGCAAACATGTTTTGCAACTACTGATCAATTATGAAATTGCTATCGCTAATAAGTTTTAGTGTAACACCCCGTGTTTCGAAAGTTAAAGTCAAAGTCAAGATTGAAGTCAAAGGAAGAAAAGATTGCTAACTGCGATATGTCTCTCCTTGCTGAATTCCGTTTTGACTTCTTTGACTCATAGGTAGCCTATTTTTGTTTTCGCTTTAGTTGTATTATGTGGATTAAATGTTAATAATCGCAATAATCGACATGTATTTATCGCTATAAATCGCTTTACGACTATGAACAATAGGAAGTAACAATGCGATAAAGTTAACTGAACGCCAATCGAATTACGCATTTTAGTTACTGTTATACGTGTGTGTGCCTTTTATGTGTTACTTATACATGTTTATTTATGTTATGTTGAGGTAATCAAAACTCAATCGCAACTGAATCGCAAACGCTAAACGAATACGAAATAAGGATGCTTGTATGTTGATATAGTAGTTGGGATTAAAAGTAATTTGACTAGGAAACTTTATTTCATCGCAACGTTCGCAATCGCAATAAAAGCAGCAAAATTCGTCGCACCGAACACTCGACTGATCGACCAGGCAACAGCCGAACGACCAGCCGATCGATCGAGCAGCAGCTCGATGGGCCAGCTGCTCGATCGGGCTGCTAACCGATCGACCAGCTCCTCTCCTCCCCTTTCCACTTTGTGTAATCCTATAAATACCTAAGTCACCATCATACTTTCCACTTTTGGCAACTCTCTGTCCGACAAGCTCATCTTCCCCACTTTTCTTCAGATTTCTCGCAAATCCGGTAAGATCTCGTCCTGAATCTTGTACTTCTTTAATCTACACACTCCTACATCTTTCTATCTTCCAAATCTTAACTTTTAACCGTGAAATCATCAAGATTCAAGGTGTTCTAGGATGACGTCATCATGTGTTCTTGAAGAACTTCATGTTTTGGCCTCATCCACCAAGAACAACTTAGATCTAACCGATTTCCACATAAACAAATAAGGATCTTTCATAGATCTAAACATATACACTACGAAGAGGATCAAAAGATGGTTTTCCAACTTTCTTTCTGTAGGTCCCCCGGAGGTCGAGGTTAAACCTTATCCTTGTTATGTTTAACACTCTAGCAAGTGCGGAATCCAAGCTAGAATGCAAACCGGTAGTTTATATGAGAACACAAGCTACAAAGAGAAAGAGTAGACACGCAAGATATCAAAGTTTTCCCTTGTATTTCAGTGGACACGGTTACAGCCCTTGACCAAACTGAAAATGCTCTCTACAAGACTTGGTTCACTCACATACACTGTCTAACTACTTTCGGATGTCTAACTGTGAAATGAACCATACATGGGTATATATACCCATAACAGATTGATTGTGTCGAAGGATCAGAATGTCTGTCGAAAGATCATCTATCGACCAGAAACCTTCCGAAGGATCCACATATACCTCGAAGGATGGTATATCCTTCGAGGTCCATTTGAATCCATCGAAGGTTATCTTTCGAGGTCATCGAAGGATATAATCAATCCTTCGATGACATCCTTCGACGCAAACAAACTTACAAACTGAGTGTTGACTGTTTGACCAAGTCAAACCAGGAGGATGGTTGACTTGGTCAAACTTACATTCAAACACTTATACAAACTAACAAATGACGTAAACAAGACTAACAAAAGACATCGCTTTATAACATTACAAAATACAGACAAAGTACAGACACAAGTGCACCAACAAACTCCCCCTTGGCTGTAGCTTTGTCTCGATCTTCGTGTCTTTAAGTCTCGGACGTCCTTTCAACTGTCAAATGATGCGATGACCATGCACTTCCCGCATTAACCAGTAGATTGAAGCAGTACAAGGCCATCTTCTGAAACTTCATTGCTTGTTCCCGATCCCGAACCAAGTAGTTGATCTCGTGATCTTTAAGAACAATAATATCCGACCTGGACATGTTAGTAATCCACATCGGATCTATTATTCGAAAGTTCTCTTGACTATCTCGGAATAAGATCACGGCTTCTCCAGTATCCGCATCATAGACCCAGCAACGAAAGTTTCCTAGAAAGTCTGTCTTCATTTTCAACAAAGGTATCTTCTTCATCACTTTTAGAGGATCATAAACCAAACGATAGCGAGCAGTGTTGGTTTCTGGATCAAGCGTAAACCTAATCTGCTCGTATCGAGGAAACTGCGGCTTGTATAGTGGATCCTTCCAACCCCTTCTTCTTTCCAACCTGATCTTCTTTGCAAACAGATCCACCATCTTGTCTTCGACTCGGTTAATAACCTCAAGTTGAGCCGATACTGCAACGTCATAGTAAGGAAGTGAAAGAATGCTGAGAAGAGATCTGAAGTACTGAAGACCGCATTCTCGTTTCACTACCATGCAGTGAAGTTCCTTAACGAACATCCAACTAATGATACGACCCCGAGCCTGATTCTTTTCCAGACTCATGTAATTAACCTGATCCAACGGAGCGAGCGGAGGAGGATTCCTAGCTAGGAAATCCGCTCGCCATTCGTTCACAGTCTTCTCACGGTTTTCTTGAGCTGTAGGAGAATCTGAAGAAAGATTGGCAAATTCTGCTGTCTTTTCTGCCACATACTCATCATCAAGAGCATTAAACTCCTTATTATCTTGCCCAACATAGACAGGACGTTCCGAATCCGAACCGATGAAGATTTCATCAATTGTGGAGAAATCGGTTTGGTCCGAAACCAACGGAGTAGCATCGATCATGTTCACATCAACTTCATCCAATTCCGTCAGAGCCAGTACCTGTTCATCAGACATTTCGGTAACATGTTCTCCCTCTTCTAACAGTTCACCCATGACTGGATGATACTGATTAACCGCTGAGGATTCAGGGAGATCTGCAAACGCTTCTGGTTCCAGACTAACATGCTCAAGCCCTGTCGAAGTTTCTAGCGTTTCTGTCTGCTCAGATGGGCCAGTAGTCAGTGGCGAAGGATAATGGGTGCCCGGGGGTGCACCCGCCCACCCCAATGTTTCAGTTAGAAGTGTATATGGTCCGATTTTTCGTCCGAAAATTTTAAAATTATATAGGATCGACCACCGAGTATTTTTCCTAAATAATGGGTAGTTCGGTTAATATATTTGAACTCTTATTTTATTTGTTTAACCCTAGATTACCGACCACACAATAAAATTAATATCTCACAAATAGCTTGATGATTTACAAAGAAAAAGAAATTGCTGATAAGTTTGATTCGGAAGACATAATTGATGAATTAAAAAATATTAAAGGTTGCCGGGCTGAGTTGTAATTCTTCGTCCAGGTTCCATTTATCTCGTATCATTATATATATATATATATATAGGTCTTTTGTTTGTTATACAATATTTAGTTTTTCTATGTGTAAGAACAGGTCCTTTGAATGAATGAATTTTTTTAGTTTTATTTGAAATTATTATTATTTGACCTGACCTGAATCGAATAGTCGACCTGACCCAACCCGCAACATAACGATAGGAAAAATTTTTTTTGGGTCCCATCACTTTACGCCCCCTCGAAATTTTTGGTCAAGCTCCGCCACTGCCAGTAGTAGCTGTTGAAGGAGCAGTAGGGGCATCTTGAGATGTGCCAGACCCACCTGCAGCACCGGATGCAGTTGCACCGGAACCTGAGGCAGCTGGTTGATCAGGATTTGCTGCATCATCATCTTTGTCATCTCCATGCCTTGAGGGAACGATGCCTAATGCATTGCACCTTTCATTCCACAACGTACCCACTTTATGATTAATCTTCTTGAAGTTTGCATGGACAGGCCTGAAGGCTTCTATTAATTTATCATCACGATTTTTATACCGATCTGACAACTCTTCATGTTTCTGCCTTAGTGCTTTTGCCTCATTCTCCAACACAGTACTATGCCTTTTCATTATCTCGACCTCCCTATCACGAGCCCTGTTGGCTTCTTTCAACCTTTCAATCTCTATAGCCTGTGCATTTATCTTAAGATTCTGGGCATCAACAATTGAGACTAACTTGTTGTGTGCCTCCACATCCCGTGTTCGCTGCACACGATACTCTTCAATCGTTCTTGTATGCCGACCGACTATGGAACCCAATTCACTGACTTGTTCGATCAGGAATTGAATCTTTTCAGCTTCAGATAAAACAGACAAAGTCTCTGCCAGAGTCGGTCGCGAAGGCTCAGGTCCTGAGGAGCCAGACTGACCAGCCTGACCAGAAGCACCTGTTGGACCAGTAATAACAAGAGGAGGTCGGACATGTGTACCTGAGACGGGAGTTGCAGGCGGCTGTTGATCAACAGTCACCGTGCGCGTCCCAGAAGACGTCTGAGAAGAAGACATCAGCTCCAGCATCTCTGATGCAGTCAATTGATCACTAACAGGAGGTAGCTGTTGCTCTGGAGCCGTTGAATGCTGAATAGAAACAGGAATAGGAGCATCACCAGCAGTTTTCTTTGAAGCACGAATACCCTGTCTTTTTGCTTTCCTTTTTCTAATCAAACCAGGAGCGGCAGGGATATAATCCTCATCTTTGTCAGATTCTCCGGTTCTAGCCGTCTTCTTTATTCGTTCAAGACCACGGAGATTCCCGCGATTATCATAGACCTTTCGCATCCCTGGTGGAGGAGGATTATCATCCTCAGAAGACGACCCATCGTCACCAGAACCTCCTTCATCTTCAGACGACGGACTACTCTCATCTATCAACTTCCTCGGCTCATCAGCCTTTCCTTTACCTTTGTCAGTCGCAACATCGCCTGACTGACTTGCAGGGCCACCATCTCCACCTGCACTACCGCCTGTCTCACCAACTACAGTACCACCAGTCTCACCAGCCGTAGAACCAACCACATTACTACGGACATCAGATTCGATGAATACACCCTGAACTTCTTCCGCAGCAACATTAACATCAACTTCAACATGTGCTGCAGCACTAGAACTGCCAGCATATCTCTTGCTTGATGCTTTGATTCCGTGCTTAGCCCCGAGCTGCGTGTTAGCCAAAGCGATTAACCTTGGCTCTTCATCATCAGAATCACTCGCATCTCGACGCCATTTGTTGTTCTGCGGTGCCTCGTAAGTCGGAACATCGAGATGACCAATAAGCTTTCTAATTGGATCCGATTCCTTATACTTGGACATGGACTTGAAAATCAGCAGTGTACGTTCGTTCATCGGATTGACAGGTAGAACATCTGCTTCAGCTTTAGGAAGATCAGGAATCTGATCATCAATCATCATCTGCAAGAATCTAGGATATAGCCAAAACTTCGTAGATGTTCGTTGAGTTGCTGACGGGAGTGGCCTTCGAGCATTTTCTTTCAGATTGTCGAAAATATAACGTGATATGTTGAACGGCTTGTTCAGAATCAAAGCCGTAAACAATCCCGTTAATTCAATCGGCGACAGATCATATCCAGATCGTTTGTTGCTCAGGCAGTGGATGAGAATATGCAGCAAGAACTTGTATCGAAGCGGCATAAACCCTTTGTTGATCTGATTTGCAAGAACGTTATCGCTGTACCGTAGCCTCATCAGTAAGCCCCGCTGACATTGTAAATCAATAGAAGTAGAATCTTCTGGTTGATCTCCTAGTTGCAAACGTGCTCTGATGGTGTTCTCTGTAATCACCACGGGTTTCTCAGCAACTGATCCACTAATCACTTCCTTGTTATCCACTGTTTCAACCACAGCCGAATTCCAGAACTCCTTGATATGAGACTGATAAGCAGTGTGTTGTGTAGTGATGGCATAATTGATACGAGCGCGATGAAGATACTCCATTATTCCCGTGAATTCCGGACTGATCTTGCCTTCAGGTTGTAGATAAGCAGCCATGTTAAGTCTAGGTTCAGACATAGATTCAACCTCAGATTTTTCCTTCTTCGTTGGCTTTGCCCGTTCCTTCTTTACTTTCGGTGCCATTTCTGTACATCAAAACAATGACACGTAATGAGAAACCAGTCAAACAGTCAACAAGGATTTCACACTTAGAAAAATTTCAATTTCTTGAAAAAATTCTAAGTGTTGAAACCTCGAAGGATGCCATTTGGCCATCGAAGGATTGACACATGGCTCGAAGGATGACAGACTGATCGAAAGATGTTACATTCCTCGAAGGATGAAATGCCTTATCGAAGGATCATCTTTCGAAAGATCATAAATTTGAAAGATATTTTGATCACTCGAAAGGTCTGATCAATCGAAGGATGAATCCTTCGAAAAACTTAACATCTTTCGAGTCTCAATTCGAAAGATATTTTACAACTCATCTTTCGAGGTTGAGAATCAACATCCTTCGTGTTGATTTCCGGCAACACTGTTCATCTGCGATTTTCCGGTGGTGGTTTTTAAGTGTGTTTTAAGTGGTTTTAAACATCAGAAACACTTTATAACATTAACATCAAAACCATTGAAAACATCAGTTTCAAAATCCACCCGGACACTAATCTTAAACCCGAACACTAAACACAAACCCATTGTATCAATTTAGACCATAAACCCAAACAAAGTTCTGTTTAACCCAAACCCACAATCCTTGACATCAAGGTTCAACCATTCCATGTTTCATTCGAACAGACTTGATGATCATCAAAACCTAACACTAATCATTTTACAACACATTCACATGAATCTTATTTTATCATTTTAATAGAAATGAAAACAAAGGAAATAAGAATCACATGATCAATGAAGATTATCCTAACACAAATTGTTGTTTGTAAAATGCATTAGGGTTATCCTACCGTGAATGTTGTTATAAAACAGATATCCCAAATGTTGTTTTGATTTTGACAGAGTTTCAGTACAAACAGAGGTTTTGTGAGATGGAATTTGAAAAGTTATGTTGAAATGAAGAAGATGACACCTTTTTATAGTCTGACCTCGAAAGTCGAACCGTCTCGAAGGATCAATGACCTTTCGAAAGATGAAAAGGTGTTTCGAAAGATCAGCTTTGGGTCGAAGGATCCCTATCTGGATCGAAAGATACCAGATATTTGAAAGATCTGGATCGAAGGATACCAGATATTTGTGGGAATCCTCGAAAGATATCTTTCAACCTTATCCATCTTTCAACAAAGTCTGATCAGCTCGAAAGATCAAATTGGTCAAATCCTTCGTTGACCAATTCATCTTTCGACTGAGATGATTGACTTTCATTGACTTTCATTGACCATCTGATCTTTCGAGGGCCATTGCTTCCTCGAAGGATCAGATTTCCACCAACACTTTGGATTTTGGGAATTTCCAATTCAAACCCTTCAAAAATTTAGAGGTTTTCAGAATTGACCATTTTGAAAAATTGTCCGTTATGAAGTTCTGCAAAGATTAGTTTTATGAAGTATCTCGGCTTGCCAGATATCGGATCGAGCACCAACATCAGTTAATCAAAAACAATATTAAATTGAAAATCTTTTTGGATTTTTGATAAAATAAAAGACAACAATTTTAATATCCTTTGAATGTTATCAAACGACATCACCGCTAATGTCGTGCTGATATGCACCAAACGACAAAACTGTTTAAAATAAGACAATAAAACTAAGCAGTAAATAAATATGTACAAACACAACAATATTTTTGCGAGTTTCTGGCGAAGAGAATCATATCAGCTTGCGGTCTTTTGTCAAAACACATTTCCTTTTAAAATTCTTTTACAGACGCGGATAAGTATTCTACCACAATTACCGATATTGTTATCCACTTAAACTCAGCGATCAAGTGTAATCATAATACAATGAGATACATTTAAGGTATGATTTATACTTACCGACCGGTGTTCATCCACTCACGACACATTCCCGTATCAAGGTATGCATGAGAGTTCATCTTACTGGGGAGTATACCATTTATCATCCGTTTTTAACGTATATAACATGTGAACAAGTCACTTATTTGAGTTGAAAACAAGCCCTATGTGATAGAATCACTTATTAATGAGGAACTTGATTTTCGATGCATGAAGGCACAGGAGCAAGTCCGTGAACAGGTCAGTACTTCCGTACAGCAGAGAGACGAACTTGACTCCCGGATAAATGTGATATTTTATCACTTATTTGTTATGGACATGTGATTGTTTATCACTTATTGAGGTCGAATGCAGTATGAATATGTACACGTATGTATGGTATCATGGAAGAACTTAGACTTTGTCTTTTATAGAAACAACCATGATACCCAGATGATAAACAGCATAAACCCCGAATATCCCAGAACCTCGGCAATCTATCAAACGAAATTTCGGTACCAAGACCATATGCCAATGAGCGGTTCCCACGCAGTTTTCAGTTTGTTATGTTTATATCTCCTGCATACTTTAAAGTGATCGTGAGTCTACCGGTACATCATTAGTAGAGCTACTTATCATTTTCTTTTTCTTTTGATTTCTAGAAACATGTTTCGACCGACCTCTGATGTAATATCATTTTCTCTTATATTACCAAGAAACTCATTTTTGTTTTTCTATTGTTTTTGTGTTTTTCTGAATTTTCTCCCCCTTAAATGTAGAAAGTAAATAAATTAAAGACATATTTTTGTATTTTTGTGGTTTTTCAATGTTTTTGTATTTTTCTTGAAACTTTCTCCCCCTAAAATTCAAAAAAAGAATAAAGTAAAAACATATTTTTGGATTTTTGGTTTTAGAAAAATATTTACAAAAACGATTTCCCGATGTCGGTTACTCTTGCTTCACCTTTATGCCGTTTACCAAAAGTAAATAATCGAATCTTGATTTATCAAATGCTTTGGTAAAAAGGTCGGCACGTTGGTGATCGGTATGAATGTGAACCACATCGATAAGTCTCTTTTCAAAGCAATCACGTATGAAGTGATATTTAATATCGATGTGCTTCGTTTTTGAGTGTTGTACATGATTTCTAGTGATCTGTAAAGCAGCTTCATTATCAACATAAATAGGAGTAGTTAGGAATTCAAAACCGTAGTCCCGCATATGTTGTTGGATCCATAGAACCTGGGAGCAGCAACTAGACGCAGCAATGTATTCCGTTTCACATGTAGATGTAGCCACACATGTCTGCTTCTTGCACTGCCAAGTGACTAGGCGATTGCCTAAGAACTGACATCCTGCTGTAGTTGATTTTCCATCTTTCTAGCAGCCGCCGAAATCAGAATCACTGTAAGCCTTGAGATCGAAGTTATCATCCTTAGGGTACCATAACCCGGTGTCAGGGCAACCCTTCAGATAACGAAAAATCCGTTTGACAGCAGCATAGTGAGAGACCTTCGGATTCGCTTGGTATCTTGCGAGAAGACAAGTTGGATACATAATGTCGGGTCTTGATGCGGTGAGATACATTAAGGATCCAATCATAGCACGATAAAGTGAAGAGTCTACAGCATCCCCTTTTTCATCCGGAGTAATCCCGTGATTCTGCGGAAGAGGAGTAGAAATTGGCTTCAAATCGGACATCTGGAACCGGCTCAAGATGTCTCCGACGTACTTGGTTTGATGGATAAAAGTTCCAGATTCGGACTGATTAACTTGCAAACCCAAGAAGAACGTCATTTCACCCATCGCACTCATCTCGAATCGATCTTGCATCACCTTTTCAAATTCCTTGCATAACTTATCATCGGTAGAACCAAAGATAATGTCATCAACGTACACTTGTACCAACAGAAGATCTTCACCTTTTTCTTTGATGAAGAGGGTACAATCGATCAAACCCCGTCTAAACCCGTTGTTCAGCAGGTAGGTAGACAGTGTCTCATACCAGGCTCTGGGCGCTTGATGAAGACCATATAACGCCTTGTTAAGTAATAAAACTCTGTCAGGATGTAATGGATCTTCAAACCCCGGTGGTTGCTCGACATATACTTCCTCTTCGACTACTCCGTGAAGAAAAGCACTTTTAACATCCATCTGGTACACCTTGAATTTCTTGAAGGATGCGTAGGCTAGAAAGATTCTAATAGCCTCCAGACGTGCAACAGGTGCATACACTTCATTGTAGTCAATACCTTCGATCTGACTGAAGCCTTGAACAACTAACCTTGCTTTGTTTCGGACAACAATCCCACGGTCGTCCTTCTTGCACTTAAACACCCAACGAGTTCCGATCTTCTTGTAGTTGTCGGGCCTATCAACCAATTTCCATACGCCCAACTTCTCAAACTGCTGAAGTTCTTCTTGCATGGCTTCCACCCAGGAATCATCTTTCAATGCCTCCTTCCAAGATCTAGGCTCTTCTTGGCTAACATAGCAGGCGAAAGACCAATCATTTTGTTGTCCCGATTCTCGTATCTCAGCATACAAGCCAGCATTTTCGTTATTTCTGATTTGATTCCTTATCCTTACACCACTGAGAACATCACCTATAATATTCTGCTGAGGATGAATGTTATGAATTCGGGTTTCAGAAACTGGAGGAATTTCAACATTTGACCTCAAGTTATTGATATTTAAATTCCCGATATCATTCTGAAGCTGTTGAGTTGCAGAAGATGATGCATTTTCTTCTTGGATAATTGGCGCAGACACTGGATCCGTTGCTTCTGAAGTACCTTGAATCGGACGCGGTGCTTCACCATCATTTGCATCAACATACTCCTCATCTTCTGATGACAAATTGTAATCGACAGCATCATTAAACACCTCATTTGAAACGAGATTGTTGACAGAAGAAGATGCTTGTGAGTCAACAATGATTGGGCGAGCTAACTGAGAGCCAGTCGCATTCTCGCTTTCAGACAACATTTGAGCAATTGCATTGTCATCATCAAATGTCGGCAGATTGAATGAGTCGAAAAGACCATCATAATCAAACATCCATGGATCTCCAGAAGGCTTCGGAGGATTAGAATATCTTTGAACTCTTACTTCACCCCATTCTTCAATCCTCTTGGTTGTCAGGTTCCATACTCGCAGATTAGGAGTAGCATACCCAAGGAAGTAACCTTCGATAGCGTTGGCACCAAACTTCCCGTCAGGATCAATCATGGTACATGGTGCACCAAAAGGTTCTAGATATTCCAAGTCAGGAGTCTTCTTGTGTAGGAGTTCGAAGCACGTTTTGCCATGTCTTTTCACTGTGAGAACCCTGTTTAACGTGTAGCAAGCCGAAGCAACAGCTTCAGTCCAGAATCGAACTGGAAGCTGAGACTCAACCAACATGGTTCTTGCAGTCTCAATTAAGGTTCTGTTCTTTCTTTCAGCGACTCCATTTTGTTGTGGTGTGTACCGAGAGCTGTATTCATGAAGGATTCCTTTTGCAGTGCAAAATTCATCCATAACCCTGTTTTTGAACTCGGTTCTGTTTTCGCTTCGAATTCGCCTCACCTTTAGATTATAAAGATTTTCCAACAAGGTGATCAAATTCTTTAGAATTTCTGGAGTCTCGCTCTTGTGAACCATGAAGTCAACCCATGAAAATCTTGAATAGTCATCAGTAACTACCAAGCAGAAAACCTCCCCGTGCACACTCTTGTGTTTGACTGGGCCGAAAAGGTCCATATGCAGACGTTCGAGTGGCATGTTTACAGTGTTAACCTTTTTCAATGGATGTGATTTCTTGATCTGCTTGCCTTTCTGACACGGCACACAGACATCTTGAAGTTGAAAGTTCTTCACATTGACACCTCTCACCAAATTGTTTTTGACAAGGTGATTCATTTTTCTGAGGTGAATATGACCCATCCGTCTGTGCCAAGAGATCGTCTCCTTTTCAGTGGCTTTTGAGATAAAGCAAGTAACTTGTTTGGACTTAGTTACTGCTTGGCTCATATCAAGGACATACAAATCATTAACTCTTGGTGCTGATAAGAGAATCCATTCTTCGGGAATCTTGAATCCTGGCTTCAGCACATAACAACCGGCATCATCAAAATGCACGGTGAACTTCTTGTCGCAGATCTGAGAAACACTCAGGAGATTGTGATCCAACTGTTGCACATAATTGATTTTGTCGAAACTCACAATTCCATTTGAGATCATTCCCTCACCGGTGATATACCCTTCTTTGTCTCCAGCAAACGCAACATATCCTCCTCTTATACTTCGCACATCGAAAAGAAGACGATAGTCGCCCGTCATGTGCCTGGAAGCCCCACTATCAACAATCTAATGACTATTAATAGTTCCTCCTGGAGCCGCCTGCACATGCAACTAACTTATCAGTTTGAGAGGGGGACCCAAGCCTTTGTGGACTTGGGTCGTCCTTGATCATCAAGGAAGGTGATCTCAATCACTTGATGATTAGGAAAAAGAACTTGTGGTGCTCCCCCTGATTGAATTACCTGCTTTTGCTTCCAAGCTGTTTGTCGTTTACCAGTATTTGAATTTATTGTTTTAGCATTTACTGGTTTTACAGTTTCAGGTTTTGCTTGTACAGGTTTTTCTTCTTTGACCTCTGATTTTAAGGCCTTTTCAATTACCTTTTGATTCTTTTGCTTTAGCTTCTTTTCCCTTTCTTTCAAGACACGTGGGTCCTGTTTCGGGGAAACTGGTCGTTTTTGGTAATTGATTTCTTGGGGAGCACTCGTTTTTGACTTCAGCTTTTGCAGGTATGGGCAATATCTTACAATATGCCCAACTGTGCCACATTCAAAACATGTTCTCCGCTCTACAAACCTCGGAGAAACATGTTGATGACCAGACGAAGAACCAGACAATGAACTTTGTGATCTAGACGTACTAGGACCTAAATCACATCCGTTGGTGTGTTGGGTGTAATTATTTTGATCATTTCGTTTTAAAATTCTAACTTGTTTTACAAAATCAACGTTAGATTTATCCTGAAATGTTTCAAGTTTGTCTGAACCAGTTGATCCAACAAAGTTCATTTTTGGTTCTTGTTTCTTAACAGGAGCTCTTTTGTTTTACACCTTTTGTTGTTGAACCTTAGGTTGCTCAACCCTTGATTGTTGAATTTTAGATTGTGCAGTCTTAGGTTGAGTAGCCTTAGACTGTTCAACTTTAGGTTGTTGAACCTTTGGTTGTTCAGTCTTAGGCTGCTGAACTTTAGGTGCTTGAACATTCTTGTTCTGAGCCTTCTTTCCCTGTACCTTACCGTTTCTGGAGTTGACTTGTTGTTTTCGCTCAATTGGTAGTTTTTGGTTTCCGTATTGTTTTCTAATTTGTTCACACGGAATTGGATCACATTGAGTGACTGTAACTTTGCCACTTTTGTTCCCCAAAAACTTATCAGTGCATCCTTCAAAAATTTGCTCAATTAAATCTTGATTTACATTTTTAATTGGAAAATCTTTGTTAGAGTAGATTTTGCTATCTCCTTTGAGCGTATACAACAAGTTATTCCCTTCAGAGCTAACTACAAGGGATTCCATTGCTTTTGACATTTCTGTCTTATTCGGTTTCACTGGTGGATCACACAGAATGTGATTCTCGATAGGAATATCCGTTGTAACCGAGTTAGACTGTTGTTTCACAATTTCTTCAGAATCATCGTCCGAAGAATCAGCATCCTCAATAATGGGAGGACTCTGTTCCTTAACACACGATGTATCTGTCACGTTCTCAGATTCTGATTGACCCGAGGATGATGTACCAGTTGTAAACCCGAGGCCTGCTGCAAAGTCATCTAGACCGAGTGGCACAGTAGGTTCAAAACGGGGCATATCCTCGTCATCAGGCAATTTGGAGTAATTGTGATTCATTGGGGGAGGACATGATTTGAAACCAATACATTTTGCATCCCCCTTTTTCCTTTGAACATCAATGATGTGATCCAATACATAGCGGGAATTGGAATAGCTTTCCAATTTCTGCTTGATTGTCTCACATTCACACCGAGCTGTTGCTAACTCTACCATTTGCTTTTCAATTGTGTCAATAAGATTATTGTTAGCATGTTGTTTTCGCAAAACAGCCTTTTGTAATTCTGAGACATCATGTCTTAATGACGCAATTGTTGCTTTAAATTCCTTTTCATTTCTGGTTAAAAACAAGTTAGCTTCAGTTGCTTTAGAAAGATCTACAATCAATTCTTGATTGTGTTTGTGTGTGATTTCAAACTGACTTTCCTTTTCTGCATATTTTAAACACTTTGCACATTCAATAGGAACAGAAATAGAGTCAGAATTAGTATCACATACCTGAGAAGTTTGACCTTCTACGTGAGCCATAAAGGCTGTATGAAAAGAAAAAGATCCATCTTCAGAGAAAAACTGAGCAAGCTTCTCGGAAGTTCCAGCAGATTTCTGGCAGAGAATAGATCTCCTCTTGCATAATGCTTCAGCTTCAGCCAAAAGCTCATCAACCTCCAAATCTAAAGCATCACTTGATAAATCACCAGCATCAAGTGATTCTCCATCCATGCTCCCACTATAACCCGAACTATCTTCATCTTCTGAAGATTCACCAGCAGACACGGGTTCCACCACCTTCTCAATCACTTTAGCATAACATGTTGTTCCACCATTTCCTCCTTCTCCAAGCTGAAGGTTCCAGTTACAGATTTCATCAGCTTGAACAACCAATCCTCTGTGGGGATTAGTGTTTGTGGATCCAGATGTATTTCCTCCAACAGGAACTATTGATCTGACAGTATTGTTGTTCTGTTGCTGTTGTGGCTGTCCTTGATTCTTGAAGGGATTCTGATTTCCTTGCTTAGGTGGCTTCTGACACTCCCGCTTGAAGTGACCCTTTTCACCACAATTGAAGCAAGTGACAGCATTCTTATCAAAACCATACTTGGTGTTGTTGTTGCTTTCCAAGTTGGTTCTCCCCGTCCTTTCCATAAACTCCTTTGCTCTTCGAATTGCACTAGCAAGAGCCCATTTGATATCCATCATTTCAAACTCTTCTTTATCCACTTGCTGATAGTCTTCATTGGTTAGATTGATATTCCCAATCTGACCTGCAACTAATCCACAATAAGCACTAACCAAGGTATTCAACATCTCCATATGCTCCTTGGCTATTTCAACAGTGACTTTGGAAAAGTTGGAAGTGTCTAATCTGACTGTGTTCGGATTGGAAGTGGCTTGAAAGTTTGAAGAGTTTCCATAAAACCCTTGCTGTTGCGGTTGTTGCTGCTGAGCTCTGCTTGGGTCTAAGAAAGGCGGTGGTGTGAATTGCTGAGCTGTCTGTTGTTGTTGAGAAGAAGAATCTGGTCTTGAATACATCACCGTGTATGCTGAAGGATCAAACTGATTTGTTGTGGAAGGTCTGGTGTTTGAGATGAAAGCTGTTTGAAGCTTCGCGTGTTGAGAGGCTGGTTTTTCTCCACTGATACCTCCTGCAATCCCATAGTACATCTCTGGATTTTGAGGAGTTAGTGTTCTTTTTGCTTTAAGCTTTTCTTCTACATCCTTGTTCTCCAATCTTTGAATTAACTCATAAACGGTGATTGTGTCTAGAACACCATTTTCTTTGAGAATTTCAAGAAAACTGCCCCACTTTGATGGTAAGCTATCAGCAAATCTCTTCACCATTTCTTGTGGAGTGGCAGTGACTCTAAAAGCAAACATCTCGCTCAACAAGTGATGGAACCTTGTAGATAACTCTGCCAAAGTTTCATTCTCCATACACGTGAATCCTTCAAACTCTTTCTTCAGTAATTCTTGCTTGATCTTTCTAGATTGAGCATTTCCTTCACATCGTAACGTGAGCATATCCCACAAGCTTTTAGTAGTCGTGCAGTAAACAAACTGGTGGTAAATATCTCTGTGAAGAGCTTGTGTGAGAATCATGAATGCTTTCTTTTCTAACTCAAATTTCTTCTTATCATCATCAGACATAGTGCTGTAAGTTTCTGGATTGGATCCTGCAACTTCCAACTCATTTTCAAATGGGGTGAAGAAGCACATCCATAGATCTTAACCTTGCCCCTGAACATAAGTTCTCAGCCTTTCTTTCCACCATCCCCAATCATTGATGTGATTTAGTTTTGGCGGTTTTGTGCTTGTACCAGTTTCACTGTCGTTCTGCATCATTGCTTGAATGCTGCTGCTTTGATTTGTGACCAATGCCCATTGATTTGCAGTTATCATTGCAGCTTGAGGTGGCGCAATAGCCTGCATCCATGCAGTTTTGTTGAAATCTGACGCAGATTGCGTGGCTGATGATTGCGTAGCTGATGATTGTGGAGTCAAAGTTGTTGTAGTCCACGCAGTTGGATCCCACTGACCGTTTGTTCCCATTTTATGAAAATTAATATATTAAGTGAAAATTGATTTAAAATTTGAAAAATTAATTTTCACAAACTATGTTAAAAACTTGAATGATAACAAACAGCCGAAAGATCCTTGATCGAAAGACCTGAAAAACACAAACTGTTAAACTCAAACAGATAAGGATCGAAAGATAATACTTGTTCGAAGGATCAACAGTGTTCGAAAGATCACTGTTGAATTTCGAACAATAATTTCGAAAGATTCTCCAAGACGAAGGATCCTTATCTTTCGAATAGTAACAGTAGCTCGAACAATATATCCTTCGAAAAGATTCCTTGGCTCGAAAGATAACTCACAGACTTCGAAGGATGTTCGAAGGATGAATATCTGTCGAACCTCCTTGATCGAAAGATGATCCTTCGACTTCGAAGGATATCTTTCGATGTGAACTGACACAGTTGACAAAAGGTGACAGGTTGGTGAAAAGGTGATAGGTTGGTGGACAACTTTCGGCAGAAAGGTATGTTCAGACCTTACCTTTCTACCAACTCAGATTTGACCAATATTATATTACCTAAAATGGAAGGTTCTTATCCACAAAAACCGGTCACCGGAGTAAGCCGGAATTTGGCCGGAAAGTACCAAAGTTCTTAAAAACAAGTTTTTAAGTTACCCAACCCGTCCTTTAACACACCCGGTTAGTTTAGAACACGTTTTTACGTCAAGAAATCCAAGAAAAACACTAAAAACGGGTGCTAAACCAAGTGAGTTTTGTCCAAACACTCCAAAGTCTTGTATAAACTCGGTTTTTAACAAGGAAAAGAGCCACGGCTCTGATACCACTTGTAGGTCCCCCGGAGGTCGAGGTTAAACCTTATCCTTGTTATCTTTAACACTCTAGCAAGTGCGGAATCCAAGCTAGAATGCAAACCGGTAGTTTATATGAGAACACAAGCTACAAAGAGAAAGAGTAGACACGCAAGATATCAAAGTTTTCCCTTGTATTTCAGTGGACACGGTTACAGCCCTTGACCAAACTGAAAATGCTCTCTACAAGACTTGGTTCACTCACATACACTGTCTAACTACTTTCGGATGTCTAACTGTGAAATGAACCATACATGGGTATATATACCCATAACAGATTGATTGTGTCGAAGGATCAGAATGTCTGTCGAAAGATCATCTATCGACCAGAAACCTTCCGAAGGATCCACATATACCTCGAAGGATGGTATATCCTTCGAGGTCCATTTGAATCCATCGAAGGTTATCTTTCGAGGTCATCGAAGGATATAATCAATCCTTCGATGACATCCTTCGACGCAAACAAACTTACAAACTGAGTGTTGACTGTTTGACCAAGTCAAACCAGGAGGATGGTTGACTTGGTCAAACTTACATTCAAACACTTATACAAACTAACAAATGACGTAAACAAGACTAACAAAAGACATCGTTTTATAACATTACAAAATACAGACAAAGTACAGACACAAGTGCACCAACACTTTCAACTCTTTTACACTCAAAGCCTTCAAAACCGATAGAAACGGAGCTTGTGCCGACTTACTACCCATTCTTGTGGTTGTGTGGTTCAAGATCTGGATTCTATCCACGAGGGTTACCGATCTCGGGTTAAACATGAAACACCATCTTGAACAGTTAACTAATCGATTTGGGTGATTCCTGTCCGATCAGGAGTACCAAGTATTGACAAATTTCTGTTGCTTAACTCATTATCAAAACGCCTGGATAAAATGACATATAATCAAAACAACCAAGTGTAAGACGAACAGGTCGGCCAGGACGGAGTGCCGTCTGATCGGACTGCTGCCCGATTGAACAGCCAAACCGAACGACTGGCCAATCCGAACGACTTGCACCTTGGTCCCACCTTAATTTTCAAAATCAACTCTCAAGAGTTTTGGAACACCGAACGGATTGCCGTCCGATCGAGCTACCACTCGATCGACCGACCATCCGAATATTTAATGTTCTGAAACTTCAACACTTAAATAATTTTCAACATGTTCAATACACAAAGGATGCCACCCGAACGAACGACTGTCCGATTGCGTGACAACCTGTTGTGAACTTGTTCTCACTGAAGTGCCCAACCAATCGGGTTGCCGTCTGATTGAACGACCGTCCGATCGACCGACCTGAAGGGTAGAAATACTTCAATGATTTCAAAATGCTACAACGAAAACTTCAAAAGTCAAGCCATCATATACAAACACATCCGTCCCAAAGGAAGGAACAATCCACTCGAACAGCCATCCGACCGGACGACCGTCTGAACGGACTACCACTCGCACGACCGGCTGTCCGATCAGATTACATCCGATCGAACTGCTGTCTGACTCAATTGCACTTTGCATCGATTTACGCGTCGCTTATCATTATGCTATCAATCTGTTCAGGCTAACCCTACTCTCTAGCGCTCCCTTCAATCCATCAACCGCTGTGAGTATACTCGATCCCTTTTTGCTTTACGCACTTTTGGGTGTTACATACGTTACTTATACTAAATCACATCGAACACACTACGCAATACTTTAAACGCTAACCGTTACCGAATGTTATACGTGACTTAATGAATGCTTTTTTGCTATGTTCACTCGGGGGTTGTTAAGGACAATTACCTACATGGCTAACAGTGGTGAGAATGTATCGCGAACTGCCTTGGGCAGTCAACCCGCAGTCATTGGTATCGATAGGTTCATGTCGATAACTAACATGCCTCATTTCACTCTGTGTACGTGCTGGTTATGCGTAACGCTTTCGAACTGTATATATTATCAAACTTATATGCTCACCTTTACACCATGTGTATTGACTTTTACTTTAACATATGTGACAGGTGCTTAGGATGCTTATTCGCTTTCTATGGTGTGAAATTGAGGCTAGGAAAGACCTAGGTCAACAATAAACAATAGTCTATAATAAAAATCTGAGTTGTCGGAACAGAACAATTTGACTAGATCTTTCTACAATAATTATATTATCATTTATAGCATGGTATGGGACATGTTGCTTTAAATATTTGGTAAATGTAGTTGTTATGGAAACTTCTAGACAATCTGTTTCGCTCGGTGCCAAGCCCCGATGTTTCCGCCATCGGTTGGGGTGTGACATTTAGCCATGCTACATCTTGTTCGAATTAGCAAAATAGCATCCAAGTATAAGATGTATGGAAAATAAAATTTTAGTCGTCCTCAACTCCTCTGAATATCAACTCTGAAAAATCCATATCAGCCTCGTCATTGTTTTTAAACCTTAGCTGTCAATAATTTTGTGACATTCGGCAAAATTCCGGTAATTCCGTACAACCCGAACAACTATTACATTATTTATTTTCGCATGTTTGACTTGATTTTATTTGATTAAGTCTTAAAAGTCTAGGAATTATAAAAATCATAGCTTATTATGATAATAATCCGTTACGATTAGAAACTATATCCTAGACTGATGGAAGAAACACGAACAGACAATACTTGTCAGAACTAGTCGTGGTACAGTCTGACACCATAAAAAAACATCAAGCAATAGACATTTAATAGAACTTGGCTTAGAGTTTTCGTTTTATCTTCTTAGCATAGTAGCATTTATACTTCGGTTTTGTGTGTCTAATTAAATGTTTATGGGAGAAAATTTCACATAAAAATATAGGTCGGAACAAATAGATGTGACGCAACTAGTTTTAAATGAATTACTCTAGTGAAAAGTAAACAACGAATAAATGTGCTTAACCATAACAGGGTTCATATCTAGAACTCTGGGATGACAAATCCTGAGAATTTAAATAAAACAACCATTAACTTAGTTCAATAAATATAAAAGGATTACCTCCTCATGTCAATATAGCACCATATATATACAAAAATATATTATTTAAGAAAACCTCAATAAACTTTGAGACCGACTACGTCACACCGTGTTCATTTTTGTGTTGCTTGTTTCTTCTTCAACATGTTTGAACACCCCATGGTTTGTATCATAACTCCAACATCTCAATGTAACCTTCAACACCAACCATTACATATAAGCGTGTAGGATCGTGTGTTGACCCAAACGAGTCGTTCAGAGAAGTTTTGATCTATTTCAGATGTGGAAAATAAGAAATAGACTTAGACACAGCTTGCAGTTCACTTTAAACACTCTTCTGATTCATATAACAATGATTACAATCAGAAATCACACCAGCAGCACCTCGGTATGAAAATTAAGAACCGATGCAAATGATTCCGCTCCACACCTATATATACATATCTGATTTCGCTTGAAAGTTACATGTTGTGTTGGGATTGAACCCTAACAGAGGAACAGATAATGTAAAGCCAAAACCGGATCCCATCAGTGGACTTCAAATAAGCAGCAGTTTACTCTAATCTCTCCCCTTGACAGTGGTTATCTAACAACTGATAATCTTAAGTGCTGCTCAACTACAACAACTGATAAACCAAACCCTGATGATTACCTAACAACTGCTAAAGACAAACTCTGTTGCTCTATCTACTGCTGTTTCCTAAGTGCTGCTGAAGACTCAAGCACTGCCCTCTCAAAGACTGATCACCTTTGAAGAAAGCATTGAAGACTCAACATCTGTGCTAAGGCTACAACAGTGGAACGTGAAGCAGTAGTTTTCATTTTGTTTTGTATATTAGTGAATATCAGATGTTACATAACAGTAGTTTGTATAGGACAATATTTGTAGTTTGTTAGGTCGTTAGATGTCACTATCATGGTGACGTCAGCTGAAGTATATCAGCAGTTTGGTTTGCCTATAAGTATGACAGTACTCTGTACTGTTACACTTGATCGTTTTGAGTGAGTTCTTCTCCTCAATTCATCCTTTCATCTTGTGCAACCAACTCTGGTGTATCAGGCTGAGGGGGAGTTTAGATTGTAAGCTTTTACTGTAATCTTTTGCTTTTATGTAAATCATTTGAATCATTGAAAAACAATTGTTTATCAATCTATACTTTCCTTTGTTTGTGTTTACAAAGTTTGCTACTCATTTCCGCTGCACTTATTCGTTTTATGCAAACAAACACGAATCATGACAGCCTCAGATCCTAACATGTTGCATTTCAAGCGGAATCAGCTAGTTGAGATTTCGCTTGAAAGTGACAACAATTATTTCAAGCGGAATCAGGTAGTTCAAGCGAAATCAACTTAATAAACCATAAACTCTTCTATTATCTCGTACAACGTGCCCTGATCTAACATATCTAGCTATACGACACGATACAAGACGAAGACGACAGATGCATGCACTAACAGACTCCCCCTCAGATGTTGACGAGTCTTAAGTGTCGAGTCTTCTCATCTTCAATCTTGATCAGTCTCTGGGCTTTACTCTCTCTATCAACATCAACAGACTCCTCTTAACAATGTCCTGGCATTCTGTCACACCCCTATTTTCCACGTGTCACCGGTGGGCCCGGTGGGGAGTATCGTGACGTCATTGATATCATCATAGTCAAACAACACAACATATAAATGCACAGCGGAAGCAAAAGATATAGATTCATTTCAACTGAATAAATTGTAATGTTTAAATATCACAAAACAGTCGAAACAGATCCACAGGCGGATCAAATAAAAAGGAAAATTGTTCAACAGACTTTGACATCTAAAGCTTGCGAGACTTGGGTACTGATGCCTGAAGTAGCCAGCCTATTACGTCTAGTACCTGCACTTAGCCTTTTTGGAAAATACGTCAGTTTGCACTGGTAAATACAACTTAACTGACTCATTTTGAAAAGAGTTTGAAAATTGATTTAAATGCATTTCGGCAAAAATATTTTATAACTTGGGACAATTATTCAAAATAATCTTGTATACAGTTTCACTCATTTGCCACAGGTATAATGCCCACAAGGTCGATTCCTTATAGTGGGATACCAGTTTTTACATAATGCAACTGTCAGGTGTACGCCTACACCCCGTGCTTAGGTCGTGGCCATTTCATGAATGATGCCAAGGATATCCGGGACATGGTCATTTAACCCCCAAGGGCCATACACCAAATAATACATATCAAACAGGTTATGTAAATACATCAATCACAATACGATTTAAATGACTACATACACCCGACCAAGCAGTACTTTTATAGTACCGTATCCCAAGCCCGTGTAGGGAAAATAAGTTAAGGGTATTTACCTGAGCAATAGTATAATTCAAATACAGCAAGTGCACGTAGCTTTTACTGGGCTCCTAATCTGGAACGAAGGTTTTAATAACCTATTAGAATCCTAACGGGTCTTTAATTAAGCTTAGACTTAGACCAGTTAGTTTTCAAAAGGAATACACGGTTCAAACGCATGGTGAAGCGAAGACCGGTTTAGAATGTGGTTTTGACCCAACAAGCTTGAATACTTGTTTAATATGGGTAACTTAATCACATTCTAAATATTGAGACAAAAACGATTTGGTTTGACCCGTTTCGGCTTATATATGCAAACTAGTTACATAGGCCGATCCGAACGCGAAACACGCGTAACGGGTAACCATAAGAGTCATGAACATGTTCCATAAGTTAATATGCCTTAAATATGTTGTGACATCAGTAGGATGTCTTCTATTATGCCCAACACGAATTTAAAACCAATTTATGCCTCGCAGGAGCATTTTGGTCATTTAAAAGGTTATAAAAGGGTTTAAATATGTTTCTGAATTTCGGGTCTGATGTAATCAGTAAAAATACTCATTTTACTAAGTTATATCAGTAAGGTATAACTTATATGTGAAATCTATCCTTTATAACCAAACTATGCATCTTAAGGGCATCTTGGTAATTTCACATAAGCCTAAAAGATCAAAATCGGAAATCTGAGCTTAAGACCTTTGCTTACTGTTAGAATGTAAACATTTACTAAGAATATCAGTAAGCATCAAACCTTATATTTATAAAATGGTTTTAATACATACTATGCGTTAAAAACGCTTAAAAGACGATTTGGAGCTATTTCCGGGTTCTTAAAGGGAAGCTGATATTTTTATTATTCCAGAAGGCTCAAAATACTTTACTTGTCATATTAGATTAGTAGAAAAAGGTTTGGGGTCAAAAGGATTTGTAAAACTCATTTTATAGCCTAAAAGGGCAAAACCGGCAACTCCCGAACCAAGCTTAGAACTCTAAGTTATGCTCAGCCTAAAAATAAATAAAAATCCTTAAAAATCCCAAAATATTATATTACATCAGTGGGTAATAAGTTTGGTATTAAAAATTGGGTTTAGATAGGCTATATGTTAATCATACGGTTAATTTACCGAAAAGCTTCTTAATTACGCTAATGAGCATATCTCCTAATCTAGACCTCAAACTGATGTGAAATTCTATGGACATGCTTATAGATTAGTAATAAAGGTTTTAGTCCTTTCACATCTTCAAAAATCTTGTTTTAACACTAAAGGGCATTATGGTCACATTTAGGCATTATGGAAACATGCGATGGTCTTTAATTCTAAAGAACCAAGTAGTATAACTTTGGGAGGTTATACTATCATATAACATGATCACAAAGGACCCTAAGGCATAAATAGACTCAAGCTAATTCGGGTCAGAACTGAAAGTCAAAGTAAAGGTCAAAGTTTGCGACTTTCGGTTGCGAACCGAGCCTATACTTAGAGTTGTCGGGTTGAATCATGCTTAGACATGTTCAACTAATATTTACCAAGTCTTTAAGTGACAAAACTGATTTTTATAACTTTTATATCATTAGTCATGAATTTTATTTAAACTAACCCATTTGACTTTAATTTGACCCGACAATTAAACTAAGTAAACGTGGTAATTAGGAGGTGCCCTTTAGAGGGTTAAATACCTACCTAATTACGATCACGTAGCCATGTTTGACGCGAACAATGGCTCAACCGATTAAAAGTCAAAGTATTTATCGATAACGCTTGACTTTTCGGTTTAAACGCTAAACAATTAACTAAGCATAAAAGGAATCACTTACAAAAGTCCAAAGGACTTGAAAGAGGTTCTCAAGAAGCTCAAGACCCTCAAGGAATGCAGAGAAATCAGAAATGAGAAGAGGTGTAAGTGAAACCCAAAGATTTGAGGGGTATTTATAGGATTTTGAGAACCGTTAGGATCGTTCATCGATAATCGTGCTTCAATCTCAGCCCTACACTTCATACCCATGGTTTACAAAACAATGGGCAGCCCCTAGATTCGAATATGAGAGTGTGAGAGCAAAACCAAAGCTGGTTTCAAAAATCTGGTTGCTGGCACCTCTATACGGACCGTAAGGTCCTTCATACGGTCCGTAAGGGCCTTGGCTGCACATGGGAACTTTCAACAAATGACAGTTTTGGCCCCTGCACTCCCAAATGTCATTTCCGACACATTTGAGGCCCGTTAAACCATTTTTAAGGCTCTATAATGATGCCTAAGCATAGGGAACATGAAACATGCTCAAAAATATGCCGGATGTCGGTTCGTTTGGTCGTACGGTCCCGTTGTTCGGCTAATTACGACGAAACACGGACGGACGCTAAAAACGAACCAAATTACGCGACGAATGGAATTTTATCAAGCTAAACACTAAAATAAAATATTTTAGTGCTTACATAAATTTTTGGGTGTCCGGGGATATTCAGAATGCAAGATATGCGCGAAAATGCAAACTCGTGCACTTTTTGACACTTTTAGTCCCTGCATGACATAAAAGTTTATTTTTGCGCACCAAACACCTCTAAGCCTATATCTAAGCTATATGAAGGTTAAATTGAGTATTCTAAACTCATGGTCATATTCCGGAAGGTCCGATACCTTACGAATTGACATACTTTTGCGGTTTGACGCTTTTAACCCCTCGCATACGAATATTGTCATAACTTTCTCATACTTCATCGAAACCTTGTGAAATTTTTATCACACATTCTTGTGAGTATAATTAACCATTACAAAGCTTTGGGTTTGCTAAAAGATCACTCAGAGGTATACTTTAAACATGTTGACACATTTAGCCCCTGTAGTTTGTAATTCCTCACTTTCTTTCACAATTAGCTTCGTATGATCCATGATTTATTCGTTTAAGGGTATAAACATCATGTAGGGTTATTGAAAGATATATTTATTCATTGTTGACATGTTGAATCCTTTTACGCACATAGATTTCTTGTTTGTCAACTTTAGTCCTTCTAAATAAATCCTTTGCACGTTTTAAGTCCATGACACGTGTCGATACATTATTGGACATAAATTTTCGAGGTGTTACATCCTCACCCCCTTAAAAGAAATCTCGACCTCGAGATTTACTGAAACAAATGAGGGTACTTTTCCTTCATTGCGGATTCTACCTCCCACCTGTACTCGGGACCTCTACGGGCATCCCATTTAACCTTTACAATAGGCACATGCTTCCTCCGAAGCTTCTTAACCTGTCGATCCTCAATCGACAAAGGTTTCTCCACAAATTTCAAGCTCTCATCTATATGCACATCTGTATGTGGGATGGCTAGTGATTCATCAGCTAGGCATTTCTTCAGATTGCAGATGTGGAATACATTATGAATACCACTAAGCTCTTCAGGTAAGTTTAACTTGTAAGCCACTGATCCAACACATTCGATGATCTCGAATGGTCCTATATACCTCGGGCTTAGCTTACCTTTCTTACCAAATCGCATCACTCCCTTCCAGGGTGATACTTTAAGTAGGACCTTATCACCAACCTCAAACTTGAGAGGTTTTCGCCTCTTATCAGCATAACTTTTCTGCCTATCCCTGGCAGCTTTCAGGCGATCACGAATCTGGACAATCTTGTCCGTCGTCTCGAAAACTATTTCAGGTCCTGATAATTGAGTGTCTCCTATTTCTGCCCAACAGATGGGCGTTCTGCATTTCCTACCATATAATGCCTCAAAAGGCGCAGCCTGAATGCTTGTATGGTAGCTATTATTGTAGGAGAACTCGACCAATTGCAGGTGCTTATCCCAGCTACCGCCTAAATCAATCACACACGCACGTAGCATGTCTTCCAGGGTTTGAATGGTACGCTCACTTTGCCCATCCGTCTGAGGATGGTAAGCCATACTGAAATTTAAATGCGTGCCCAAAGACTGTTGGAAACTTTTCCAAAAGTGTGACGTGTATCTGGTATCTCTGTCAGAGATAATAGCCACTGGTACTCCATGCAGAGATACAATCTTATCAACATACAACTGGGCTAACATGTCAGAACTGTAGGTTTCCTTAATAGGTAGGAAATGTGCTGACTTAGTCAGTCTATCTACTATCACCCAAATAGTATTATTTCCTTTATTAGTCTTTGGCAACTTGGTGATGAAATCCATTGTCACCATTTCCCATTTCCAAGTGGGAATTTCAGGCTGTTGTAGCAAACCTGACGGTTTCTGATGTTCAGCTTTGACTTGAGCACACGTCAAGCATTTAGCTACATAGGCAGCTATAGACTTCTTCAAGCCTATCCACCAATAATTCACCTTTAAATCCTGGTACATCTTATCAGCTCCAGGATGAACGGAATATTTGGAACTGTGGGCTTCCTGGAGGATAACATCCCGAAGTCCTCCATAAATTGGAACCCATATTCGTCCATTCAACCTTAGGATTCCGTCTTTGCCGTAGGATAACTGCTCCTCGGTTACTCCTAGCTTCTCATCAGGATAGTTAGCTTCCAGCACTGCTTCCTTCTGTGCTGCTAACAATCTTTCATTCAAATTATTCTTTATCTCAATGCTCTTGGCATTGATTCTTATAGGCCTTATCCTTTCCTTTCGACTTAAGGCATCAGCAACCACATTTGTCTTGCCTGGATGGTATCTTATTTCACAATCATAGTCATTTAAAGTTTCCATCCAACGTCGCTGCCTCATATTTAAGTCCTTCTGATTAAACAAATGTTGAAGGCTCTTGTGATCAGAGTAGATTACACACTTCGTTCCATACAGGTAATGCCTCCAAAGCTTTAGTGCAAATACAACGGCACCCAGCTCCAAGTCATGGGTGGTGTAATTCCTTTCGTGCACCTTTAACTGACGTGAAGCATAGGCAATGACCTTGCCTTTCTGCATAAGCACACACCCCATCCCGGTGTGTGATGCATCACAATATACTACAAACTTATCAATTCCATCAGGCAACGTCAAAACAGGAGCGTTGCTCAACTTTTGCTTCAAAATATCGAAGGATTCTTGCTGCTTAGGCCCCCAATTGAACTTACTATTCTTGCGAGTCAGCAAAGTCAGGGGTGCTACAATTCTTGAGAAGTTCTCGATAAATCGTCTGTAGTACCCGGCCAATCCTAAGAAACTGCGAATCTCCGTGGGCGCCTTTGGCTCTTGCCAGTTCATGACAGCTTCAACTTTAGCGGGATCTACTTGGATACCACGCTCACTCACAACATGTCCAAGGAATTGGACTTCGCGAAGCCAAAACTCACATTTTGAAAATTTGGCATAGAGCTTTTCTCGTTGAAGCAGTTTCAAAATACAACGGAGATGCTTCTCGTGGTCAGCTTGACTCTTTGAGTAGATGAGGATGTCATCGATGAAGACAATGACAAATTTGTCCAAATAAGGCTTGCATACACGATTCATGAGATCCATGAATGCGGCTGGTGCGTTAGTGAGCCCAAAAGGCATCACTAAGAACTCATAATGACCGTAGCGAGTCCTAAACGCAGTCTTGTGTACGTCTTCATCTTTAACCTTCAATTGATGGTACCTGACCTCAAATCAATCTTGGAGAAGTAGCTTGCCCCTTGAAGCTGATCGAATAGATCATCGATCCTGGGCAAAGGGTACCTATTCTTGATAGTAACCTTATTAAGCTCACGGTAATCAATGCATAGACGCATTGATCCATCCTTCTTCTTGACGAATAAAATTGGCGCTACCCATGGAGATGAACTAGGTTTTATAAAACCCTTGGCTAGCAAATCATCTAGCTGCGTCCTCAATTCCTTCATCTCTGTTGGTGCCAACTTATAAGGTGCTCTCGCAACAGGCGCTGCTCCGGGGATGATATCAATTCTGAATTCCACTTGCCTATCTGGTGGCAAACCAGGTAGTTCTTCAGGGAAAACTTCAGGGTATTCAGAAATGACTGGAATATCTCCAATCTTGGGCTTTTGCTCGTCGACCGTTACTTGTGCCATATAAATGACACAACCCTTCTTCATGCACCTAGATGCCTTGAGCATAGACACTTGCTCAGGCAATCCGTGTTGGGTATCTCCTTGAATGGTAAGTGACTCACCAGACGGAGTCTTAATCACTACTTGCTTCTTGTTGCAGATGATCTGGGCTTGGTTATGCGATAACCAATCCATGCCCAATACTATATCAAATCCGGCTAACTTCAAAGGAAGCAACGACAAAGGAAAAGAGTGGTTCCTAAAAGATATAACGCATCCATCTAACATGGTTGAGGCGGTTTCTAAGGTTCCATCGGCTAACTCCACCTCGTATTTCACACTTAAGGTTTTAACAGGTATATTCAGCAACTTACAAAACTTGTTATCTATGAACGACTTATCAGCGCCAGAATCAAACAGTACTCTAGCATATACATCATTTATGAGAAAGGTACCTGTGATCACGTTGTCATCCTGAATGGCCTCCTGCACGTTCATTTGGAAGATCCTAGCATTGGTCTTCTTGGCTTCCTCAGGCTTCTTGGCGTATTTAGGGCAGTTAGTCTTAATGTGCCCTTTCTCGTTACAGCCGTAGCAGGTAGCATCTTTGATCCTTTTGCAATCAATAGTCTTATGCTCCTTAGACTTGCATAACCCACATGCAGGTGATCCTAATTGAGACTTGGTCTCAAGCCTGCATTTTCCAAAGTGGCGTTTTTGGCAAGTTGAGCACTTTGGCTTTTCCTCTGCTCGCTGACTACCTTTTCCACACCCAAACTTCTTGGACTCAGGGTTTCCCTTGTGCTTCTTCTCCGACCCTCGTGAGCTATCCTCCTCACGCTTCCTCTTACTCTCTTTAGAGTTCTTGAGCGATCTTAACCTGACCGCATCCAAGGTGAGGGATAGAGATAGATCAGCAACTGATCTAAAAGTAGCAGGTCTCGAAGCCTTAACACTGGCTTTGATTTCTGGGGCTAATCCCCCAATGAAGCGAGCAATCTTCTTGGGCTCTGGTGTGACAAGGTAAGGAACCAGTCTAGACATGGTGTTGAAGCTGGTGAGGTAAGCTTGACAATCTAAATTCTTCATCACCAAAGATAAGAAATCCAATTCAATTCTTTCCACCTCATGCTGTGGACAATAGTTCTCCTTAATGAGAACAACAAACTGCTCCCATGACATATTATAGAGTGGGATCTTTCCAGCAGCTTGAATGAGAGACTTCCACCATGCCAATGCCTCTCCCTTGAATGATTGGGATACATACTTCACTATATCCCTTTCCGCACAACCGCTGATATCTACCACAGTATCCATTTCATCTAACCAAGTCATACAATCTATTGCCCCTTTCTCCCCAGTGAAATCCAGGGGTTTGCAGGAAACAAAGTACTTATAAGTACAGGACTTGGTACGTGCTCCCTCATCGAACACCATCCTCTTGGATGGAACACTGTGTTGATTAGATGAATGCTCAACATTCTCTTTCTTAGGTCCATTTTTCTTAGAGGGTGGCTTGCTATGAGCTTCTGAATGAGTCTTAGGAACAGACTTAGAGTGGGGTACTGAAGAAGTTCTACTATACGCCTCACTAACCTCCTTGAATTGCTCCTTTACAGCTTTAGACACAGCTGTATCAATCAGTGTACGGAGCTCGCCTTTGGTTATATTAACCCTATGATCATCGCGGCTTTCCAAAGAATGACTGTTTACTTCCTCCGACCTCGCCATGTAGCTTTAATTGCTACATAAAAGAAAACAAGGGCAAGGTTTATATAGAAGCTTATACAGTTTCTATTGTTTTAAACGATTTATTAACTATGGTTTATAATACCCATTTTAGTTAATTATCCAGGATAACCCTAAATTATATATAATAGCACAAAAGGCCTAGTCACGTAGACAGATTTAATTATTAAACCAGGATTTTATAAAATTGAGGCATTAAGGTTGAATCGAAGTTCATTACCCTTTCTTGACAGGGAGTTGTAGACTACCACTGTCTTTAGTCCCAGAGGACGTTAATTATAGCCCGTGGGCACTTCATCCTTAAGGGATGATTATATAAATAAGGAAATTCAGAATAACCCTTTGTAATAATGACTTATGTGATTTTATCGGATCACACTTTGTCAAGCATATTAACATGCTTTCTGATGTTAACAAGGTTTGAATCTTTTGAATATGTTGTACCATCTTGGCCATGTCTGCAATGACATTTAGGCTAGGTTTTACCTTTAAGATTGTTTTAATATTAATCGTAGAGCAATCTTAATTTGAGATGTTAACAAGGATCTGAATCTAATTGAGGAACTACCATCTTGGCCCTGTCTTAAGGTGACACATGGCTAGGTCTTGTCCTTTTAGATTTTGCCATTTTATCATAATGGTAGATCTTATAAAAGAAAGATATTATAATAGGAATGGTTGCCCTAAATGGGACTTCTAACTGAAATGACTTGCCCATGCAAGGACTAATCAGAAAAATAAGAAAGGAAACAAAATATAACGAATTAGGATTAGTCCTATGTTCTTGCCTAGACTCGAGAATGTGCAATTGTGTAACTGAGATTAAACACAAAAGGCTAGTGTTTAATTCACTCAGTGTTGGCTCTGATACCAACCTGTCATACCCCTATTTTCCACGTGTCACCGGTGGGCCCGGTGGGGAGTATCGTGACGTCATTGATATCATCATAGTCAAACAACACAACATATAAATGCACAGCGGAAGCAAAAGATATAGATTCATTTCAACTGAATAAATTGTAATGTTTAAATATCACAAAACAGTCGAAACAGATCCACAGGCGGATCAAATAAAAAGGAAAATTGTTCAACAGACTTTGACATCTAAAGCTTGCGAGACTTGGGTACTGATGCCTGGAGTAGCCAGCCTATTACGTCTAGTACCTGCACTTAGCCTTTTTGGAAAATACGTCAGTTTGCACTGGTAAATACAACTTAACTGACTCATTTTGAAAAGAGTTTGAAAATTGATTTAAATGCACTTCGGCAAAAATATTTTATAACTTGGGACAATTATTCAAAATAATCTTGTATACAGTTTTACTCATTTGTCGTCCATTAGGGCCGGTTTGTAGGGCCGGACTTAAGTTAACTGACACGCCACAGGTATAATGCCCACAAGGTCGATTCCTTATAGTGGGATACCAGTTTTTACATAATGCAACTGTCAGGTATACGCCTACACCCCGTGCTTAGGTCGTGGCCATTTCATGAATGATGCCAAGGATATCCGGGACATGGTCATTTAACCCCCAAGGGCCATACACCAAATAATACATATCAAACAGGTTATGTAAATACATCAATCACAATACGATTTAAATGACTACATACACCCAACCAAGCAGTACTTTTATAGTACCGTATCCCAAGCCCGTATAGGGAAAATAAGTTAAGGGTATTTACCAGAGCAATACTATAATTCAAATACAACAAGTGCACGTAGCTTTTACTGGGCTCCTAATCTGGAACGAAGGTTTTAATAACCTATTAGAATCCTGACGGGTCTTTAATTAAGCTTAGACTTAGACCGGTTAGTTTTCAAAAGGAATACACGGTTCAAACGCATGGTGAAGCGAAGACCGGTTTAGAATGTGGTTTTGACCCAACAAGCTTGAATACTTGTTTAATATGGGTAACTTAATCACATTCTGAATATTGAGACAAAAACGATTTGGTTTGACCCGTTTCGGCTTATACATGCAAACTACTTACATAGGCCGATCCGAACGCGAAACACGCGTAACGGGTAACCATAAGAGTCATGAACATGTTCCATAAGTTAATATGCCTTAAATATGTTGTGACATCAGTAGGATGTCTTCTATTATGCCCAACACGAATTTAAAACCAATTTATGCCTCGCAGGGGCATTTTGGTCATTTAAAAGGTTATAAAAGGGTTTAAATATGTTTCTGAGTTTCGGGTCTGATGTAATCAGTAAAAATACTCATTTTACTAAGTTATATCAGTAAGGTATAACTTATATGTGAAATCTATCCTTTATAACCAAACTATGCATCTTAAGGGCATCTTGGTAATTTCACATAAGCCTAAAAGATCAAAATCGGAAATCTGAGCTTAAGACCTTTGCTTACTGTTAGAATGTAAATATTTACTAAGAATATCAGTAAGCATCAAACCTTATATTTATAAAATGGTTTTAATACATACTATGCGTTAAAAACGCTTAAAAGACGATTTGGAGCTATTTCCGGGTTCTTAAAGGGAAGCTGATATTTTTATTATTCCAGAAGGCTCAAAATACTTTATTTATCATATTAGATTAGTAGAAAAAGGTTTGGGGTCAAAAGGATTTGTAAAACTCATTTTATAGCCTAAAAGGGCAAAACCGGCAACTCCCGAACCAAGCTTAGAACTCTAAGTTATGCTCAGCCTAAAAATAAATAAAAATCCTTAAAAATCCCAAAATATTATATTACATCAGTGGGTAGTAAGTTTGGTATTAAAAATTGGGTTTAGATAGGCTATATGTTAATCATACGGTTAATTTACCGAAAAGCTTCTTAATTACGCTAATGAGCATATCTCCTAATCTAGACCTCAAACTGATGTGAAATTTTATGGACATGCTTATAGATCAGTAATAAAGGTTTTAGTCCTTTCACATCTTCAAAAATCTTGTTTTAACACTAAAGGGAATTATGGTCACATTTAGGCATTATGGAAACATGCGATGGTCTTTAATTCTAAAGAACCAAGTAGTATAACTTTGGGAGGTTATACTATCATATAACATGATCACAAAGGACCCTAAGGCATAAATAAACTCAAGCTAATTTGGGTCAGAACTGAAGGTCAAAGCAAAGGTCAAACTTTGCGACTTTCGGTTGCGAACCGAGCCTATACTTAGAATTGTCGGGTTGAATCATGCTTAGACATGTTCAACTAATATTTACCAAGTCTTTAAGTGACAAAACTGATTTTTATAACTTTTATATCATTAGTCATGAATTTTATTTGAACTAACCCATTTGACTTTAATTTGACCCGACAATTAAACTAAGTAAACGTGGTAATTAGGAGGTGTCCTTTAGAGGGTTAAATACCTACCTAATTACGATCACGTAGTCATGTTTGACGCGAACAATGGCTTAACCGATTAAAAGTCAAAGTGTTTATCGATAACGCTTGACTTTTCGGTTTAAACGCTAAACAATTAACTAAGCATAAAAGGAATCACTTAGAAAAGTCCAAAGGACTTGAAAGAGGTTCTCAAGAAGCTCAAGACCCTCAAGGAATGCAGAGAAATCAGAAATGAGAAGAGGTGCAAGTGAAACCCAAAGATTTGAGGGGTATTTATAGGATTTTGAGAACCGTTAGGATCGTTCATCGATAATCTTGCTTCAATCTCAGCCCTACACTTCATACCCATGGTTTACAAAACAATGGGCAGCCCCTAGATTCGAATATGAGAGTGTGAGAGCAAAACCAAAGCTGGTTTCAAAAATCTGGTTGCTGGCACCTCTATACGGACCGTAAGGTCCTTCATACGGTCCGTAAGGGCCTTGGCTGCACATGGGAACTTTCAACAAATGACAGTTTTGGCCACTGCACTCCCAAATGTCATTTCCGACACATTTGAGGCCCGTTAAACCATTTTTAAGGCTCTATAATGATGCCTAAGCATAGGGAACATGAAACATGCTCAAAAATATGCCGGATGTCGGTTCGTTTGGTCGTACGGTCCCGTTGTTCGGCTAATTACGACGAAACACGGACGGACGCTAAAAACGAACCAAATTACGCGACGAATGGAATTTTATCAAGCTAAACACTAAAATAAAATATTTTAGTTCTTACATAAATTTTTGGGTGTCCGGGGATATCCAGAATGCAAGATATGCGCGAAAATGCAAACTCGTGCACTTTTTGACACTTTTAGTCCCTGCATGACATAAAAGTTTATTTTTGCGCACCAAACACCTCTAAGCCTATATCTAAGCAATATTAAGGTTAAATTGAGTATTCTAACCTCATGGTCATATTCCAGAAGGTCCGATACCTTACGAATTGACATACTTTTGCGGTTTGACGCTTTTAACCCCTCGCATACGAATATTGTCATAACTTTCTCATACTTCATCGAAACCTTGTGAAATTTTTATCACACATTCTTGTGAGTATAATTAACCATTACAAAGCTTTGGGTTTGCTAAAAGATCACTCAGAGGTATACTTTAAACATGTTGACACATTTAGCCCCTGTAGTTTGTAATTCCTCACTTTCTTTCACAATTAGCTTCGTATGATCCATGATTTATTCGTTTAAGGGTATAAACATCATGTAGGGTTATTGAAAGATATATTTATTCATTGTAGACATGTTGAATCCTTTTACGCACATAGATTTCTTGTTTGTCAACTTTAGTCCTTCTAAATAAATCCTTTGTACGTTTTAAGTCCATGACACGTGTCGATACATTATTGGACATAAATTTTCGAGGTGTTACACATTCCTTAAGTTCATCAGCATCATCTGCTTCAGGATCGTAATCTGGCTCACACTCTACATTCAGAGTTCTCAGGTATCGGAACTTGGCTCTTCAAGCACAAGCTTTTCAGGATCGATTAACCTGGCTCTTCTATATCCAAACTTCCTTTGATATTGTTCCAAGATTGTGACCTGACTCTCATCCAACTTAGGTTATCTGCACAATCTCTACCTCAAAGTAAGATCCTCATTTAACAATAACATGTATGCACCAACTCAAACTTTCCCTCAAATTAAGCAGAAAATTTTATCAATGATAATCCTGATGAACCAGTTGTAGGATCGTGTGAAAAACATATTTGTTTAAAAAAATACAGACTCTTAGTCATCATGTTTAGCACTAGGAATTTTGAAAATCAGCTCTCTAACACCAGTTGTCGAAAATCTTTTTGAATTTTTCAAAATTTATGCTAAAACACACAGAAAATCTTTTTGGCTTTTGTAATAAGATAAATGTAAAGCGCTAAAGAAATATTTACAAATACTATTTTTGTGAGTTTTTGTAAGAGGATCATATCAGTATATGAGACAAATCACTAACACCGTTAAGCTTCATTTCATTTTAAGTTCTAAACAATTCACCTAGATTGTCAGTATATTGGTCCACTTAAATTTTCACACAAAGTTCAACTGTTTTGAGATACGAGATTAATGTCTTAAGCACTTAAACTTATTCGCGTGTCCTACCACTTGAATATACTCCCGTATCCAGATCCCAATATTCACTCTTACAGGTGAGTATACCTAGATGATATCTGTAAGGGGTTAGATGCGAAACTGTGAGAGCTCAGGTCAGAACTTCCGTTCAGCAGAGAGATGATTGTTCGACTTTTGGTGTGTCCCCTTTAGAGGATCTTTTCTTCAACAACACATGATTCGCATTTTTCAATGTTTCATCATTTTTATGCTGAGGGTGGTGCTTTTTCAAGCATTGCGGAAAGTATTATACGGGGACTAGGTCAGAATTTCCATTCAGCAGAAGTCCCGGGATAATACCCCAGATATCACTAAGCATAAAGACCTAGTATCTCAGAAAGAGGGACCTTTCAAACAAGATTTCGGGGGTTACCCATATATCCAAAAAGTTGTTCCCCACGATCTAAGCAAGTTTGAAATTTAGATTTATATCTCGTCACAATCTACTAAATGTATAAAAACCTACTGACACATCCACAGTGAGATTGTTTCTCACATTTTAACTTTCCATTTCTTTAGCATGTTGTGACAGTTCACTGATGTACTATCATTTCCTCTTTTATACACCAAAACTCATTTTTTGATTTTATCATGTTTTTGGCATTTTCAAAATTTCTAATGTTTTTGGATTTTCTGAAATTTTCTACTCCCCCTAAAATGCAAATACATTTAAAGAAATTTGAAAACAAACTATACAGAAACTTGACAACCGATATCGAATCACTTCAGTTCGCCATTCACTTGGCATAAACAATCAAAACTCCCCTTTTCAACAAACTATTTTCTCATTAAGATTTCAAAACACTTAAGTTTGTATTAATCAAAATGATTTTTCCGGAAAATAAGTTTGTTTTTACCACTTGTAGGTTAGGGTTCATCATCTTGTTCATATTTTAACCACTTGTAATAAATCAAGTACAACTTAATGTCCCTGATTTATCATTTGCAAGTATGCACAATCAGACCTCTGTACCAGTTGTAAGAACACAATCACCTGTACCAAGTGTAGGAATAAACCTCTACACTAATTCATTTTACCAACAAAGATGCCGATTCCTGCTTCGCACTTACCAACCTGGAAGCTCCGGCAAGTCACACTTAACCTGTAAAATTTAAACAATCTTAAACTCTTTCACACAATCTATTTTAAACATGAATGATGCTGATTCCTGATCCACGATTACAAACTTGGGATCTCCGGCAGGTCCAGTTTTTTACATATTAAACACTGACATCCAAGCCTCAGCAAGCTTGGATGTTAGCTTATCAAGTTCACTTTCAGTCAGGGTGTATGTTGCCTTCTTTGTTTCATAAAACTCTTTCACCCCTTTGACTTTACCTTCAACCATTTTTCCAAAAATCTTTTTCACATTTCCATTAAACGTTTTATCAACATCAAATTCTTTCTTTTCAGAATAGAATTGATTTGATATCTCAACTTTTCCAACCTTTGATTTAAAATTCTCAGACCTCAATGGTGGAAAATTAACATCATCCATCGGAGGTACTAAGTTTTTCTCTTTTTCCTCAAACTGTGGCTCCTCTGATTTTATGGAATCAGGTTCATCGCCGACTTTCTCATCACACTTCTTAACAACCCACATTTGGTTGTCTTTTGCTCTCTTGTTGTAAAAATTTTTCTTTGAACACTCACCAACTTCATAAGTAGAATTTTCAAAAAGTTTAAATTTCTTAGTTGGTGGTTCAACATCAACAACTTTTTCTTTAAGTTTTTCAGATACTCCCTGTTTTGTCTTAGTATTCGTTGGACAATTCCATGCAATGTGACCAACTTCATTGCATTTAAAACAGGTTCTAGTCTCTTTTGGATGAAAAACTCCAGTTCCTTTTCTTTTCTTCTCAGCAAGAAACTCCTGGTTTGATTGTCTCCATAACGGTTTCTTCTGTTCTTCCTCAGCACTTCCTCCTGAAACAAATTCTGTTTTTGTTTTAGAATTTTTCTCATTTTTATAATTTTCAGGTGGAATAAAACCTAAACCTTTCTTTCTGAAATCACCATTATGGTTTGGTTTCTTTTGAAAATCAGAACCAGAATTGTAACCTTTTTTCTTGTTTAATCGTTGTTGAACTCTTGAAGTGTATTTTTTAGATTTTTCAGTAAGATTTAAATCTTTTATTTCAGAAATATTAATTTCTGTCATTTTGAAAACCTTTTTAATCATGTCAAATTGAACACTTCTTATTGGAAATTCTTTGTCAGAATATAATTTGTCAGAATCATTCAAAGTATATGCTACTTCAAATGTTTCGTCATTCAAATTTGATTTTGATAATAAAAACTCTTTACTGTAAACCCTTTTAACTGACGATTTTGGACTGCTAACTGATGAACTTGATCCTCCAGACTCAGACTCAGACTTTGACTCAGACTCCTCATCAGTATCCAACACCTGATCGACCACCTTTTTGATTAACTCAGACTCATGATCAGTGTCAGACGATGTGAAAGTGACGTCAATGTTTTCTGGTAAATCATCAGTTGTATCAGTTTTTAGCTTTATATTGACTGCTTTTTCGACTTGCTCCTCATTTGGTTTTCTGGAAGAATAACTTTCCCAGATTGGAGGCGGACACTTGTTATAGCTAACACTCGATTTCTTACCAGTATCCTTCTTCTTTGGCTTGTCATCTTGGAAAGCTTCGAAACCTGCAACAGTTGGATAAATTCGATCAATAAGATAATCAGAACTAGAATAACTCTGCAATAAGCGTCTGATTCTCTCATTCTCAATTTTCTCGGTTTCCAACTCTTGCTTCCACTTTGCACTCTCTTCGATGTAGAAATTTATAGCTTTTTGCTTTGTCATCATCACAACATTCATCATGGTTAATGCTTGTTCTCTTTCAGAGTTTGTCTTTTGAAGACCAGTTACTGTTCTGTTCAATACATCGTAAGATTCCTTCACATAATTGAGATTGAACAGTAATTGTTCCTTCATCTTCTCAAAAGCAGCTAGTTTCTCATCTTTTGCTGCACATTCCTTGCATGGTTCTAAACACTTTGAGCAAGGCTTGATGACCTCCACAATCTTTTCTACTTCGATGATTTTCTCAATTTCAACTACCTTTTCTACTTCAGTCACCTTCTTAGTCTCAACAATCTCTTCAGCAACACTTTTAACTTCATCATTTTGAGCAACACTTTCAGACTTCATTTTCTTTTGTTCTTTTGCAGCTTGTTTTTCCTTCAGTTTCTCCAAGCGATCTGCAAAATAAAAATGAAAGCTTTCAGGAGAGAGATGAGATTTTGCAACATTAATATGTCTTTCTTCCTCATCATCACTGCTGTCATCAGTTGGTGATTGATCAAACTCTATTGATTTGTCAGAACTATCATCTCAAGAACCAGAATCAGATGGTTTTGATCAAAAACAATTTCCCTTTCAGGACTGTCATCTGAACTTTGTGACCTTTCATCAGATGAAACAGACTTTTCTTCTTCCTTCTTCACATTAACACCGATAGATTTCATCCACTCTGTAAACATATCTGGTTCTTTCACGATTTTAGCAAGGAAGGCTTTAAACTCTCCTTTTTCATCCACAAACATATCCCAACTAAATCCTTTAGGTAATCTTTCATCATCTTAATTGATTAAGCATGCTTTGCTGTCGGATGAAATGTATTTGTTCCAGTTAAAATCTTCTTGATTCACCAAACATGCTCTCTTTGAATCCTCTATCACCTTTCTACCATGAGCCACTTGTGGTTCTTGTTGTTGTTGTTGACCAACTTGTTGATATATGGCTTTCCGGTAGTAATCATCTTTTCCGAATGGATTCTTTGCTTCACTTGCTTCCCTATTCTTGCATTCCTTCTTGAAATGACCTTTCTCCCTGCATCGAAAACAAGTAACTTTAGGTTTATCAAAACCTAAAGTAGAAACATGTGCATCAAGAAAGTCATTTCTTCCACTAATCAGTTTGAACTTCTCTGCTCATCTTAGAACACTAGCTAGACACCATTTGATGTCCATCAGCTCCATCTCTTCAGCATCTATCTGATCGTAATCCTCTTTTGTCAGCATAGGATTCCCAATCCTCCCTGCAACCAAACCTTCATAGGATAGTAACACAGAACCAAGTAATGCCATGTGATCTTTTGCAACCTCTTCAGAAAAGCTTTGACCATCTGGAAGATTCAATGCGATGTTGCACTGTATCACATAACCATTTCCAGTTTTTGTGCTTTGAGAATGAAAACTTTCAGATGAACTCTTGGGATTAACACTCGGATATGAAGAGAATCCACTGTTTTTGTTTGAACTTTGATCAACTTTTTCAGATGAGTCTCCAGCACTAAAAGCAGTTTGAATCTTTGGACTTCTTTCAGCTTCTGGAACACTGCCTTTGTAGTACATTTTCACATCTTGTTGACCACTTGGATTATTCATCCTCGTAATCTTTTGCTGTTCCAGATCTTAACCCTCAATCTTCTCAATAAACTGAGAAATCGTCAAACCATCATAAACTCCAGTGTTCTTCAAGATCATCAAGTAAGTACCCCACTCCTTTTGCGGTAAAGCGTCAGCTAACTTGTCGACCCATTCTTCACGATCTTTGGTTATGCTCAACATCGACATGGATCGCACTAAGTGGCAATATCTTTCAATAAGTTTCTTTGTATCTTCCCCGGGCAGACTACTGAAAAGATCAAACTCTTTCTTAAGCAGTGCCTTTTTACTCTTAATCATATTTTCACTTCCCTCAAACTTGATTCGAAGAGCATCCCAGATTGATTTTGAGGTCTTGTCATGTTGAAGCAACACAAAGATGTCTTCTTTGATGGCTTGCTGAAGCAGACTAATCATCATCTTTTCAGCTTTGTACATATCCCGTTCTTTGTCACTGAATTCCGAGATTTCTTTCTCAACTTTCAAATCTGTACGTGGTAGAACATACTTCTTCAGAATACACTCCCAAGATCTCAGATGGTTGGCTTGAACCCAGTTTTCAAACCTATCTTTCCATCCGTAATACTCTTCAATGCTCATTAGCTTCGGGGGTTTTTGTAATGTTCCGGTTTCGTTTTCCAAATTCATGTTCTGAGTAATGGAAGCCAGAGTAGTCGGGGATGTGGCAAACGCGTTGTAAAATTCGTTCTCCATGTTTTAGTAATCAATTTTCCAAAAACAGTCAAGTTCAAGCGAAATAACCTGTCTAGTTCCAAGCGGAATACCAAAATACTATTTTACGCGAAATAGCAAACTTTCTTTTCAAGCGGAATAGGCGATTTGCAATATCAAGCGAAATAACCAACAATACCCTTCGGAGCGGAATCACCAGCAACCTTTCCAAGCGGAATACCAAATCACAGCTTCAAGCGGAATCACTGATATTTCAAGCGGAATTATCACACTGAAGCGAAATTACTGATTTCGCTTGAAAATTTTCAAGCGGAATACTGTCTTTGAAGCGAAATATATCTATTTCAAGCGGAAACAGAACTTGTCCGTTCAAGCGGAATCACTTCGAAAGTCCATTTCTGCGATTTTTAGTCCGAATTTTAAACTAATTCTTTCAAGGCTTTGTTAATATGCAGTTTTACACATTCTGTGAGAAATTTAGCTGATTTTGACCGTAAAAACTTGCTGAATTGATGAAAAAAGGTGTAGAAGATAGAAAACACAATGAAAACAGGCTGTAATCTACAGAACTCCTCCTCCTCCTGAGCTCTAATACCAGTTGTAGGATCGTGTGTTGACCCAAACGAGTCATTCAGAGAAGTTTTGATCTATTTCAGATGCGGAAAATAAGAAATAGACTTAGACACAGCTTGCAATTCACTTTAAACACTCTTCTGATTTATATAACAATGATTACAATCAGAAATCACACCGGCAACACCTCGGTATGAAAATTAAGAACCGATGCAAATGATTCCGCTCCACACCTATATATACACATCTGATTTCGCTTGAAAGTTACATGTTGCATTTCAAGCGGAATCAGCTAGTTGAGATTTCGCTTGAAAGTGACAACAATCATTTCAAGCGGAATCAGGTAGTTCAAGCGAAATCAACTTAATAAACCATAAACTCTTCTATTATCTTGTACAACGTGCCCTGATCTAACATATCTAGCTATAAGACTCGATACAAGACGAAGTCGACAGATGCATGCACTAACAAAGCGTACCAAAGTGAAATGTTTCTATATGCATTTACCACTAAAAACACGTACTGAGTTATAATTCGCATGCAATATCGAACATCACTCCGTCTTTAGATATAACACAAATGACATCGTTGTATAACTTGCTAAGCAAAATTTGTGTATCTACAATAACTTACATATTTTTCCACTTGTCTTTCCAATTCTAAAAAAATGAATTCATTGTCGAAACTTCCATTCAAGACTAATTACTTGTCTTTTCTTCTTGCAGAAACATTCATAGGTTAGAGGCTTATTTGTGCACTTTCACCTCAACGGATAATTTCTTGCAATTAAATTATCATTGATAAAAGGTATTCCTTTCTAAACTTGGTAATCATATGAGATTGGATTATAGATATGGCTTATAAGGAAGTCAAAATTGCTTCTTCTATGAAGATCTACAAGGTTTATCTCATTTATCTATATATACCTAGCATAGTAGGTTTTAAATATCACTTGGTAAATAGCTATTTTCCGATTCATTCTTTTATGGTGATGGCATGTTAGCTAGCTTACAATAATATTTAGGGTTTTTTTGTCTTTTTGTTTTTATGTGTTCATGCACTTTGTGGATGCGGCTCGGTTCGGTTCGACTCGGTTAGGTTCGGCTCAAGACCGACGTCGCGACATTCCTCCGTCATGCGCCCCAGAGATCGACGCGTGAAGCACGAAGAGCCGCGAGCTGACATCACCATGACATCATCATGATGATGTCACATGTATTCCTAAACTTTGCAATATGAATTATAAGAATCATGCAACGAAGAATCTACATGTGACGAATATTAAATGATGAAGGGTTCGTCCATGATGTAAGGTTCGTAGGAATGGTCCACGAAGACTCCATTCTTCGTGGACCTGCTGATTGTTCATGGCCCAGTAACCACTCTTCGTAGGGTTACTGGGTGTTGGGTCTATAAAAGGAACACTTATAACAACATATAAGGTAGAACACAGAGAGAAAATACCAGTTGGAGTTAGTGAGTTTTTCTTCTAAAAGATTGTGTTGTAACTATTCTGGAAGTAATACAAGTGTGCTTAAACTTTGAATCTTGTCTTGTATTCTTGTGCTCTTTGCTCGGTTGCATACCCGTTGGGATTCCGCACAACCGGGTGTGTTCGGTAACAAGGATAGGTTGTTCTAGATCCTCCGCTAGTGGACCTACAAGTGGTATCAGAGCTTTGGCTCTCGTCCTTGTTAAAACCGAGACGTGTGTTGAGTTTTCGAACTAATTTTTCATGAAGATTTCTGAAAGTTCATATTTTTTTAAGAAGAAAAAAATTAGTTCAAAAATTGCTTCCAGGAGGTTGTCAAGTGTTTACACCTTTTTTGCAGATTAGACACCAAAAAATAAACACTCAAAAATTGGCTACAATTTAAGGAATGTTTTTAGTGACGACATCAGATTCCTAATTGATGGAAAAAGGTCTGGTGGTAAGAAAAGCTGCTTGCTGGATGTTGTCAAGTGTTTTCGCTCGACGATTCCATTCTTGGGTCGTTGGTTTGGCCCTTGTTCCTGTAACTCAAATCCTAGCCTGGTATATTCCATTTTAGTTTTACGCCATTGTGAACCTTACGCCATTTCTACTCTCGGATCGAGGTTGAGGTTCTAGGTATTGAAAAATCTTCGTAAACTAAATCACACGTGTATATGTTGACATTTAAGAGATATACAGTCAAGAAAATCAAGAGCAATGGTGATATATATGCGGATTAGACACCAAAAAATAAACAGTCAAAAAATGGCTACAATTTAAGGAATGTGTTTAATGATGGCATCAGATTCCTAATTGATGGAGAAAGATCTGGTGGCAAGAAAAGCTGCTTCCAGGAGGTTGTTAAGTGTTTTCGCTCTACGATTCCATTCTTGGGTGGCTGGTTTGGCCCTTGTTCCTGTAACTCGAATCCTAGCCCGGTATATCCCATTTTAGTTTTACACCATTGTGAACCTTACGCCTTTTTAACTCTCTGATCGAGGTTCTCGGCATTGAAAAATCTTCGTAAACTAAATCACACGTGTATATGTTGACATTTAAGAGATATACAGTTCAGAAAATCAAGAGCAATGGTGATATATATGCAGATTAGACACCAAAAAATAAACATTCAAAAAATGGCTACAATTTAAGGAATGTGTTTAGTGACGACATCAGATTCCTAACTAATGGAGAAATGTCTGTTGGCAAGAAAAGCTGCTTCCAGGATGTTGTCAAGTGTTTTCACTCTACGATTCCATTCTTGGGTGGTTGGTTTGGCCCTTGTTCCTGTAACTCGAATCCTAGCCCGGTATATCCCATTTTAGTTTTACACCAATGTGAACCTTACGCCTTTTTTACTCTCTGATTGAGGTTCTCAGCATTGAAAAATCTTTGTAAACAAAATCACACGTGTATATGCTGACATTTAAGAGATATACACTCAAGAAAATGAAGAGCAATGGTGATATATATGCAGATTAGACACCAAAAAATAAACACTCAAAAAATTGCTACAACTTAAGGAATGTGTTTAGTTACGGCATCAGATTCTTAATTGATGGAGAAAGGTCTGGGGGCAAGAAAGGCTGCTTTCAGGAGGTTGTCAAGTGTTTTCGCTCGACGATTCCATTCTTGGGGGGTTGGTTTGGCCATTGTTCCTGTAACTCGAATCCTAGCCCGGTATATCCCATTTTAGTTTTACACCATTGTTAACCTTACGCCATTTTTACTCTCTGATCGAGGTTCTTGGCATTGAAAAATCTTCTTAAACTAAATCACACGTGTACATGTTCACATTTAAGAGATATACAGTTAAGAAAATCAAGAGCAATGGTGATATTTATGCAGATTAGACACCAAAAAATAAACACTCAAAAAATTGCTACAATTTAAGGAATGTGTCTAGTGACGGCATCAGATTCCTAATTGATGGAGAAAGGTCTGGTAGCAAGAAAAGCTGATTCCAGGGGGTTGTCAAGTGTTTTCGCTCGACGATTCCATTCTTGGGTGGTTGGTTTGGCCCTTGTTCCTGTAACTCGAATCCTAGCCCGATATATCCCATTAGTTTTACACCATTGTGAACCTTACGCTTTTTTACTCTCTGATCGAGGTTCTCGGAATTGAAAAATCTTTGTAAACTAAATCACACGTGTAAATGTTGACATTTAAGAGATATACAGTCAAGAAAATCAAGAGCAATGGTGATATATATGCGGATTAGACAACAAAAATATAAACACTCAAAAAATGGCTACAATTTAAGGAATGTGTTTAGTGACGGCATCAGTAACGAGAGTGGTGTTGTAATTATAGGCTTTGATGGTTATCTTTACAAAGTTGAACATAAGGAAGTCATATTTATGATATCCCTATCTTTACATAGAGACTTTGTTGGATTAAATTGCACAAAGTTATCGACATAATTTAATAGAATGAGAGAAAAGTATTGTGAACCCGATAATTTTATTCATTATCCTGCAACTTTTAAATGGATTTTAAAACAGAGGAACAAAAGGACAAATGATGTTGGGTCAAAACACGTTGTATTTTGAACTAGTTTGCGTTGATTTTTAGTGTTTTAACACGTTTATTCATGTGTTTTGGCTTATAGGTGTTAAAAAGGTTGAAAAAGAGAAACCGAGCTGAAAAACAGGTATGACGGGTCAACACGGGAGCTGTAGCGGAAAAAGTCAACCTGGGTAGCCTAGGCGACATGCAGGAGAGGTCAACTACGGGAAAGTGAATAAATTTGACCTAATTCGCGTTTTAGATCATGATTCTCCTTTCAGCCGTTTTATACGAATTAAAAGGCGATTCCCAACGATTTTGACCAAAATTTTAATCCGTTTAAGCCGATTTTCATGTCCAATCCATCATCGATCATGATTGAAGCTATAATGACAACCATGAGCGGCTAAACGCGCTATGACTTCCACTAGGATGAACAATTGCTTGTTTTTAATATGAATACTTGTTTCTGATTCTTTTAAACTGGTAAAGCTTGACTACTCGTGTTGATTTTGTGCAACGGTTATTATATTTGAATTATTTGTCATTTATTAAGCGTATTGGCGATATACTTGCATCGTTAGCGGGTTAATAAATTGGTGGATAATTGATATAATCAAACGAGTTGTTAGGTTGTATGGTGAATCTTAAAAACTATCCTTAAGAGTTAATCAAAATCAGTAATCCAAGGTCATGTCTATGTGGTGTTTTGAATCAGTAAACAGGTATTTGTATTAAAAACGGGTAATTTGGATTCTGGGTGGAGATTAATTTTTTCTCTAATTGATAACAACTTTCTTAACAATTTTTGTGTTCTTTTAAACAATCATTAAAACCCCCGATTTTAGAATAGTTTAGATTATAGTTTAAACCGAATATTAACCACAAATTCCCGTGGATACGATACCCTACTTACGTTATTTACAGAGTTCATTTAGGTTTTTGATTGACCCTAAGGATAGTGCTTTCTTAAACTAACTAAGAAAGCCTAAAAAACATAACAATTTTTTTTTTATAAAAAATCGTTATTTATATATATAAAAAAAATTTCAAAAAAAAAAACCTTGTACTGCGCACATGTGCATTATATGTGTACTACACATGTGCATTACATGCTTAAAATTAGCGTTTGAGTTTAGTTTAGCTTTTAGGGTTAGGTTTTTTGGAGGTTTAGGATTAGGATTAGGTTTTTGAGTGTGGGGGGAGGGGGTTTAGGTTTTTGGGGGGTGGGGTGGGGGGGTTTAGTTTTTTTTTTCGGGTTTATGTTTAGGGTTTAGTTTAGGTTTTCTGGAGAGGGAGGGGGGGGGGGGTTGGGGGATTTAGGTTTTTTTTTTTTTTTTTTTTTTTTTGGGAGGGGGGAGGGGTGGAGGGTTTAGGCTTTTGGTGGGAGGGTAAATTTAGGTTTTTGGGGGGTTTCGGTGGGAGGTGGGTTAAGTGGTATAGGCTTTCCGTATTAGTACACATGTGCGGTATAAAAAAAGAATTTGTTGCCTCTCCTTGAAGAATATACTTAAGTTGAGAAGTAAAAAAAAATATACAGTACCAACACTTAAAGATTTTGTTGCCTCTCCTTGAAGAATGTCTTTATAAGGAATGAAGTTGAAACCGTCTTCAACACCTTTCCAACCATCAACACGTCTAACCTTTGTACATTGATAAAAGCTGATTTTGTATTCATGTGCTACAACTTTGTATAGATCATTATTTTCACCAACACCAAATTTGGAGAGGATAACGTCATCCTCTTGAAGTTGGCCGTTAAAAACGGGGTTCAAATGACTCTTAATACCAGCCTGAATCTGAACACCCTGAAGAACATTTGAACAAAGTATTTTTTTAGGATACAAAGCTACAAACTCTCATCAAAACCAAAAATCTGACATATACATCCTCAAAAGCCTAGGGTACAAACCTAAAGAACATTTGAACAATATGGGTTTTATGTTACGAACCTAGAAACCCTAGAAATATGAAATCAGACATATACATCCTCAAAATCATGTTATACACTAACGGAAAACATACATACACATTACCTTCTTACCGATCAAGATCATGTCCATCTTAAACTTTGATTCCATTTTCGGATGACTCGCGCCTTCATGTTCCATATGTCTTTTGCAAGGTTCAAATCATCAGCAAAACTCAGATTATTGTTCTCATGTTGGATTGACATGGTTCTGATTCGGATAAGGATTTTAGGATTTTAGAAGAGAAGAGTTGTAGAGATTAGTGTGAGAGAAGATGAAAAGAGTTTAGGGTTGTATATGGTGGTGAGAATGTATAGGCATGGATAAATGAAATGATGAAGAATGCAAGCATTAAATGAACAATATACTTCCCCATAATCTTTTAAAATTTGAAATACCCGGATTTTTCAAACAAATATTAATATTAATATTAAATATTAATTGAAGTTATAAATTTGATGATGCAAAAATGACATAAGATTGGCATTGTTGGATAGCCTATATGGCTGCCACGTTAGCGTTGTGATGTCGTTGTGATGTCATGCTCATCTTTCCTTTTATAGATAGGGGAGATTGTTCTTTGGTGATAGTGGATACTATCAATCTAACCCATTTTTAGTTCTTACATTTCTAATTTCCTTAGATAGTAATATTATATAAAAAATAAAATAGTAAGAAATGTAATAAAAAATATCAATGGAAAGTATTACAAACTAAGGGGCATAGCGGATAACTGTCGGTTACTGACCTGGCGACTTTTAGACCAGATATGTAAATACAAAGGGAGTTTTGGATCAGATACGTGAGTATGTGACACTATTACAAAAAAAATATGGAAGATGCATAGTAGCTTTTCATATATGAAAACTACTATTGTAATTTTTCAAAATATAGGAGTGGGGTGGAGAAATGATGAATGAGATGTAGTGAAGTTTTAGTAGATTTTTTTTTTTAATTTTAAAGATAAGTGAGGGGCTGATGGATGAAATGTGAATGCTCTAAGTCTTCAAAGGCAAAAAGGTGAAAATGATCGCTAATAGCGGCATCAACTAGGCTAGTGGTATTGTGGTGTGAGTTTGAACATCTGAATAATGTTAGGTAATATGTAGGAGTACGAAGTTGCTACAAACACTATTATAAATAGTACAAATATCTTTTAGATTAAAAATTAATTCATATACCCCTATTAACCTTAGCTACATAAATTTATTAGATTTGTACGCAAGGGGAGGCCATGTCATTTGATGGAAATGGAAGGCTGTGGACAAACATATAAACATAAAAAATGATTCAAACCATTAAGGTTTAGTCGCCACAACACCATCCAAATAACCCCATGGTCCATTTGAGCTATGGTTTGCGCGCGCCATTCGGTATCTTCTACATTTTGTTCTCCAGATAACCATTAAGGAAACAGGTTATGTATTGATACGATTGTTACATGATATGATGATATTGTTTTTTTTCATGACAACTAAGTTGATATTATAGCCGACCTAGCTTAATATCTGTTTATTTTCGTGTATCTCATTCAAATTGTGACCATTAAAACCACAAGTCACGATTATCGTTTTCATCCTAAAATAAGTGAATATCTCACATCATATACGTCGAAGCAAATGATAAATGGTATACTCACTAGTAAGATGGACTCTCATGTATACCTTGATACGAGAATGTGTCGTGAGTAGTAGATGAACACAGGTCGGTAAGTATAAATCATACCTAATCATATTCCCAAGTCAAATGATTACATCTTATTGTTGAGTTAAATAATATCGATAATCGTCATAGGATGCTTATCTAAATGCTAACCGGTTGAACAACAAGTGTGTTTTGCATGACCGTACACTGATATGATTCTCTTACCCTCGAAACTCGCAAAAAGAATGTCTGTAAATATTTATTTATTGCTTTCCATCTTTACATTTGAAATACGAAATATACCAAAAAGTTTTTAGGTGTGTTTTAATATAAACTTTACAAAAACCAAAAACATTTTGCTTCTGGCTTATTTTTGATTGACCAGTGTTGGAACTCGGATCTATTCCACATAAAACCGTGATTGAAAGCCGGAAAACAATCGCATCTTCATAATGGTCGAAGTAGACATGTTCTGAAAGTTAAAGATCTAAAATTGAACAATTTTGAAACTTTCAAAGTGTAGTCGGTTGGTAGTTGAATAAGAGTTGGTCTCATGTGTGTCGTCTGTTAATTTTGTTTAAAATCAATCTTTAGTGAGGTTTTCAATTGAAAATTCTCTAAGATTGGTTAAATCCCTAGCGGTTGTTCTCATTACGCGTTTAGCGGTTGTTCTCGACAAGCTGTGGAGTGACGACACGATATGGATGCAATCTGTAACACCTCAAAATTTTGCGTCCAATAAAGTATTGACACGTGTCTTAAGTTTACACGTGGTGTTAAATACTAAATAAAGGACTAAAGTTGACAAACATTGAAAGTATGTAAATTCGAGGGTTAAAAATGTCAACGAGGGATAAGTATACTGTACAGTAACCCTAAATGATGCTCGTACCTTCAAACGGATAAATCATGGATCGTACGGAACGAAATGCGGAAGAAAGTGAGAGATTACAAACTACAGGGGTTAATTGTGTCAACATGTTTAATTTATACCTCTGAGTGACCCTTTAACATGCCCGAGGCTTTGTAACAGTAAATTACGCTCACTAGAGTATACGATACAAATTTCGTGAAGTTCCGTTTTAAAACGAGAAAGTTATGATCAATCTCGTATGCGAGGGGTTAGAAGCGTCAACAATGAAAGTTAGGGCTTTTCGGATAGTAATTAAACTAACCGGGGACTTAACGATGCGGGTAAAAGTCACGAGGCCCTTATTCGTAAATAATCGAGGCCCAAATCGCAAAGTTACCCCTTCGAAACCGAAAGGCCAGGGCAATAATGGCAAAAGATTTGAAAATCTTGAAAATCAAGCCTCAGGCGACCCACGTTAGAGAAACAAGGAAGCTCACGCGGGCCGCGAGCCATGTGCAGATCCGGTTCCTGATATAAGGATTCAGGCGACCCGCGTAAGGGTAGCCTGATCCTTCACGCGGGTCGCGTCAAGGCGCCAGATGCAGAATTCGGGGACGGGTTCACTGTTTGCTATTTTAACCGCCTTAGAACGCAATTATGGCAGCATGGGCGCCCCCTAAACGTCCCCTAGCACTCAGGGACACATGTTGATCATCCATGGACAATTATAGCCCTAGTTGTAATGATCTTGTGCTCCCATTTTCACTATAAAAGGTCATGTAGTGCACACTTAGTAAACACACCTCAAACCTGCTTTCTTGATCACATCTGGAGCTCAAGAGCACTCTTCTAACATCTCTGGTCGTGTACCAAGCTTCTGTAAGTATGCCTAACCCTTTGTGGTTTAGTTTTTACATAGTTTTAGCTTAAAAGTCAATCCGTCGTAATTAACGATTGACTTTACGATAAATCACAAATGGTCCAGTGGTTTGTCGAATCAAAGGTAGTTATATGTTGGTAATCATGTGGGCATTAAACCCCTAAAAGGGCATCCTCTGATTCCCACTCTAACTAGTCCGAATATCGAGTCAAACTTGCTTAGAAAAAGTCAACAGAATGCTATTTTGCGATTTTATGCATAATCGGTAATGTAGATAGCTTGTAACCTATTTTAACACTCATATAACATGATGATAAGTATATTAACTAGTCTAAGCTTGTTTGATCCGACCATTTACTGTTTTGGCCCGGTTCAGAACCGAAAGTCGCAAAACTTTGACTTTTGCTTTGACTTCAGTTCTGACCCGTTATGGTTTGATTTAGATATGCCTTAGGACTCTCTTAGGACCAGATTACATGATGGTATAACCCTCTGTGACCGGTTCGTTGTTTGTCCAAGTCTTTAGCACATTTCCGTTAAATGCTTAAAAGTTGACCGTAACGCCCTTTTTACTTTAAAACGAGAATTTTGGACACATTAAAGGACAATAACCTTAGTTACTGATTTCTAAGCATGTCCCTAAAATTTCACGTCAATCCGAGGTCCAGAATAGGAGTTATGCTAAATAGCGCAATTACGGAAACTTTAGTAATTAAACGGCGCAATTAGCATAACGCCTATCCAAACCCAGATTTCGACACCAAACCTTTTACACACTGATGTAAAATAATATTTTGGAATTTTTAAAGATTTTTAATTATTTTTAACCTGCTCATAACCTGCGGTTATGGCATCGGTTCGGTAAATACCGAATATACCCTTTTCGAGCATAACTTGAGTTCTACAAGGTATTTTGACCCGATTCCAGTTGCTACTGATTTTAAATAATAAATAGAGTACTTTGGACTTTATAAACTGTTTGGAAAACTCAGATTTCCTGTAGAACTCAGAAACCTCTTTTATAATCTTTAAAATGACCGAAATACCCCTACGGGGCATATATTGGATTAAAACTCGTTACGAGCATTATGGAAGGTATCCTACTGATACCACAACCTCTTTAAAGCATATTGACTTTGGAAACTTGTGTAGGACTCTTACGGTTACCTGTTACGCCTTTTGCGCGCACGGTTCGGCTTATGTAACTAGTTTACATAAACTAGCCGAAACGGGTCAAACCTTATTGTTTTGACCTCAAAATCTAGAATGTGGTTAAATTACCCATATAAAACAAGTCTTCAAACTTGTTGGGTCCGAATCACATTCCATTCCCGGTTTTCGTCTTTCACGCGATTAAACCGTAACTATCCTTTGAAACTGACCGGTCTAAGCTAAGGCTAAATTAAAGACCAGTTAGGATTCTAATAGGTTATTTTAAACCTTCGTTCCAGAATAGGAGACCAGTAAAAGAAACTTGCATTTTTTTATTAAGGATTATTACTTGCTCAGGTAAATACTTTTAACTTATTTTCCGTTATACGGGCTTGGGTTACGGTATTTAAAATACCGCTTGGTCGGGCAATTAACCCCAACTCATTAGTAGTCGGGTGATTCCAATGTGACCCGTTTAAAAAATGGTTTTGTTGGCTTTACGCCTTTGGGAGCTTAATGACCATGTCCCGGATATCCTTGGCAGCATTTTACGAAATGGCCACGACCTAGACACGCGGGTGTAGGCGTACACCCGTCAATGTGTCCTTAATTATAAAGGTATAGCCGTTGGTTTTCCCGCCGCGGTCTTATGCTATGTGGTGTGTCTATTAACCTTAAACCCGGCACGACCCGGACGACCGAACGCATAGTAAAAATGTAATTCTTTTACAAGATTTAATTATAAATTATCCCAAGTTATAAAGAGTTTGTGCCTTGTGCATTCAAATCAATTTTATTAAACATTTTACAAAAGTGTCGGTTGAATGTATTTACCAGTGTAAACTGACGTATTTTCCCCAAAAAGAATAATGCAGGTTCTACGCGTAATAGGCTGGCCACTCCTTAGCATCGTTTAGAGTCTCGCAAGCTTTGGATGCCAATATCTGTTGAACAATTATTTTTCTATCTTATTTTGATCCCATGTGGATTATATTTCGACGATTGTGATACTTGGATATTACATTCAATAGTTGAAATATATTTATCTTTATGCTTCCGCTATGCATTTATATATTGTGTGGTTTGACTATATTGTTGCCAACTACGTCACAGTAATCCCCCACCGGGCCCACCGGTGATACACGTGGAAATCGGGGTGTGACATGTTGGTATCAGAGCCAACGTTGAGTGAATTAAACACTATCCTTATGTGTTTAATCTCAATGACACAATTGCACATACTTGAGTCTAGACAAGAACATAGGACAAATTCGAATTGTTATTCCAGTTTGTCTTTTATTGTTTATTATGATTTAAAGATTTGTTAAGCAGGAAATATGCCACCAGCAATTAGAAGAGGAGGAAGAGGCAAAGGGCCGATCGCTACTCACAATGATCACGAGGCCGGACCTTCCAACATGCGAGCTCCTTCCAGCACGAGGAGCGAAGAACCTCAGAGACGTAGAAGAAACCTCTTTGAACCTGCAAGACGGTCTACCTCACACAGTTCGACACCTTCATACCGTCACTCTTTTGGACCAGATTCGGAGAACAATCCAGTAACCCTCAACCTTCGTTTATACCTCTCCAGCGATCTGCTTCACACCGTTCCTATGGCGATCCTACTCCTTTCTTTCAAGGCCGATTTAACCCGGCTGATTATGTCCAAGAACCAATAGGTTATAACCCTTTAGGACCTGAAGACCATTTCTCCGAAGATAATGCGGTAGATATGGACGAAGACACGGATCCCATAGAACCTGCAAGAGGTACTCCCAACCATCCAATCGAGATCTCTGATGGGTCATCCTTCCATGGAACACCCTATCAAGGTCCCGACAGTTACCAGGCGAGGTTTAACCAGTGTGATTGGTACTTCACACCTTCTCATCACTTCTCGCCTCATGAGCAGCAGCAGCAACATGATCCCTCCGAGGATTCGCGTTTCGTGGCAGTTACGCCACTGCCTCCACCGCCACCAGTTCAGCAAGCACTTCCTGATCCGCCAACGCGTAGGAGATCAGGCGCGCGGATATCTTCCCGAGGAGGGGAATTCCACTTTAGCACCCCTCGCCACTCGAGTGCAAGTCACTTTCCTCCAGTGCCTGAAGAACCACAGTTAGGGGAACCTTCTGGTCACCCTGCAGAGGTGAATTCTGCACCAGTTGCACCACCTCCGCCACCATTCGTATATGACAATCCGATACCAGCGTACGCCAGTTCCACCGCGTACAACCCGTTTGAGCAGCCAACTCACACGCACTACAACTATAATTACGATGCCGACCCATACGTGGTAGCGGCAAATTACAATGCCCTCCATCCCGACAGAGCTTATGGAAACCTTTGGGGACCAGATTACTCAGCTCATGGGTATCCAGCACCTCCTAGACCTCCGGTTCAACAACCGTCGCAGCAGCCACGTTTTTCTCCACCGGAACAAGAAGAAATCCTCCACCGTCTAAACCGAGTGGAACGAGACTTTGAGCAAGAACGTAAAAGTTATCGTGGATTCCTCAAAGGCCTAGCAAACCTACTAAAAGGGAGGAAGATACGAGATCATTAGTCTCTTCATGTACTATAGTATTTACTATTACAATCAAGTCCCTGCGAGGACATTTGCCTTAAGTATTTTAGTCCCTGCAAGGACATTTATCGTGTTTAGTCCCTGCGTGGACAATTGCATTTCAGTCCCTGCGTGGACTTATCTTTTAGTCCCTGTGAGGACATCTATCTATGTATTTGGTCCCTGCGTGGACTTGTTTCCTGTAAACCTCTGCGTAGGTATTTATTTATTTAAAAATCCCGTTTAGGGCAGTGTGTAATCATTATTATGATTAATGGAACATATGTTATAAATTTCATTTTTATTAATATACATTGTTATATGAAATGAATCAAAATCATTCCTTTTTAAATTAATCTGCCTAAATAAAGAATCTAAATGGTGAAACCTAGCCTGGTGTCATTATAAGACCCGGCCAAGATGGTAAGACTTAGTTAAAAGATTCAGATTCCAGTTAACCTCTGTAAACACGTTAACATCCTTGACAGATGTGGTTCGTTAAAATCACACACGTCATTCTTATATAAGTATCCTTCAAAGGATTCCAAGACCCAAATTAATGATTTATAAATCATGGGCTAAATCGTCAATAAAGATGATCATTTATCAACATCCATTAATGATGTAGTGCCCACGGGCCATACTTATTGTCATATAAGGCAAAAGACAGTTGTAGTCTATGACTCCCTGTCAGAAAAGGTAAAAGGACTACGGTTCAAACCTCCATGCCTTGATTCTCTGTAATCCCGGCTTATATTATAAAAACGTCCTTGTAACTAGGCTTTTGTGCCACTAACTATATTATTTGTAAATAGGATAAGGTATATTCAAATCCTAGATAACAGTGAGTAACAAATTAACCAAATATGGTCTATGCTTACCATGGTTAATGAATTGCCATAAAAGACAATTCCATAATGAACTCCTAAATAAAAACTTTGTCATTATCTTCTGTAGCAGATTCGAGTTACAATGGCTGAACCAAGTGGAGTTAATAGTCATTCGAAGGAGGATGACAATGATAACGCTCAGATTCATTTAACGGGCGCTGAATTGAAAGCTCTAGTAGACGGCGCTGTTAAGGCAGCCTTGGATCGGCAGTACTAGGAATAAACCGAGTCCCGAAGCAGAACCTTATCTACCCACACTCAAAGCGAAAAATCCACTCTAAATCTCACAGCAAACCACCCTCGACTCCGTCAAAGCCTAAGAAGGACGACGATAGACACTCATCCAATGAGAATAGCGTCCACCCTAAGAAGAAAGTGGTCGATGATACACCTCGCGCCAGGGGTTGCACGTATACGTATTTCGTTTCCTGCAAACCCCGAGATTTTACTGGGGAAAAGGGCGCGGTGGATTGTATGACCTGGTTAGACGAGATGGACACTGTTGTGGACATCAATGGTTGTGCTGAGAGAGACGTGGTGAAGTTTGTTTCCCAGTCGTTCAAGGGTGAAGCCCTAGCGTGGTGGAGATCTCTGGTTCAAGCCTCTGGGAAGGCTGTTTTGTATAGCATGACATGGGAGGAATTTATGCTCTCATCAAGGAAAATTACTGCCCTCAGCACGAGGTTGAAAGATCGAGTCTGACTTCTTATCGTTGGTCATGAAGAACCTGGATTGCCAGGCATATCTCACGACTTTCAACACTCTGTCGAGATTGGTTCCGTATCTTGTAACACCGGAACCCAAACGGATCGCGCGCTTCATTGGGGGTTTGGCCCCAGAAATAAAAGCTAGCGTGAAGGCTTCTAGGCCTGCTACCTTCAGATCCGTGGCAGATATATCTCTGTCTCTCACGCTGATGCAGTGAGGCAGAGATCGTTGAGAAATGC